>NW_027530354.1:165600-341045 GCF_008692635.1 Crocuta crocuta | reverse complement strand
TTTTTTTTTTTGCAAAAAGTATCCTCATCACTTGCAGAGATTTCTTTATATCCTAGAAGTATCATCCTACTGAATGGCATTTATCTTTAATTGGTGATTGAATAGATATAAAATCCTATATCCTATATAGAATAATGCCATTAAATGATTTAAAGTAGATATTCTTGAAATGGATTCTCTCTTCTAGACCATTTTTCCCCTCTAACATTGACTTTTAATTTAAAATATTTTATACTATCTACTAGGAAACTGCAAGCTTCAGATAGTATTTTTATTTATTGTTGCTTACATCTCAGGCATTATATTCAGAGCAGATCTAATATCATACTAACATGTTAAACAATCTTCGTATCTATATAGTATCTGATTATAGGTAAAGTACTGCTGTCCAAAGGTTTACCTCATCCTCCGTGTTTATGAGTGTGGACAGGAGAACAGACCAAGTTGACCCCCAAATCTAAGATGCTATATATTTTTTTATTGCTATAATTTCTATCCAGTGTTACCTGTCTAGATTCTGCACCCTTACAATATGTGTACATACCCAGGAGACCATTTGCAGTCAGTCTATTATTAGCTTGTCAGAGTAAAGGTTCAGGTCTTTGACTTACATGATTGCAAACTAAATATTTCACTTCATTAATTTATTTTCTATTTTTGTCATTACTTACAATAAAAGGAAATACATTTATTCATGATAGTTGGTTCACAGTTAGGCTGTTGGACTGCGTTACCAATTCTAAGCCGCTGAATTATTAACAGATTCTCAATAAAAAGACACTTCCTTCTCTTGTCTCTTGGATATGAAGGAAGAGAATTGTATTTTAGATTTTCATTCCATTTATATAGAAGGTTCTTGATTCATCCACTGAGGCCACAAAGTTATGTTTTCGTGGTGAAAATTCCTCTCTTGGTATTTTGCAAGCATTTATAAGAATATTATTCTTCCTATAACACAGGTTTTAAAGAATTTATTAGGAACCTATTGAGTGTTTCTAACTTACCTGTAGACAGATGAAGATAGCACATACTGAAGAAGAATTTGCATGTTAGCTGAATTCCTATCTACTGTCTTAGTGCAAGGACTTCATCTTCTTTTTCTCCACTCAGTTTTCTTTTAATATCTGAAATCTAGAGCCATATTTTCCTACAAAGGCATACATTTCTGCTTTTCTTGCAAAATGTGTTTACCTTCACATATGTTACTGTATGTCACAACTATAAAAGTTCTATCTTTCTGAATTAAATTCTGTACCAAACTGCCTTTGAAAAATAATTTCTGGGTACCTAGGTGGCTCAGTCAGTTAAGTATCCGACTTCAGCTCAGGTTATGATCTCACGGTTCATGGGTTCGAGTCCCACGTCGGGTTCTGTGCTGACAGCCAGCTCAGAGCCTGGAGCCAGCTTTGGATTCTGTGTCTCCCTCTCTCTCTCTGACCCTCCCCTGCTCACGCTGTCTCTATCTCTCTCTCAAAAATAAATAAAACATTTAAAAAATTTAATTAAAAATAAATAATAAAAATTTCTTATATTTTATTGATGATTTCATGTTTATTTTTTTCCAGCTTAAGTATGATTAACCAATAAAAAATGTATTTATTTAAATTGTTTAAAGCAATTGTTAAGGAGTACAACATAATTACTTAATATTTATATATATTGTGAAATGATTACGTCAATTCAGTTAATGTAGCCATCACTTCACTTAGATATCTTTTTTTGGTTGCAAATGCTTTACATCTATTTTCTTAGCAAATTACAAGTATATAATATAATATTAACTATAATTACTTTGTATGTTAGATCCTCAGCATTTATAACTGAATGCTTGTATTTACCTTTAACCAACATCTGTCTGTTTCCCCACCTTTCAGCCCTTGGCAGCCATCATTTGACTATTTGCTTCTAGAAGTTTTATTTTTTCAGATGCCACAAACAAGAATTATCCTATAGTATTTATCTTACTGTGTCTGGCTTATGTTATGTGTGTCTGGCATAATATCCGTGTACATCATGTTGTCACAAATGGCAGGATTTTCTTTTTTTCTTATGGCTGAATAATACTCTCTTGTATGTGTGTTTATATCTATACTTGGCATTTCCTTCTTGTGCATTCTGTTGATACCTTCTCATACTGCAATGATTTCAAGATCATAGATGACTGTGGTAAGTTGAATTTGGGACTGTGGAACATTATCTTACTTCAACTAACTGATTGCAGTAGCATAGTTGTGCTTGTATTAGTACCAGAGAGAGCTGAAAGAAAAGTCAGAGAGCTTTGCTTGATATAGATATTTTATTGAGCAAGAAACAGATGGTTCAAGAATAGGGATACTTCAAACCTGAAACTGGTATGACTCTCAGAGATGTGATTTAGGGTCACTTCTGAATTGGAAATGAGGAAGTTCTTTAACCTTTATAGTGATTGGTTTTAACAATGGGAGTTTCCAGATGTCAAGAGTTTGGTTGAAAGTGATTATCTTCTATCATGTTAGAAAGATGGGTTAAGATTTTTTTATGATTATCAAAGGTATTTACAGGAAATAATTCAAGTTATTATTAATTTTGTGTTCATGAAATAAGCTCTACTAAGTTTTGCTTATGTGGCATAAATGGTTTTGACTGCTCGATAGATCCTCAAGCCTGGTCTCCATTTTTTTTTTTTTTTTAATGTTTATTTATTTTTGAGAGAGAGACACAGAGTGTGAGCAGGGGAGGGTCAGAGAGAGAGGGAGACACAGAATCTGAGGGAGGCTCCAGGCTCCAAACTGTCAGCACAGAGCCTGACGTGGGCCTCAAACCCACGAACTGTGAGATCATGACCTGAGCTGAAGTCAACTGCTTAACCAACTGAGCCATCCAGGTGCCCCGACTGGTCTTCGTTTTATTTTATTTTAACAAGAGATTCTTCTGATGTCTTTAAAGACATGGCTAATGTAAACCTTGGTATCCTAAATCAGGGAACATTTAGATCTCCATCTACAGCATTCACACATTCTTATTAGGATCCCAAATTCTGAAAGGCATAAAGTTTAGGGTCTGAGATGCTAGGGTGGATCATAGACGCATAGTGCTCAATCTTCATCACCTGTTTAAGTAAATCAATTAAACAAATATTTTAACAAATACCCTAATCAAGGATTTATTTCATTCTATGACTGTCTTTGTTTTTACATATATAACATATATACTGTGTGCCAAGAGCTATGTTCAATGTTTTAGAAGGGTTATCTTCTTTAATAACAATCCAATTCAAAAAAATATTTATTTATTTATTTATTTACTTCAAATAGTTTATTATCAAGTTGGTTTCCATAGAACACCCAGTGCTCATCCCCACAAGTGCCCTCCTCCATANATCCCTTGGGTAAATTCCTAGCAGTGCTATTGCTGGGTCATAGGAGAGTTCTATTGTTAATTTTTTGAGGAACCTCCACACTGTTTTCCAGAGGGGCTGTACCAGTTTACATTCCCACCAACAGTGTAGGAAGGTGACTATTTCTCCACATCCTCCCCAGCATCTAGAGTCCTCTGATTTGCTTATTTTAACCACTCTGACCGGCATGAGGTGGTATCTCAGTGTCATTTTGATTTGTATTTCCCTGATGAGGAGGGATGCTGAGCATCGTTTCATGTGTCTGTTGGCCATCTGGATGTCCTCTTTGGACAAGTGTCTGTTCATATCTTCTGCCCATTTCTTCACTAGGTTGTTTTCTGGGTGTGGATTTAGTGAGTTCCTTATATNTGCTGTCCAGTTCTCCCAACACCATCTGTTAAAGAGGCTGTCTTTTTCCCATTGGATAGTCTTTCCTTCTTTGTCAAAGATTAGTTGGCTGTTTACCTTCGGGTTGAGATCTGAGTTCTCAATTCTATTCCATTGGTCTATGTGTCTGTTTTTGTGCCAATACCATACTGTCTTGATGATGACAGCTTTGTAGTAGAGGCTAAAGTCTGGGATGGTGATANAAGTATCTTGTTGAGGATTTTTGCATCCGTATTCATCAAGGACATTGACCTTTAGTCCTCATCTTTTGCTGGATCTCTGTCTGGCTTGGAAATCAGAGTGATGCTGGCTTCATAAAATGAGTCTGGGAGTTTTCCTTCGAGTTCTATTTTTTGGAATAGCTTGAGAATTGGTATTAATTCCATTTTAAACATCTGGTAGAATTCCCCATGGAAGCCATCATGTCCAGAGCTCTTATATATTGGGAGGTTTTTGATATNGCCTCAAGATGTAGAGTTCTAAATTTATCTGTCAGATCCATCTGGTCCAATGTGTTGTCAAATCCATTATTTCTTTAGTGATTTTCTGTCTGGTTGACCTATCCATTGCTGTAAGTGGAGTACTGAAGTCCCCTGCTATTAGCACATTCTTATTTATAAGCTTGTTTCTGTTTGTGATTGATTGTTTTAAGTATTTAGGTGCTCCCATATTTGGTGCATAGATTTTATGATTGTTAGTTCTTCCTGATGGGTAGACCCTGTAATTATAATATAATGCCCTTCTTCATCTCTTGTTATTTTCTTAATTTAAAGTCCAGTTTTTTTCTGATATAAGTGTAGCTACTCCAGCTTTCTCTTGATTTCCCGTAGCGNTCAAAATTCTCTCCTTGTCCTTATATTTTGCCAGATTCACTATGATATGCCATGCCGAAGATCGATTCAAGTTACATCTGAGGGGAGCTTTCTGAGCCTCTTGTATTTCAACATTCACTTCCTTCCCCAGGTTGGGGAAGTTCTCTGCTATAATTCGTTACAGGACTCCTTCAGCACCTTTCCCTCTCTTTTCCTTTTCTGGGATTCCTATGATATGGATACTGTTGCGTTTGACCGTATCGCTGAGCTCTCGAACTCTTCTTTCATGTTCCTGGATCAGTTTGTCTCTTTTTTTTTCTCAGTTTCCTCTTTTTCCATAATGGTGTCTTCTAAATCACTTATTCTCCTTTCTGCCTCTTCAATCCGTGCATTGGACACCTCCAATTTATTATGTATCTCATTTATCACATTTTTAAATTCATCATGCTTATTTTTATGCTCCATTTTGTGTGTAGCCATAGTTTCTTTGATGTCCCCTATGCTTTTTTCAAGCCCAGCTATTAATTTTATGATTATTGTTCTAAAATCTTGTTCTGTTATGCTGCTTATATCTGTTTTGAGCAGTTCATTAGCTGTCAATTTTTCTTGGAATTTCTTTGGAGGAGAGCTCTTTCATTTCATCATTTTAGTTGGCTTTCTGTCTCTTGTTAGTTTTAAAGACTTGTTATGCTCTCAGCACGTGTGAGCGCTGCTGTACCCAAGAAGACTCTTTGTCCAGGGCACATCCTTTCAGAGAGTGTGTTTTGAATCGTATCTCTTTGTCTCTCTTGTTGAGATCTTGTTTATTTTATTTTCCTATTCGTAGTGATATTTGGGACTCTCCACCATGTGTACTTTGGCTTGTTTCTTGATGGAGCCCTGGAGAAGAAAACAGACAGACAAACACACAGGGAACAGAGGCACACAAACACACAGACAAATCCAACAAACATGCAAACTGAGAGGGAAAACGAAAAAGTTAAGAGAAAAGATTGAGAAGGGAAGGCAACTAATAGAAAATAAAAAATACATAAAAAGGTCCAAAAGAAGAAAAGAAAAGGAAAAAAGAAAACCAATGGACAAAGAACAGTTTATAGTATATAGCTGGATTTCCCAGCTACAATTAAATAGCCGGGTGTATGCAGTGCAGGTTGAAGAGCATAGAGAAAGAGAGAGAAGACAGGGCAGTGATGAGGCAAAATCTGAAATAGAATGAACAGGCAGAAGGGATAAGAAGCCTTTTTTCCAAGAGCTAAAGGGTGGACTATGATTAGAGNAAACATGCAAACTGAGAGGGAAAACGAAAAAGTTAAGAGAAAAGATTGAGAAGGGAAGGCAACTAATAGAAAATAAAAAATACATAAAAAGGTCCAAAAGAAGAAAAGAAAAGGAAAAAAGAAAACCAATGGACAAAGAACAGTTTATAGTATATAGCTGGATTTCCCAGCTACAATTAAATAGCCGGGTGTATGCAGTGCAGGTTGAAGAGCATAGAGAAAGAGAGAGAAGACAGGGCAGTGATGAGGCAAAATCTGAAATAGAATGAACAGGCAGAAGGGATAAGAAGCCTTTTTTCCAAGAGCTAAAGGGTGGACTATGATTAGAGAGGTGAGAGGACACTGGTGTTATCCAGAGAAACTATATAGTCTAATTGCTTCTGAGAGAAAGAGATGATAAGGTAGGTAGGGATAGAGTTTACATCTACAGAATGGACTAAATGTGACTGTTTAAGCAAGCCGGTGACCAGGGTTGATCAGGTCAGTGTTCCGGGGGGGGGGAAGGAGGAGGACAGCTCTCTAGCAGTGATGGGCGTGGTGTGATCCAGTGCATCAGGCGGCGTTTCTGCCTTGGCGGTTGTGGGGAGGAGAGTGGCAGCATTCCAGTCCCTTCTTGAACCAAGCGCTGTACCTTGCTTTTTTGGGTGTGTAAACTCCCCGTGCTGGGGGCGCAGTCAGAGTGGGTTGCACTCTTTAACCCAGGCCAGGCCTAGTTTCCAAATCCCAGTCTGCGTGCCCCACTGAAATTGCCTTAGACACAACCTCACAGGTGATCCCCTCAGGGCAATTCCAAGCCTCTTGCATAGCCCTGGGGATGGAGCCAGAATTATTGCTCGCTTCTCCTCCAGGTTGGGTTGGAGAGCAAGGACAGAGGTTTGCCTGGGGGGGGCGCGCTGGGCCCACTGGAGAGCAGGAAACCAGGTCCCTCTGTATCTTGTCACCCGAAACACAAACTCGTGGGCAAATCTCCCAGATTTAAGCCCTTCACCTTCCTTCTAGGGGCCCAGCCAAGCCAGGAGCGCGGAGGCCCGGTATGCGCGCGGCTCCTCCAGGGGTCCAGCCAGACCAGGAGCACAAAGGAGTGGTGGTGCGCAGCTCCTCTGGGGGTCCAGGAGCTCTAAGGAGCGGTCGGTGCGCAGCCGCTCCCGGACGAGTTGGTGTGCGGGGACCTGATGCACAGGGATTTGGTGCCCACAGTCCTTCTGTGCCCCGAGCAGAGGTTTTTCTGTTTCCCAGTGACATGGACCATGTCTTGAGTAGTTTTGGACTCTCTCTTTCCCCTCTCACTCCCTGCATTGGGGGATCTCCTCAGTCCCTCTGAGTCTCTGATCCCGGCCTGATTTTATCTTCCCCACTTCACACTCAACGTTAGAAGACTTTCTCAGTGGATTCTGCGTCCTTTTCTGCTAGNAAAAAAAAAAAAAAAAAAAAAAAAAAAAAAGTTTGTTTATTTGAGAGAGATCATGAACAAAGGAAGGGGTAGAGAGAAAGGAAACAGAGAATCTCAAGCAGGCTCTGCTCTGCCACCACAGAGACTGAAGCAGGGCTCAATTTCACAACCATAAGATTGTGACTTGAGCTGAAATCCAGAGTTGGGCGCTAAACTGACTCAGCCACCTAGCACCCCAATGACAATCTAATTATCAAATATTTTATCAATGAGAATACTGCGGAACAGAAACATTAAGTAATTTGCCCTTGGCCACACAAATAGCAAGGGAAAGAGATGGCATTTGAATCTCAACTGTAAGGATTTTAGAGCTATTACTAAATTTTTAACAGCTTTATTGAGGGATAATTAACATACAAACAGACGAAAAAAGGACATATGTGTTTAATGTGTACAAGCTGATGAGTTTGGACCTATGTATACAACTGAGATACTGTCATCACAATCAAGATAATAAAATGTATCTATCGTCTCTAAAAGTTTCTTTGAGCTCCCACTTCTATGGTACAAATGCTTAACATGAGATCTATTCTCTTAACAAAATTTTAAGTGTGCAGCACTTTGTTAACTATGGGCACTATGTTATATAGCAGGTCTCCAGAACTCATTCATCTTTCATAAACGAAACTCAATACACATTGAAAAACAACTACCATTTTCTTATCCACTGCTGCAGCCCTGGCAACCACCATTCTGTTCTCTGCTTCTGTAAGTTTGACAATTTTAAATACCTTACATAGGTGAAATCATGTAGTGTGTGTTCTCTGAAACAGGCTTATTTCACTTAATATAGTGTACTTCAGATTCATCCATGTTGTCACAATGGTTGGGCTTCCTTTGTTTTCAAAGCTGAATAATATTCCACTTACCAAACTGCGTTTTTGAGAATGAAAAGCTGAAGAGGTAAGTTTTATCAGGAAAGATTATGATTATCTCTGGAAGAACTGGAATCAATAGACAGTTATAGTTGTCATAGAAATTGCTGTCATGAAATTCTTTCACTGAAAAGGCAAATTTGTATGGGATGTCAACATGTCTGATGTCAACATTTATGATTATTTTTTCTTCCTTTTTCCCTTTTTGCTATCCTGGTCTTCAGCTTTCATTCTAATTTTGACTTCTTCCTCCTTCTATATGGCCTTATTTGTGAAAATTTCCCTGTGTTTGGTGAAATGTTCTGTTGATATTTCTCAAACTTCAAGCCTGTTTCCCCTATAGTATATATTTTTTAAAATTTATATTTCAATTAGCTACCATACTGTACAAAATTGATTTCAGGAGTAGAATTCAGTGATTCTTCACTTACATACAACACCCAGTGCTCAATACAAGTGCTCTCCTTAACACCCATCACCCATCTGGACCATCCCCCACTCACTTTCTTCCATCAACTCTCAGTTTGTTCTCTGTCATTAGGAGTCTTTTCTGGNTTCCATCACCCCTCAGTTTGTTCTCTATCTTAAAGACTGTCTTAATGGTTTATTTTCCTCTCTTTCTTCCTTTATCCCCGCTCCCATGTGTTCATCTATTTTGTTTCTTCAATTCCACATATGAGTGAAATCATATGTTTTTTATCTTTCTCTGATTGACTCATCTTGCTTAGCATAATATGTTTTACTTCCCTTCATGTCATTGTAAATAGCAAGATTTCATTCTTTTTGATGGCTGAGTAGTATTTCATTGTATTTGTATACCTCATCTTCTTTACCCATTCATCAGTCAATGGGCATTTGGGTTCTCTCCATAGTTTGGGTATTGTTGATAATGCTGCTATAAACATCAGGGTGCATTATCAGTACGTTTGTATTCTTTGGGTAAGTACCTAATAGTGCAATTGCTGGATCATAGGGTAGTTCTATGTTTAGTTTTGTGAGGAGCCTCCATCCTATTCTCCAGAGTGGCTGCACCAGTTTGAATTCCCACCAGCAGTGCAAGAGGGTTCCCCTTTCTCTGCATCCTTGACAACCCCTGTTGTTTCTTTAGTTGGTAATTTTAGCCATCTGACAGTTGTGAGGTGGTGTGTCATCATGGTTTTGATTTGTATTTCCCTGATAATGAGTGATGTTGAATGTCTTTTCATGTGTCTGTTAGCCATCTGGATGTCTTCCTTGGTAAAGTGTCTATTCATGTCTTCTTCCTTGCTGTGCAGAAGCTTCTTATTTAGATGAAGTCTCAATAGTTTATGTTTGCCTTTGTTTCCCTTGCCTTTGGCAACACGTCTAGTAAAAAGTTGCTGCGGCCAAGATCAGAGGGGTTGCTGCATGTATTCTCCTCTAGGATTTTGATGGCTTTCTGCCTCACATTTTTTTTTTCATTCATTTTGAATTAATTTTGGGGTATGATGTAAGAAAGTGATCCAGATTCATTCTTCTGCATGTTGCTGTCACTTTTCCCACACCATTTGCTGAAGAGACTGTCTTTTTTCCATTGGATATTTTTTTCCTGTTTTGTAAAAGATTAGTTAACCATATGGGTTGTGGGTCCATTTCTGGGTTTCTATTCTATTCCATTGATCTATGTGCCTGTTGTTGTTGTTTGCCAGCACCATATCATCTTCATGACTATAGCTTTATAATATAACTTAAAATCCAGAATCTTGATGACTCCAGTTTTGCTTTTCTTTTTTAGTATTGTTTTGGCTTGTGGGGGTCATTTGTGGTTCCATACAAAATTTGAGATTTGAATTTAGCTCTGTGAAGAATGCTAGTGGTATCTTTATGGGGATTGCGTTAAATGTATAGATTGCTTTGGGTAGTATAGACTTTTTAACAATGTTCGTTCTTCCAATTCATGAGCATGGAATACGTTTCCATTTCTTTGTGTCCTCTTCAATTTCTTTTGTAAGTCTTTTTAGTTTTCAGAGTACAGATCTTTTACCTCTTTAGTTAGTTTTTCTTTCTAAGGATCTTATTGTTTTTAGTGCAATTGTAAATGGAATCAATACCTTGATTACTTTTGCTCCTGCTTTGTTATTGGTGTATAGAAATGCAACAGATTTCTACACATTGATTTTACATCCTGTGATTTTGCTGAATTCATATATTCTAGCATTTTTTGTGGAGTCTTGCAGATTTTCTACACAGAGTATTATGTCATCTGAAAATAGTGAAAGTTTGACTTCTTCCTTGCCAATTTGTATGCCCTTTATTTATTTTTGTTTTCTTATTGCTAAGGCTAAGACTTCTAGTACTGTGTTAAATAGTAATGGTGATGGTGGGCATTTGTGTCTTATTCCTGACTACAGGGGAAGGCTCTCAGTTTTTTCCTATTGAAGATGTTATTAGCTGTGGCCTTTATGATGTTGAGTTATGTCCCATCTATCCTTACTTTGTTGAAGGTTTTTATCAAAAATTGATTCTATATTTCATCAAATGCTTTTATTGCATATATTGATGAGATCATATAGTTTTTATCTTTTCTTTTATTAATGTGGTATATCATGTTGATTGATTTGTGACTACTGAACCGACCTTGCAGCTGAGGAATAAATCCCACTTGATCATTGTGAATGGTTATTTTAATGTACTGTTGGATTCAATTTGCTAGTATCTGGTTGAGAATTTTTGCCTCCAGATTCATCAAGGATAATTTTCCTTTTTTAGTGGGGTCATTTTCTGGTTTGGGAATCCAAGTACTGCTGGCTTCATAGAATAAGTTTGGAAAACTTTCCTTCTATTTCCATTGATTTAAACAGTTTGAGAAGAATAGGATTAACTCTACTTTAAATGTCTGGTAGAATTCTCCTGGGAAGCCATCTGGCCCAGAACTCGTGTTTGTTGGGCGATTTTTGATTATTGATTCAATTTCTTTGGTGGTTACAGGTCTGTTCAGGTTTTCTTTTTCTTCCTGTTTCAGTTGGGGTAGTTTGTGAGTGTCTAAGAATTTGTCCATTTCTTCCAGATTGCCCAGTTTATTGGCATATAATTTCGCATAGTATTCTCTTATAATTGTTTGTATCTCTGTAGTATTGCTTGTGATTTCCCCTCTTTCATTTGTGGTTTTATCTATTTGGGCCCATTCTCTTTTCTTTTTGATAGGTCTGGCTAAGACCCTACAGTACATTTTTTAGAAAAAAAAATATTTTATCTGCAAGTTGTTTAAAATGGGGGTTTTAACAGACATNCCAAAATCAGATGCTTAACCAACTGAGCCACCCAGGCACCCCTAAAATGGGGATTATAAGTGTAGATACCAATAGCTATTTATAGATCAAAGTCTATCTGAGTTTTGATAGATGAACAGAGGAATACAAGGATATATACTCACTTGTAAATGATCTAGTTATTTGTAACTTCTGCCTTAAAAAGTGTTTTCATTATTAAAAGAGAACTTGATTGATTTATACCTAGACTGATATTCCATGCATCTGTATAAAATGATGAAGAATTTATGTGTTAAAATTTCTAGTAAACATTTTTGCACAAATTTAATTATAGGATGACACCATATGTGTATTTTATATTTCCTGTATGGGGTATAAAAATCTGTATGATGGTCCACACACTTTAATAACCATAGTCACTTATTGGAAGAAGAATAAATTGATGAGGAGCACAGATTGACGAAAGACTTTACCATGTAATTTAAAAATGTTTTGCGTTGATTGACTCAATAATTTTTTTAGAAATATAAAATAACATTTAAAAATAAGTATGTAAGAACAGAATAACAATACTTTTTTTTTTCTTTAAAGAGAGAGTGTGAGTGGAGGGAGAGGGGCAGATAGAGAGAGACTTAAGCAGGCTCCATGCTCAGCAATGTGGGGCTTGATCCCATGACTATGGGATGATGACCTGAGCTGAAATCAATAGTCAGATGCTCAACCAACTGAGCCACCCAGGGTCCCTGTAAAAACAGTTCTAAGGAAGCAAGGTCAGCTCAGTACAAGCAATGCATAGAGAAGGATTTGCTTTTTCAGATGTGGATTGCAACAAAATTATAGCAATAAGATGTGTATCATGCTGGAGCAGAAAAAGCAAGCAAGTACAATTTAATAAACTATTGAATCCAGGAACATATCAAACACAGCTGGGAAAAGTTTTACAAAGTGAGCACACCTCTGTTATTTCCACACATATGATATAAAACGTTGTCACCATCAAAAACAAACAAACAAAAAGTCTCTATGTCTCCAATCCATTACTTATCAGAAGGTAATCGTTATTCTGACTTCTGTCAATAAAGATTAGTTTTACTTGCTTGTGAACTTTTTATGAATCAATTCCTGTAATTTGTCCCATTTTGTATCTTGTTTCTTTAACTTAAAGTTATGTCTATATGTAGAGTTAATTTGGCCTTTCTCAGGGTTATAGAGAATTCAGTTGTATGGCTATAGGCCAGTTTATCCATTCTACTTTCCATAGACATTTGGATTATATCGTTTTAGGCTGATTATGTAATTTACATTTTTATCAGACCCTACCATTTCATCACAGTTTACATTTTCCTGGTTATCATTGTTAAATAATTTTCCAACTTTATGAATCACTTTGTCTTAGGTGTTTCTTTTTATAAAGCAATGTGAAATTTTCTTTTTAAAGTTATATCTGTTATTCTATGCTATGTTCTGTGCTTACTGTTCTCATAAGTTTTTAAGAAGCTCTTATTAATAAAACATATGTACTTAGATTCCATTCTGTCATATTACCTTGTGGGTTTTAAATATTTATACTTTTTATGGCCTATACCATGTGTTTTCTTTTGTTTCTACTTTATTTTGACTTATACTTCTATTAAATGCGTTGTTTTATAGTGATATGTAGTAAATTTATGTTATTTTTTATATTTTATTGAATACTTTCATATTATGAATAATGAGAGAACTAATATTTTTATTTTTCTTTGCTCTTCCTTTCCTCTACAGTTGTTTCAATTAATAATACTCTTAGCAAATAGCTTATCTTTGTGATGTGCATATGCATACAGCCCCACTACTTATATATTTTGAATGTTATTTTGTTATATTTTGAACTTATTATAAAGGAGAAAGTCTGTCTTCTTGCTTTCTTTCCATATACTTTCCTCTTCTCTTAGCAATCATTGCTACCTATAATCTCTAAGTTGGTGCAACAGATCAATCTTTTAAATTCCCACATTTGTTTTAACTCTGAGTTTTAATATCAGCTATATTTAGTGCTTATTGCTAACTCTTGTTATATCATAAGCTGGTTGCCTCATGAAGTGCTACAGAAATGTTTTCTGAATTTAGTCACATTTGAAAGTTTGACACAAAGTTTTCATGCAGAAGGGGAAGTTTGGCTAGATGTAAAATCCTTTAATCATTTCATTATTTTGTAATATTGAATATTGTTTTCTAATATTGAATATGGAAATTTAGCCATCCTATTTTCTTTTTCCTTAATAAGTGTTTTGAATGTTTCCTTGACCAGGGAAATGACTTTTTTTCTTTTTCGTTGAAGTCTATTAATTTTACTAAATAATTTATCAGTGTAGGTCATTTGGGGTCATTTTCCCCTCGTCCATAGTATACCCCTTAATATGCAGATTCAATCCTTGTGTATTTCTTTTATTACATGTGTATCTTTTCTCTATACTCTCATTTTAGTTCCTTCTTTGAAGTCTTCATTTATATGTACTGTCTTAGGTTGGGTAAAACTATTCTGAAGAGATTAGTATGCAAGATGGCTGCTAGAGAGGGCTCTTGGGATAAATACCTGTGAGAATTAAGGAAAGAAGCATGATGGGCAAATGGAAAAGGTTTAACCTCAGTTTCCAGAGAGGCTGGAGCTAAATGTGCATTGGCATCTATTCAGAATTGGAGGAACAAAGTCTGAGCATTTATTCCTCCTCAGTGCTAAGTCACTGGTGATGGGCTACTCATGGAAGGAGGTGAAACTTAAGATGAAGAAATTTTGTTTAGCCAGTACAATCTCTAAAGAGGTCTAAGAGTATAAGGGCATCTTTCAACAGCCTTCCCAATAGTTAGGTGAATAAGCCATTCATTTCTTAAGGGGGACTTGGCTGGCATATTGCAACATCCACCAAAGGCCATTTCTTGATGTGCTTGGATTCATTTCTCATATATGGCTGGAATAAGATCTTCTGTGATCCCGTAGGAAAGTTGGTAGGATCAAGTATAGCTCTCAGTGTTGCAGTTGATCTTGAGGCTACACTTGTTACTCTTAGCTTTCCATTTCTACTCTGTATTCTGGTTTTCCCTCACCCTTGCTATCAGTTCTGATTTCAGTGGCTTATTTGGTGGTACTACTCTTACTTTTAAAGCCCTCCACAGACCAAGATTGCTGCACTCGAACATTTTACTGGCAAAATTATACCCAAGTGACAAACATAGGCCTCTAGGTCTCCATTGTGTACAAAAACTCTTGCTTTCTCTTTATAATTAGAGATAGTTATGCATGCAAGATGATTATTAGAACTTTTCTTGTCTGTTCATTCCTTGGCATGAAGGGTCTGAAGTACTCAGGTGGCAACCATAGCTAACAGCTCAATCCTATTTCCTCTGATGAGAATATGTCTCTTTTGGAGACATGACTTCTTAGCACATGTGAACTAGAAGTTGTAGCACCAGTGTGGACAAACTTCCCAGTTGTGTTTGTGAGAAAGATGATAAGCCATTTGTGCTTCCATACTTTTGTTACCGGATATATGCAGTAGTCTACGTATATAGACTTTTGTTACCAGACAAAACCATATATAGACTTTGTATATAGTGTGATACATAGACTTTTGTTTATATATATATAATATGTATATTATATATATATAAACAAATATATATAAACAAAATATATATTATATATATAAACAAATATATATATAAACAATATATATATATCTTCTATATATTTTGTTTATATATATATATATTCTGTATATATATCTGGAATATGGCACTCTATTCATGTAAGATACACTTCTATACTGTCACTACAGCTATCCAGTCAACAGTCTATATCATTGTCTTACCTGACAGACAACTTTTGGGTTGTATGATATGTGATAAGTGAATCACATGGAGATGGAAACACTCCTACTCTTCTTTTGCTGTAAACTAAATCTATTGATTTAAAGTGATACAATGAGGAATCTTCATGGACTCCTCATGGAGTATCCAAGGACTACTTACTCTCTGTAAGCCCTCGGATAATAGTACTCTATAAGAATGAAAGGAGGGGTGCCTGGGTGGCTCAGTGGGTTAAGCGGCCGACTTCAGCTCAGGTCGTGATCTCACGGTTCATGGGTTTGAGCCTCGCATCAGGCTCTGTGCTGACAGCTAGCTCAGAGCCTGGAGCTGCTTCGGATTCTGTGTCTCCTTCTCTCTCTGCCCCTCCCCCGCTCATGCTCTGTCTCTCTCAAAAATAATAAATATACATTAAAAGATATTTAAAAAAAAGAATGAAAGGAAAACCTATATCCAGAATATGTGCATTTTTTCTGATAAAGTGATTTGCTTTGCTTTCCAGAGTGGAAGGACTCCAGTATAGTCAATGTTCTACCAGTCGGTGTGACAGGTGTCCAAGAAGTGCAGTTTTGGGTATCAGCATTGATTGCTGTTGCTATCAAGTGGGACGTACTGTAGTAGCACTTCGGAAATGTGGTAAGTATATGTATAATCTCCATCCCTGCCTTCATGACTACTTCATTTGTGTAACTGTTATATTACTATTGAGATGGTTGAGATCATTTGGTTGAGAAATTTTTTCTGTCTGGTTGCTTTGTATCTGTGCTGTGGTGGGTGTATACTCTGGTGGCTGTTAATATGGAATCTGAACATCCCCCCACTGTGTTGCCCTACTATATGCCCATCACATACCTCATTTCCAGTTCTTTCAGCCCTAGATTTTCATTTCTCCTCCTTTCAGGACTTTGCCTGGTTTGCCAATGAATTCACCAATGTTCATAAGTAAATATCTAATGGAAGCCTCAGCCACTCATTTTATTCAAAGTAGATAATCTGGTACACTGCACAAATCTCTGCCCACAGGGAAGGTTTTCTGTACCACTGCCTTTAAAGGCCACTACTGAATGAGGCTTTAGTGTAGCTTTACTGTGGTGACTTACTCATGAACCAAGTTAGAATTTTTTTCTTTTCTGTTATCTGGTTGTAAGGTGTGTTCTTATGGACTGTCACTGCACTGAGGAGGGCCTCTTTTGCAGTATTGGTGAGTGTCCTTGGTATGTAGACCCTTTGCTCATGCAGTTTGCTTTTGTTCTCCAATCCTATTCATGTTTGATTCTAATTTGCATTCCCATATTATGATGGAATATTGTCAGGCCTGCCCAACTATGACTCTGAGGAAACCCAGTTCATGATGAAAAGTACTTTTCATGCTATCCCTTGTGGTCCATGTCAAGAGTTCTGTTTTCTTTCAGTATCCAGTAACGTTCCAAGAACTATTTTTCAATAAGTGCATAATTCACCATTGCACGTGGCATGGCCTTGTCTAGACATCCAGTGGTCTGCATTATAATTCCACTTACTGTTTCCCCCAACCAGCCCATTCCTTTACAGGAGTTTAAAATCCCAGTTTACATTAATAAATGTTTGAAAAACCATTCCACCACCTTATGCCAGAGACTATCTGTGGTCTATTTACCACAGTTAATGGAATCATCATTGCCAGCTAGAGTGAAGATGATTCAAGCACAAAATCCAAAATATTAGCATGCACTTAATTGAACCATTCCACTTCTGGTAACAACTGCCAAAATTACAGTGTCCTAGAAGTAGATAGTGACTAATGTAAAAGATTTTTATTAGGGCATACTCAGTATTGATACCTATGGAAGGGAGATGGAAGAAGCAGATTTGGCCAGGTGGAGAAATGCCACTAAGCAGTGCCAATGGAAGAATTATTATCTAATGAGGAGCTCTGTACCTAGAAGGGCTTTTACTGTTATGCTGAATTGGGGCAAAGGGGCTATGCCTTTCTATTCCTACCTTGATCCATTTTAGATATAGGCTTTTCTAGAAATCAGTTGTTTTTCGATTGAGGCAAACTCTAAAGGGACTGACAGCTGAGGGTTATCTTCTGGCAGCAATCCCAGTAGTTGGGGGTTATAATAAGTCTTTCATTCATAAAGGGAGATATGGAAAGCTAATTACAATGTGTTTCTTTCAGTTTCATTGGATTTCTTTTTTCTATAATTACACACATAATATGGCAACATTTTTTCTGGTATTTTTCTTTGTTAGGTAATTTATTTTGTTAAGATCTTTATCTTTTTCTTCATATGTTTTTACACATAGTGTTCCAGTTTTTTACTCATTTTTGAGTTTGTGTTTCCTAGCCCAGATGTTAATTAGGTCTCCCTTGCTCTTGGGGATTGATAATTTCAGCATCTCTGGATAGCTTACTTTCACAATGTAAAATCCTCTTCTGTTTCTTGGTTAACTGCAAACACATACTGCTTCCTCCAAATATGGCTTGTTTGTATAATTTAAGTGCAATCTTGTGCTTTTTCTCCAAAATTAACTGGATTGGAATGCTTCTGCCAATGTCCAGTTCATTTTATGTTTTCTTACATTTTGCTGCTTATTGCCTTTATGTAGCCTATATGTCTTTCTCAGAAAGTATATCTTGTGATCTTCTACAGCTGGCTTAAGTACATGGAATCTATCTAAAATGTCTTTTTCCTTCCTTATATGAATACTGTCAATAATCATTGCTTGTGGCAGACCTCATTATCAATATGGTTTTATCAAAAATGCGTTTGAGTTTGAGTTTTATTTTTCCTATCTGTATAGCTTTTGAGTGAATTCCAAGAGGAGATAGAAAGTATGTTCAATTTTCCAATCTATATAAATTCTGGACCCCAACCAATGGATATATTACAGTAAGGTCTTTAAAATCCCTCTACAAATGTAACTGAACTTTCATTAGTTGTTCAAAATAGGTTGGGGAACACTGGCAGCATTACGATAGTAAGTAGTCCAATCTATTCACCTCCCAATTATCCTGTTTTTCCTTATCCCCTTAAGAGAATTGTATTTAATACCTCAAAGTGTATTTTGTATTGTAGATAGTATTTTGATTTCTATTATATTTTAGATGAGTATTGCTGATATATGGTAATGTTTTTGATTTTTGTTAGCTGAGTTTATATCTGGCAACCTTGTTGACCTCTTCTTTTTGTTACAGGTTACTATTGATAGTCAATTTCTCTACATTTTTATTACCCTCAATATCACGCCTCACTTCTTTCTCGGAGATAATGTAGAAGGATTATAGTTCATCTTGCTCATTATTGAAAGACAATGGGCATCCTAGTGCTGTATTTATTTTAAAGGGATTATGTATACATTTATGTTGTTTCCTATATGATGTTGGTATATGACCTGTATTTGGTAAGGAGAATTCCTACTTATTACTAATTCTGAGCATTATTAAACATTTTGAGATGTTGAACATTATCAAATGTTTTTTCTGTATTTACAATTTGCATCTTCATTCATGGGGAGACCTTCTAAAATTGTTTTGAATTGCTGGATTAAAACATATATGTGCATTTTAAAAATACAAAGATAGACCCAGAAGTATAATCATTTAAACTTGTGTCATTTTTGATCACTGGAGTAATGTCTTCTCTTTTATTGTTCCATCTTTACCAATTCTGGAATTAAGTTTATTTAATTCTGGAATTTAAGTTTATTAGCAAGTAAGTTTATTTAACATTTCTCTCATTTGTTTTAGTACAACTTATATAACATAAAGAGTTCCTTGGTAATTTGGTAGACTATTCATGAAAAACAATCTTGTAAAGGTGCAACAATTATGTGTGAGGTGTGTGTGTGTTTTGGGGGGAGGCAGTGAGAGGTCTTTTTTACTTCAGTTACTACTGTGCTTGTTTATGTGTACTTTGCCAATTTTGACACTTTATATTTTTCCAGAAGAGTATGCTTTTAGTTTAGGTTAGCAGGTATATTGGCATACAATTGTGTGTTATATGCAAATGTGTATATATCCACATACAAACATATATCTACATATATTCATTTATAGGTTCATTAGTATTTTCTCTAAATTAAGTTCTGTATTTTGTTTATCCTACATTTTTTTGTAAAATATCAAGTTTTGTTGGAATAATTTGCATCATTAGTCTTCTCTAAGGAAACATTCTTTACCTCTGTTGCAACTTACTAATCATGCTATTCAAATTTTCTACAATGTGAAAGATTTCTGAGAATTATTGTATCATCATGTCATTCTCTTTGGCTTCTTTTATCTCTAGGGTGCTGGGTGTGTGAAAGGAAGCTAAGAATCCAACATCTTTCAAGAGTTAGTATTGTTTTAGGAATCAGTGACAGGAAGAGTTTCAAAGGTATTGATGGAAATAAGTAAGATAGCTGTAATACTGTAAGGTGTTTACATGTTACGTGTGTTTTTAATTGCTTGTTAATGACATTAAGTAAAAGTCTTAACTGAGGCTTACTCTTCTCAGTCCATAAAATGTCTAGAGGACAGATTTTGCTGGCATAGGCTTAGTGGCTGAGTATTAGAACTCTGCACCATCATCTTACACTACCTTAATTTGTGTTGTGTAGAATTCACATTTAACCCCCATTTAGCACACCCTTTCTGGCAAGTTTGTTTATGTTTGCTCTTTTACATTTAATTCTTACCAAAAGACACTTAATTCCTGCCAAAATTCTTACCAAAATATTCTTTCTCCCTTAGACGACTCTATAGGAAATAAAAATCACTACCAAAAATTTTTAGCACACTTTAGTTTTTCATTGGTTGATTGAGACACAGCCTGTTTTTGGATTGGACTGGCCTTAACCAAAATCAAAACATTCTGTCAATATCAGAAAATACATTAGGGTTCTGTCACTAGTTAAAATGATGGAGTAGAAATAATATTCCCTAACATAAAATATTGAAAAAGAATTAAAGTAATGGCAAGATTAAATTAAAAGTTTAAGGAAGAGTAGAGTGAAAGCTGCATAATTTATATGATTTGTATCATCTGGTTTTAAATAAATAATAACCAAATGAAATTATTTCAGTAAATTTTGTTTCCTGTTGGGTTTTTTTTTTTTTTTTTTTTTTTTTTATGTTTACTTACTTATTTTGAGAGGAGAGAGTGAGGGAGGGGCAGAGAGTGAAGGAGGGAGAGGATCCCAAAGAGGCTCTGCACTGTCAGGTCAATCCCACGACCATAAGATCATGACATGAGCTGACATCGAGTCAGATGCTTAACCAACTGAGCTACCCAGGTGCCCCTTCCTTGTTTTAAATACACTGGAAGGTTTTCATAGTACATTAGAACAATAAAGAGAAAAATATCATTGTTCCTAACTCTAAAGCTTTGAACTATAAATATCTGAACTCTGTAATCTTTGAATTTATATGGAATTAAAAAAAAGTAAATTGTACTAGAAAATTACATAGGAATGCAGACAAAAATCTAGTATGTTCTTTGCCTCTCAGAAGGCTTATTTTTGACAGGACATATGTAAGATTGATCATAGAAGGCTTTTCACTGGATTTTAGAATTGAAGAAAATTCTAAGAAAAATTTTAAATTGCATTGATATGGAGTATAAGAGTAAACAAAGTATAATTTAAATTGAGAAAAGAAGGAAGATAATTTAGAAAAGCATCCACATATTTAGATATCTTTGTACAAATGCATACAATTGTAGTTGTGATAAAACTCTGGCTTTATAAAAAAGAAATGTAAGCATGGTAATTTTAGCTGTTATATGATGAGAAGTAAGAATGGATAAGTATGATGGAAATCTTGAACTCTGCAGTGAAATGGGATTTACCTTGTTAGCTGACTATGTGATAGAGGATATATAATCACAGAAGTCCATAGCACACTGGATTGTTCAAATGCTGAATTTGTTCTTACTTTTTTTCCATGAGTAATGTCACCACATTTCTTTTATGTTTTTAAAATTATATCTTAGTAGAAAACTGTCTTCTTTAAAGTTTTTTTCTAATCTCTCTCACTTGGAAATGATTTGTATTTCTTTTGAATATCCTTCACTTATTTACTTGTAACTTTTAATGAAAGAATTCTCTCTCTCTCTCTCTCTCTCTCTCTCTTACTAATAGACTAATCTCTCCAAGGACAGAATTTTATTCTTGATTTTTTCTGTATCCTAAAAAAGCTTGTCTCATCCTGACTGATTTGTGTAAAGACTACAATGCAGTGTCTTTTTGTTGATGAATTTAAGAATATAGATTTAATGGCAGCACAGTTATTTATTTAAAAAAACATATTGAGACACCTGGGTGGCTCAGTTCGTTAAGAATCCGACTTCAGCTCAGGTCATGATCTCACGGCCCATGAGTTGAGCCCCTAGTAAGGTTCTGTGCTAACTCAGAGCCTGGAGCCTGCTGCAGATTCTGTGTCTCCTACTCTCTCTGCCCCTCCCCAACTCATGCTTTGTCTCTCTCACTCTCAAAAATAAATGTTAAAAAAATTTTAAATAAATAAAGTAAAAAATTAAAAAAAAACACATATTCAAAAACAAAATAGTTTCCAAAAATATTGTCTAATAAATAGCTGGCTACTTGGAAAACTGATTCAGTTACCAAGCTATAGGCATCCTGTAACTTTGAAAGAAAATTTCCAGAGTTTGCTTTATCAAATCTAATTAGAGAATTTTCAAGAGAAGAACTTTCAGGTGAGAAAATGGATTTAGTGGCTTCTATATTATTTCTACCTTTTAAAACAATATTTTAAAGATGAAATTGTACATTCATTATTAGTCAAACCTATGAAAACTCAAATTCACATATCAGATTTGTAATTTCCATAAAGACTCTGTAGAATATGTTGAAATCCTACATCACACATCATGGACTTATTAAAGTATTCAGGATTATTCCTAAACTATATGTGGATTGATGTGCGTCAGAATCAGCTGCCAAACTTGATGAAAATACAGATAGTCTAGAATCTATCATTTTAAATATTTGGGATATGGGAATGGAAATGAGTTAATATTTTTATTAAGTCTAAAAGCAGGTTTTGATACACAATGAAGTTTTATAAGCACTGATATAAGTGGGTTTTGTTTTTGTATTTGTTATTTTACTAAGTCATATTGTCATAGGTGAAGTGGGAAAGTATCAGAACTAAACATTAATATTTGACTGCTGTTTACATCAGAGATACAAATCCAAGTTTCTGTGCAGTGGAGTCTTAAAGTTATATAGCTCACAAAAGATTTTTCAACAAATGGGGGAAAAACTTTAGTATTTGCGGGGAAAAATGGATCTTCAAATCAGGAGTGGGAATCCAGTAAATAAATGTACTTCCTATTGCTGGGGAATATTGAAGATATGCTTTAGTAACCTTCAAGATTTTTCAAACTGAGTATACAGAAGAAAATTTTTACTTCCTTGAGTTCACCAGAAACAGAGTTATTGAACAATATTGTATACAGTGTGAATGCAAAGTCAGGGTCCATTAATAACAAGAGAGGCATTTGAATGAGAACATTTAGATGGTTCAGTGGAGTGTTTCAGAGATAGGCTATTGAAGTTATACTTAGTTGGCAGCTGTAATGTGAGAGAATTAAAATGATCTAAGACTGGATTGTAAGATGAAATTTACTGTACTTTTAGTATTTTAGACTTTCTCTCATTCCCTGTAGAAAGTAGACTAGGGATATTTTTTTTATTATTTTTTTTCTCATTATGTTCACTTATTTTGAGAGAGAAAGAGATAGAGTGTGAGTAGGGGAGGGATAGAGCGAGCGGGAGACAGAATCTGAAGCAGGCTCTGGGTTCTGAGCTATCAGCACAGAACCCAATGTGGGGCTAAAACTCATGGTGAGAACATGACCTGAGCCAGTCAGAGGCTCAGCTGATCCAGCCAGGCACCCTTAGACTAGGAATATTTGATTCTTCTCTTATTTTAGTAGGATTAACTTGATAAATATGTAAACTTTGGTGTTGAGAAGACCAACTTTTAATAAAGGAAAGGTGTTCCATATTGGTGCTGAAACACCAGGTACTGAGGCTTTGCCTTAATTCTCTGTGTTTTAACTACATAAGTACATTAGCAACAACGTATGAGAGTATGTTAATTTACATTTCAGTCATTTCAGGAATAAAACATTTTCTGGTGAGGAGAATCATTTGAGGGGCTACCACTGTGCTCAGGGATCACTGCAGGTGGTAAGGAGTAATTTGATCATGTGACAGGTGGCTGTATGACTCTGTTAGACTAAACTCATTTGGTCATAGATTCTTCTTTTAGTGAATTTTGCTTCCCTAACAGATTATAATGCTTATAGACATCATCTCCATCAATATTAGTAAACCAGTTCTTTTCATAATGTGATTTTCTTAGGCTTGTCCTAAGAAATCTATAGGACTTTGATTCAAGGGAGGTTTTGCAGAATGGAAATACCATTCCTAAAATGTTTGACTCTTCCTTTGAGGATATAGGTTTTCCTTTAGAATCTATGAAGAAGTTGAGAGTTGTTCCTAAAATACAAATCTGTTTTAGTAGCATTCAGAATTCTTCAAGTCCAAGAACCCAACAGGAGCTGATACCCCAAAGTTCTCATTGCTAAATTCATTAATTAACTGTGATCTTGGTCACTGATAGTTTTAATTCTGTAACATATGAAGGAAAAAGAGAGCCCCAAAAGAGCTTATTTTATCACTTACTCAATTACTCCAAGATCTCCTGTGGAACAGGGTTCTACTCAAATTTGTCTGCTTACCTGCATACATCATAGAGAATTAAGCATACCCAGATATTGATTGTGTTTTCTTAAATATACAAAGATGATAATCATTCAAGAATCAAGTTTCCTTTATTATAGGAAAAGATGAATAAAGGGTTAGTGGTTATTTTTTTAATAGACATTGCCTTTCTTTGTGATTATATAAGATAATCATCTGGGTAGAATGGCCTGAGATTTTATTCTACTTCATGGCTTGCCTTTTTTTTTTCCTCATCTGTAATTGGATAACACCTCATATAAGACAAATAATTTCCTTGATGCAAACCACCATCAGAATATCATTAATCTAGATAAATATTTGTATCATGGTAGAAGTCTCTACTATAGTAAGGTTTGTCAAATTCACTGATAGCATATTACTGTGGAACAGAAATACCTTCGTATGAGGGTGGCTCAGATATACTTCATTTCCTATTAAGTGAAAACAGCCTGGTATTTGACTTCCTTTTAAGAAATAAGGACAAGAAGGAAATAACATCATCAAAGCACATACATCAAGAACTAATAGAAAAATCACTATTAAAATACCAGGTATTGTGGAGGCAACTGGGTGGCTCAGTCAGTTAAGCACCTGACTCAGGTCATGATCTCATGGTTTGTGAGTTTGAGCTCCGTGTCGGCCTCTGTGCTGACAGCTCAGAGCCTGGAACCTGCTTTGGATTCTTTGTCTCCCCCTGTCTCTGTCCCACCCCTGCTCTCTTTCTCTCTTTCAAAATGTAAACATTAAAAACATTAAAAATAAAATACCAGGCATTTGGGATCCAAACCTTTACTTCTTTATTTAGGACACCATAATACACAGTGAAACATTATACACTATTGGCAGTTTTCATCAACTGGGCAGGACTGTTAAAGTGTACAATAAAATAGCATAGTCTCTACTTTATGTCTGATATGACAAAATGATTTTGTAGTTTGTATTTTCAGTTGCACCCTCCTAGAATGCTCTGGGAGTGCCGATTCTACCATCATAGTGCCCACTCACAATGATTATAATAAGCATACCAATCCAGTACATTGGCACACTAACATTGGACTTGAGTAGAGCTGAATACCTATAATTTATACAATCTGAAAAATAATTAGTAAAATTATTTCAGAGATCCCTTAGTTCTCATCAATGGATCATAGTAGTTGTGAATACCAAAAGGGTAATTTGTTTTGGTCTCTTGTAGATCCAGGTATAACAAGGGTGTCCAACTATATTAATTTCTTGGGACTGAGGAGCTTACCAGGATACATTAGGCTGTCATTTTCTATGTATACCATAATTTTAAAAGCAATTTTGATTGCTGGAGCCAGAGGTTGTTTTCAGTTTTATAATATGATAAACTTGCAAACAAAGTATCTAAATTTATTTCTAGATATAAATGAAGGAATCAAATTATATAAAAATATTTATGGTTTTGCTAAAATTGTTACTCAAATATCAGCTTACTCCCCAAAATATTATTCACTAGATCCACAATAGAAACTATTGTTTATTATATATAATTTCTGTAGACTTAATTTTTTTTCTAACATTGGAATGAAAAGTTAAGAATATAATACATTGATCTATTTAGTGTATCCAGACTCAAATGATAGAACCATAAACTATAGTCATATATTTTTTGCTACTTTAGCGGTTATGTTTAATTTCATTCTCATAAAAAATTAGGGCTTAATAAATAAATGAACCATGAAATAGTGTTCACAAAAGGATGGACAGCTTATATCATGATCCATAACATATAACTGAAGTGTTACAGGAAAAGGTAATACTGTCCTAAAATTGCATATATGACAGGTTGATTTATCTTTGTGTTCTTTGTGTTTTGATGCACAAATTTTTAAATGGCAGTTCATTCATTAATTTGACAAGCTATGTCTCCTTTGTGCATGACACCATGGTGGTGCTGGAGCTATATATAAGTGAATAAAATACAGACTCTGCCCTCAAGGAGTTTAAAAACTAGTAGGGGAGAGACATTAAAATAAATAACCGTGATACAGGATTAAATGATAAGTGGCCCCAGAGAAGTGTGAAGGCAGACTCCAGGATAGTGCTGATGGATGCAATTGCTTCTATCTAACAGAACCAGATTAAGTTGACTGACATTGGTGAGAACTTTAAATGTTGGGTGGAGTTCTACTCTTCAGAAAGATCTTTCTTTTTGAAGATCTAAAAATAATAAAGGAATACCACGATTTTAGAGATGACAAGTAACATTAAAATACCAATAGATTTCTTAAGATGCAAATGCTGTAAGGAATCTCAGAAATCATCTGATTGTATATATTATCAAGGCATGAATAAAGTATTTGGGACATTTAGGCAAGTTTTCAACAAAGCCTCAGCTATTCGTAATCAAGTATAATTCTATGAGAGTTCTAAACTTGAGTATCTTTTTCTGATTCCTAGATTATTTATCCTGGGCAGAGACTTGGATTTTAAGGCTTGCTTTGGTGGAGGGACTTCAATTTGTTTCTCCGCTTAGAATTAGTATTTAAGTCAAAATGCATTTCTTGGGGCACCTAGGTGGTTCAGTCAGTTAAGCCTCTGACTCTTGGTTTCAGCTGAGGTCACGATCTTACTGTTTGTGAGTTCCAGCCTAAGTCAGGTTCTGCACTGATGGTGGGAAGACTGCTTGGAATTTTTCTATCCCCATCTTTATGGCCCTCTCCAGATTGCTTGCTCTCTCTCTCTCTCAAAAATAAATAAATAAACATTTAAAAATTAAAAATAAAAAATCAAAATGCATTTCTTAAGAACGTAAGGCCTAAGTCCTCATCACAAGAAAAAGAAATGTGTAGCTACTTATAGTGATGGATGTTAGACTTACTGTTATGCTCATTTTGCAGTACATGCAAGTATTGGATCTTATGTTGTACACTTGCAAGTTACATAATTTTATGTGCCAAATATACTTCATTAAGAATGCAATTAGCATTTACTTATGTTTTGTATAGTATTGATTTATGTTTATAAATTGAAGAATATTTTTAGTTGAGAATCAGGAGATTGGAGTTTAACTTTTATTCTGTAAGCACTAAGAACAATTAGTGGTAAACTTGGTTAAGTTCTTTGACCTTTCTTGCTATACTTTTCTTCATTGGTTAGGATAGGAGAAATAACCATATCATCTCCAAGTCCCTTTCAACTCTGTCTAAAATTTTCTTTATTTTTTCTTCATTAAATCATAGATTAAATATAAATTTTATAATTGATTTTACTACAAAGAACATCTATGGAATTGACTGTTGGAATCTCTCAAACTCAGTTGTTCTAGCATCAAACATTAATTGCCTCAATGGGAGTGCATTGTTTTATAAGACTTTTCTTCCAGCTCCCAGAGATAACTGCATTCTACAAGTTAATTTTTTGTCTTCTGTTTCTCTGTGACACATTGTTAAAATTCAAGCCCAAATTCAACTGTTACTGTAAATTATTTTTGAGGTTATAATTACATGCCTTATTTGTCTTTTAAATACAGCTACATAATTACTATAGAGACTTGTTCTGTGTTGAATGCAGGTGGGATGCAATATAAAGTGTACATTTTCTGAACAAAGAAAAAAGTTGTGCAAAGCACAGCAGTAATTACTAGGTGCAGGTGCATAGAAAAATGATTTTCTAGTCACTATATTCATTCATCTTATTTTGAGTAGGAAATTATAGTTTTTCTAATAAAAAAGTTGTCACTTTAATTTGCTAAGCACTTGATCAGTTGAATAATATCATATACTTCTACTTTTTGTATGTAATAGACTATTTTGGGGTTACTTTCTAGAAAATATTGAGGGTTTTGCTTTGTGTTGTTGTTGTTAAATCTCTGGTATAGTATTCTTTCCAAACTGTCAGCTCAATGCTGAAATCTTGTTTGGAACATGAGAAATGGGTGACCCTGTCTGCAAGTCTAGCACTCTAACCTCTGTAGCTTTCTCAAGAACCCAGTAACAAAATCAAATTATCAGATGTCACGAAGAGGTTGCCACTGGCAGCGTGTCTCACTCTTGAGGCTCATCATTGGCAAAGTCATAATTTTTATCAACTATACACATGCAGGCTCTAGTGCCAAGAGAATTCAAGATTGAGCAGCCCACCCACACCTCCTAGATACTTGCCAGTTCATAAGATTCTGGTACCTTACTGAAAATTGGCTTTTAAGTTTATAAAGTGTATTTTAATAGATTTATTTACTTTGAAAGAATTTTTTGCCAGATCTTTTCGTTTAAACTATTTTCTACATTTGAAAATCATTATGCCCTGATAAAATTGCATTTATAAATTTATTTAAAATATATATACTATGTAGAGTATTATAAATGCTCTATAAGTACTTTTTTTCACTGTAAGTAGAGTACTTTTCAATAATTCAAACCATTTAGTTCTAAAACAATATAATATGTAGGTAGTCAAATATCCTGTTGTATTCTTCAGCAAAGTTCTGTTACAATTATAATTTTATTTTTTAATGTTTATTTTATTTTCAGAGAGAAATAAGAAAGAGAATGAGCAAGAGAAGAAAGCAGAGAATCCCTAACAGGCTTCACATCATCAACACAGAGCCTGACACGGGGCTTGAGCTCATGAACCTGTGAGATTATGACCTGAGACAAAATTGGGAGTCAGCCATATAACTGACAGAGCTACTCAAGCACACTTGCAATTATATTTTTAATTAGAAACAATCTCTGTGGGGCAGTAGGGTGGTTCAGTCTGTTATGGTTAAGCATCAGACTTGATTTCATCTCAGGTCATGATCTCAGGGTTTAAGCCCCATGTTGGGCTCTGCCATGACAGCACAGAGCCTGGTTGGGAATTCTCTGTCTACCTCTCACTATGCCCTTTCCCTGCTCTCTCTCTCTCTCTCTCTCTCTCAAAAATAAATAAATATTTTATAAAAAGACAAAAGGAAAGAAATGATCTATAGGAATTTTAATGTGTTTTTTTTATTCCTTAAGTACCTTTTATAAACTCAGGTATGAATATAGTTTGTATATATTAAGTAATTGAAACATAACTAATTTTTGCTTTTTAATAATACATACCACCATAGATTTTACTTTTATCAGTCCTAGTGTAATAATCAGTTATATATTTGCAACTGAAAATTTTCAGTGAGTCAGTACCTGGCAACAGAAAATACTTGTTTGACTAATTATACTTTTGTTCATCATAACCATCTCTGGTTACTTTATTAATGCCATAACTGACCACAGACAAAATATTTTTATGATTCACTAGATAAGAGGGATAAAGAGACATTAAAAAATCTCTTCTAATAACATATTTGAATTTATTTAATACATATTTTTTGCTTTGATAGAAAATATTTATATCCCATGATTTAGAGATTCCAAAGACAGATATGTCATTCTTAAGTCTTTGACTCATTGTTTTTGCTTATGTGTGCAGATGTTTGTGTATGTATACATATAAATATAAAAAATACAAATATAAATATGAATGTAAACTAGTCTAGATTACAAAACTTGTCAGACCTTTTGTTCCCAAGTTAGTATTATCTATTCACCTTTTGAAACTATTTTCCTTATGTAATTTGTGCAGAAAGCCAGTAAGTACTTGGCTCATGCATAGATTGCCTTATCCATAAGCACGATGAATTACTTCCAAATTACTTAAAGCTAAATAGGAGTATCCTGCTTTGTGTGTCTACACAAAATATAATTAAGGTGTTTATGACTGAATGATGTCACAAAGATTGTGACATAGGTTGTTTTTTACTCTGGTTTCCACCACAAGAACAATTAATTATTCGAGAACAGGAACCCACTGAGAGAATCTTAGAACATTAGGGTGAGGCTGAAGTACCCCCTGCACTACAGATACCAAGAAAGACTGCATTAGAAGAGTAAGATAGAATCTATGTGATGAACAAATGCCCTTCCCCTACGCCAGTGCAGAACTACATGGAGAGGTCTCCCTGAGCCTCTGGTTCTTCCAGTGGGAAACGAGAACCCTAGGGGGACAACCAGCTCCCCTCAGCACTGCAGGTCACTTTTCCAGATTCCTCTGATCTCGCACCACTGGGAATTTGACTCTGATGGAGAAGGAAGAAGAGGCTAATAGCAATGAGCATATGGATCTAGGCAAACTTAGTTCATACCTGCAGTGCCCAAATAGTAAGATACTTTAGCCTTAAAGACACATAGATTACCATAAATTAAAATCTTCCAACAAAGAAAAACCTAGGAATAGATGGCTTCACTGGTGAGTTTGGACAATATTTAAAGAAGGATTAATCAATACTTCTCAAACTTTTCCAAAAAATTGAAGAAGAGGGATCTCTCAAACTCAGCTTGTGAAGCAGGCATTATCCTGATACCAAAACCTGAAAAGGACTCTGCTTGAAAGGAAAACTACAGGCCAATATCCTTGATGAATATGCAAGTGAAAATTCTCAATAAAACACTAACAAACCAAATTCAGCGATACATTAGAATGATCATTCACCATGAATAAGAAGGGTTTATCCTTGGGATGATATGCAAATTAGCATGATACATCACAATAATATAAGGGAAGAAAGAACTATATGGTCATCTCAGTAAAGGCAAAAAAAAGCATTTGATGAAATTCAACATTAATTCATTATAAAAATACTTAACACATTAGGGATAGAAAGACCATATCTGAGCATAATAAAGACCATTCATGTCAAGTCCACAGCTAACATCATATTCTATGTTGAAAGGTTGAAAGTTTTTCCTCTAACATCAGGAACAAGACAAGTGTGTCAACTCTCACCATACTTATTCAACACAGAGGCCCTAGCTAGAGCAATTGAGGAAGAGAAAGAAAGAAAACATAGTAGAATTAGAAAGGAAGTAAAACTTTATTTGCATATGACATGAATTTATATATAGAAACTCTAAATACTCAACCAAAAATTAAGTAGATCTAGTCAATTAATTCAATAAAGTTTCAGGATACAAAATTAACATAAAGAAATCAGTAGCAGTTTTATACACCAAAAACTGATTTTCTGAAAAAGAAAGAAATCAATTCAATTTACAAAGTCTTCAAAAATAATAAAATACTTAGGAATACATTTAACCAAAGTGGTGAAAGATCTCTACACTGGAAACAAGAGATTAATGAAAGAAATTGAAGAAGAAAAATAAATAGAGAGGTGTCTCATGCTCGTGATGATTTGGAAGAATTATTATTCTTAACATATCAGTACTACCAAATGCCATCTATAGATTCAGTGCAATCCCGTTCAAGCTTCCAATGACATTTTTTTACAGAAATGTCGGGGGGGATCCTAAAATTTATAATTTCTGATTAATCAAAAGCTCTTTGATTAGTCAAAGAAATCCAAAGAAGAAAAACAAAGCAGGAAGCATTATCCTTCCTGATAGCAAACTGTACACTAAAGTTAAAATCATCAAACCACTGTGGCACTACCATACAAACAGACACATGGACCAGTGGAACACTATCAAGAACCCAGAAATGTAAGCATGCATCTACAGTCAAGTAATATTTGACAAGGATGTCAAGAATACTCAATGGAGAAGAAGAGTTTTTCAATAAATGGTGCTGAGATAATTGGATATTCACATATAAAACAAATTGGACTTATACCTTATATCACCCATAAAAATTAACTCAAAATAGATTAAAAACTTAACGTAAGACCTGACATCATGTTTCCTGGTATGGGCCTTGATAATGACTCTTTTGATGTGACACCACACCAGAAGTGTGACACCATATATATATATGTATATATATATAGTAGTTTGATGTAGATATATATATATAATAATAAATGTCTACATCAAACTACAATGCTGCTTCATAACAAAAGAAACCATCAACAAAGAGGTAAGAGAAGCTATTGAATGAGAAAAAACATTGCAAACCATTCATCTAATAAGGGCTTGATATCCAAAATATATATAGAACTCCTACAACTCAATTGCAAAAATAAATAAATAAATAAAAGTTACACAATTAAAAATTTTTAAAAATGGGCAAAGACCTGAATATACATTTTTCCCAAGAAGATATACAAAAGGCCAATAGGCATATGCCAGCATATCTGGGCATTAAGGAAATGCAAATTAAAACCACAATGAAATATTACCTTGTACCTGTTTTAATGTCCACCATCCAAAAAACAAGAGATGATAGTGCTGGTATGGATGTGGGGAAAGGGAATCCTTGTGCACTGTTGGTAAGATTATAAACTGGTATAGCTAATATGAAAAACAGTATGGAAGAGCCTCAAAAAATTAAAAATAGAGTCGCTATATGATCCAGCATTTTACGTCTGTTAATGTATCCAAAGGATACAAAATCACTAATGAGAAAAGATACTTGCACCCTCATGTTCATAGCAACATTATTTACAATAGCCAAGACATGTAAATAACTCAAGTTTCCATCAGTGAATGAATAAAGAATTTGTGCTATATGTGTCCAATGGAATATTATTCAACCATAAAATAAAACAAATTCTACCATTTCCAACAGCATGAATGGACCTTGAAGGCATTATGCTGAGTGACATAAGTCTGACAGAGAAAGACAAATATTGTATGATCTCACATGTCGGAAACACACACACACACAAAACAAAACAAAAACAAAACAAGAACTTGGAAAAAAGAGATCAGAGTTGTGGTTACTAGATGCAGATAGCAGGGGGTGAAGGGGAGGGGTGATTGGAGAACCATGTTCAAAATGTACAAAGTCGCATTATAAGATAAATAAGCACCAGAGATAAAATGTACAACATTACTAAAGCTAACACTGCTGTTTGGTAGAAGCATTGGGAGAATACATCTTAAGAGTTTTCATCATAAGGAGAAAAATATATTCTTGTTTCCTTTTTTTTTCTTTTGTATATATGAAAAAATGGTTGCTAGCTGATCTATTGTGGCAGTCATTTCACAGTATATGTAATGTAAACCATCGTACTGTAGTCTTTAACCTCATATGTGATATATGACAATTATTTCTCAATAAAACTGTAAAAAATTGTGTGACTTACTTCTATGTTGAAAGATATCAAAGAGGAGGAATATTAATGTACAAATCTAAAATATAAACTCTGAAATGCAAAATATATTCTATGATACTTTGCATATCTTAATATGATACTTTACATAGTTTCTTTACCACCATCACAATTGTTTTCTAGTCCAGAGTTTTGTTCTGCTGTTCCTTAACCAAAGAGGGCAAAGAAAACACCTTCCTCAACTCTTACCAGAGTTGGTTAGGTAATAGTAGTTATCTGTACTAGGTTTTGTGAATATGGTGAAATTTATGTTCAGAAATAAATGTGCAAATTCTTAAACATTCAGATGGGTGATTGTATGGTCTGGAACCTGGTCAGTAATTCTGGGTGCTTAAAGGACTCTTGACTGAGTCTTAAAATATAAATATTATTAATGGTTTCTACTCTGACACATCAAAGATTATAATGTCCATTATCAAGGCTTATTCAGTAAGATAATTATGGATATAATGTGTTTAATTGAGAGCCATAGATAATGTTGGGTAAGCATACAAATCTCAAAGTGTAGAATGAGTCTACTCATTTGCTGAAAATTTGGTTTTCCTAGTAAAGACACAAACTATTCTGTCACTTCAGTCTAGAATTAGTTTGTGCACTGATTTCATTAGTTTTAATTTTCTGTTATCAATTCTCCAGCAAATGAACATCCTTCCTTTTTCTGTGTTAATTATTAGTGTTAGGTTTGATGTTTCTCATATTTAAAGTAGTTATTCATATAAATATATCTTATTAAAGATGTCATTTGAACATCTGGAATTAATTTATGACTCATGCATGCTTACTCCCTATATATGATAATCAAGACATAGGTTTTAGAAGATGTATGACTCAACTACTGTGCTCTCCTGTATATTTGCTCTCCTGAGCAAATTTGGATGTAATTAAACCAAAGTAATTTTTTGATTACATTTATTTATACATGCTTTATCTTTTTAATCACTTTTGCTTATAAACTCCACAGTGGTACACACTATATTCAGAATTTGACTCTCTCTTCATTGTCAGATTATCTGGCAAGTTCAAAAATGGTAGCTAGCTAGCCACACAATTTTTCTACAACAAATCCCAAATCTCACTAATTTGCTGTTAAGATAAGTTTGTTACACTTCTACTTCATAAATCATTATTAAATTACTATTACTGATTACACTTCCAGACACAATGAGGCAGTTGTGTTGGGGTTACCCTTTCATTGCAAGCAACTATAAAACTGGGCCTAATATAAAATATGACAGTTTCCAGGCAATATATAATATGTAGAACAGGTCATAGAATCTTGAAAGAGAAGGGAAACATGTGAGCCTGGACTCTCATCCTACAGCATTTTCTGACCATAGAACCAGGGTGTAGAGGCCATATTGTTGGGAGCCATTCTGAGCCCACAAGTCGAGAAAGCTCCTGGTGAGTTTAAAGCAAGTTTGCACGGTCTCTTGCCAATCAGATGATGACCGATATCCACCCCCACTCAATTATTTCTGCTTGAGCACCGACCCCCAAGATACCTTGTTGATCAGTATCAGGAGTGACTTGTCCCCTTATTCTGGCCCTGGTATGATGATTGCACCTTGTGAAGGAACTTATTGTTGGAACTTCTTCTTTTGATTATGCGAACAGACATCGTGTCTCCAGCAGGTCTTGTTTCCCTAATACTTCCCTTGAGCTATGAACAGGCTAATGACCCTTACTCATAAAAGATTGACCTTTACATGTACAATTCTGTTTCTATGGTTGTGTTAGTACTAGATGTTCATACAGCTCAACATGTAAATCAACTAACCAGAAATGTTTCCCATGCCCTAGCTATTCAGGAAATCATAAACAAAAAAAAACTACACACAAACGTAAATGCACTCAAAGAGGCTATTCTCTGTATTGGATATGAGCTAAACTCTTTAAAGGTATGGCTGGCTCTCTGGTGCCATAAAGCATATAACTGGAAAATCAAGTCTTGCCTGGAGACAAAGAGCCCAACTTAGAGAGAAGGAACAGATAAGGGCAGAACATAAGTTACTACATATACCTTTGCTAACTGATGATGTGTAGCAGTCCCTTCCCTAAGGCCTACATTCCACAAACACCTTACCTTACACTGGCAGCTGTGATGAGGATGGATAAGAGTATCTACAAACCTATGACTTAATCTTAGCATTGTTAAAATATGTATGTTATCCTGTTTTTCACTAAGAACACCCTGTTATTTTCTTAGTTACTCAACCTCACTATAATTGGGGTAATTCTGCAAGAATACCTCTGTAAAACCTGTTTCTGTATATTTTCCAAAACATCTTATCACAGAGAACGTCCATTGTAAAAATTCCATTTTCTGATGCCATGTTAACATTTGACTTAAAAATAAAGACGCCAAAACCGACAGGGCAGAGATGTCTGCCTAGTGATCAGAAGGAATATCAGGGCTCTCTCCTTCCCTCCAGGTTGCTGACACCATGCATCCTTCAGGGAAACCTGGACCTGGCCAGAGCTGGACTCTGGCACCAAGTGGAGAATGATTCTCTTGCTGAGTTGAGCAGGTAGAAATAGAAATTTAAGGGGCACCTGGGTGGCTCAGTGGTTGAGCATCTGACTCTTGATTTCAGCTCAGGTCATATCTTGGGAACCTTCTTGGTATTCTCTCTCTCTCTCTTTCTCAAAATAAGAAATTAACATTAAAAAAAGAGAAATAGAAATTTGCAGGTGCTGGATTTGTTGCAATTTGTGGATGAATATACTGGAAAAGGGAGAGTTGCACAGAAAGAGATGCCTAAAGTCTACATGATGCCCCTCTTAGATTTTTGTCTAAAAGATAGGCTGTCTATACACATAGTGAGGTACTATGAGGCTTAAAAATATGACAGTTGTTATATGTTAGATTAGTATAAAATCAATATGTTAGAGATTGCACAGCGCTTGAAATTCTGTATTCCCAACCTATTTAGAATAGAGGGATCTCTTTGAGATATCTGCTATTCACTTGAGAAAACAGAAAGTCTATGCTTTAGGAGTAGAGATTTCTCTAAAGCAGGGTTGACAAAGCTTTTGTGTAAAGAGCTGGGTAAGTAATTATTTTAGGATTTGATGGCCGTATGTTCTGTAAAACAACTACGCAACTTTGCCATCTTAGTGTAAAAAAAGCCACAGATAATACATCAAGCAGATATGGGTCTTAAAAAAAACATAGCAAAACATACAAACAAAAAAAAGACCATAGGATGAATTTGACATGCAGTTTGCCAACTTTTGCACTGGAATATGTGTTATATCCCAGGACTGAGGACAAATCCTAAATAAGCTTTCTTAACAAAGCATGAAACCAAGCCTGGCATGATCGATTGCTGACTTACTGTCTGTGAGGTCACATATTTATCAAAGGAGAAAAAGTAGAGTGCTGCCTATCTTTTCTCATTTTATTTCTTCTCCCCACACACAATCTGGTAGTTTTCCTATCCACATATAAGTTGCCTTACTGGATACAATTACACACACACACACACACACACACACAAACACACATTCATGTGAATGCACATACATATATAATCATAGGCTGTATTTACATGTGTGTCTATATATCTGAATATATTGTGTCTTCACGTAGATGCATGCGGATATCCACAGACCATATATGAACATGTACACATATACATATATTCATAGGTATAGTCACAGATAATTGTATTCAAATGTACAAATTTGATGGTATTTTATAAGTTCTAGACCTGGATTAACAGACTGATTTTTCCAGATGGCCTAATATGGTCCCTTTAAACCCTTCCTCTCCAAGTTGTGTTGAGTGTAGAATTGCTTGCATACACAGTATGACTGTGCTGCTTTACCTTTTTGTAATCTTGATTAAACTTTTCATTGACTTAACATATTTCTAAATGCCACAGAATTTTTGTTTTGTTTTGTTTTCCTAAACGCAAATATTCAGATTTTTCTGACTCTTCAATTTTTCTAATACATAGTCATTTTGCAGATATAGCCACAGGGTGATTTCACAATTATTTGCTGGAAATATACAAGCATCAAACTACAGTTTTGTTAAAGATGTATATATTTTTTGTAAGATCTCAAACTATTTTGTTAAACATTTTTATATTTTTTTGTAAGATCTCATTGAAGAGATATTGGGAAGATGTTTAACTGTTGGAGGATATCAGAAGGTACTTAAGTCATTATTTATCAGGCTTCTTCGATGGAATTAGTACTGTTTTAGTATTTAAAATGTAAAAACAAGTCCCATATTCCTCAGCAGATATACTTGAATATTTAAGATGTTTCCACATGAAACAGAGATCAATATAAGTTAATGTGTACTATAAAGAAAAAAGTTAATTTTTTAAGAAAATGATGAGTTCCTTAGCAAGAGACAAGAGATAAGAATTACATGAAGTGAAATCTATTTGAATCTGACTATTTCAAGCTGGAAACGAGGATAGTATTCTAATGATTTTAACTATAGTTTTCTTAGTGTCTCCTTATAAATATCCACACAATAAACTCTATGATCTTACATTTTAGAACTTATTATTGTTTGATACAGTTTTATTTGGGAAAATTATTTCATTTCATAATGGAAGCAAGAGTTAAAGCAACAGTATTCTTTGGGGTGCCTGGGCTGCTTGGGATTCTCTCTCCCTCTCTCTCTATCCCTCTCTTTCTTTCTCTCCCTCTCTCTTTCCTGCCTCTCCCCAGCTCACTCTCTCTCTCTCTAAGTAAGTAAATAAACTTCAAAGCAAATCAAAACAAAAAACAACAAAACCCCAAATCTTCAATAATCTTTGGATATGAAACACATGGACATATTCAAGGTGGAATAAAAATGAGTGACAATTGATAATTTCTCTTGAGGCCAGATTTTGATAGCTGGGAAGGCTATAGGTACAAACAGAGGGGATAGAAGATGAGGTGAGGGACCAAAAGCTGAATTACTTTTGTGTCATTTTATTGCTTAGGGCTGACATGAGAAGAGTCCTAATTTGGCCTGCAGTTTTTGTCTCTCAGTGTCCTGGAGTCAGTGGGAGGATGCTAGTAAATATTAACCCATAAAAACATGCATATCTTTTTTTATCACAAAAGGGACACTAAAATATGTATGGGGAAAAATAACTCTGGGCTTGGTGTCCTTGTGAAATGTGCCGGCATTTGCCAGGTTCTCAAGGATTGATTTCCACTTGGAGAATTTATGCCTGGTAGCTAAATGTTACCAAGATGGCAATTGCATATATAGACCAAGTTTCGAAAAAATGAATTGTTAGCACACAGAAAAGAGAGTGGCCACAGAGTATTCCTTAATGGGCTCAGTAACTGTGCATGGAAACCATATTTTGGAAGATAATATTAAAATATGCAGTAAAATCACAATGAATCCTGAATGGGAAAGGAAAAAAGAATAATTATTACAGCAAATTCTTAAAAATGTGAATTATCCATCATTTTTCTCAATTCTTTCTGTGTGATTAATATAACATCGTATTTCTGTTGTGTTGGACAATTTTGGATAAATTCAATGAAATAGTAAAATGAAACTGAAAGGCATTTCATATTGGAGTATTTTATATTGATACATATAGAATATGACAAAGTTAGAATCACCAGAGCATCAGGGCTCCAGTCTTAAATGTTCATATGTTCTAGTGACAAGGGGCAGAAAAATGGATTAGCAGTGGAAATATAGGCAGCCACTTTAATGACTCTGCTCACAACTTTGAGCTTTTTCTTTCCTTTAGTGTAATGGAGCATGTCTAATGTCTTATTTTCCCATTGAAATTTGGACTTTTTGTTGTTGTTCACTGAGCACCTTAGAACAATCAGAAACTATTTTCACTGCTCTTTTCTAGTCCATATAAACCTAGTATCTTTAAAGTTTCCTTATCAAATTTTGCATATTCAAAACATTTCCTTCTTGTTACCCTTCTTCTCTTTATCCTCTCTATTCTGCTCCTTGATCTTTCTTAAAAGAGACACCAAATTAAACATAAATGTTAGTGATGAAACAACCATGGCCACTAGTTTTACAAAGATATGCAAATGCGGTGTCTCCTAGTTAGCTGCTTATGAATTTATAACTGCACAGAAATTGGATTTAGTGGTCTTGGAGATCTGTTACAATCTGAGTACACATGAGGAGAAGGAGTGCTTTTCCAAAGAGAAGATGAAATTTTTGAAGTAAATATCAGTTAAAGCCAAGAAGAGATAAGGCAACCTGAAGAGCTGTCATGGGAAGTGGGTTTCCAGCTTTCAGCCTTATATATTTCTTCCTTTCCTGGATGGGCCTGCATCATTAGACAACATTCAGGTTCTGACACCACGCATTTCTTAATCATAAGCTGGTTGCCATATCGTTTCCAAAATTACTTTCTTTTTCTTCTTGACAAAGTGTCAGCAATATTAAACTATGATATGGATTCCTGGAATACATTTCAGTCCAGTTTAAAGAGTGGAAATCCATTTTACACCCATAGTTAAATCATAATTTGATAGCATAAATATTAAAATTTTCTTTATAGATTATGGTGAGTGAAGAAAGGGTTAACATTAGGCACAGAGATGTAAGGGACCCTGGGAAGGCAGGCAGCAGNAAGAAAAACGTACTCCAGACCTGCCTGGGCTAGGTGCCAAGAATGAAGGCTCACAAACTTTCTGATAAAGTCCTAATAAAAAGTTAGGGACAAAAATCCTCAGTGGCTACCCAGTCAGGACCAGGCTTACTCTTGAGAGCTTTGTACTTTCCCTCAATAAACTCTATCACTTTGCTCACACTCTGCTGTTTGTGAGACTCATTCTCTGATTCCTGACTCCCATGAGACAAGAGTGTCTCTCTTGTAACAATATATTTTGAGCTCATAATTGTTTTCAAGTGGTATCCATATTGTTATGTGTGTGGCTTAGTGTTTTCTTTGAAATGCTGCTGCATTTAAAAGCAACATAGTGCTCATGGTAGTTGGTATCAATGATACTTAACTATTAAGTAGAAACTAAAAACTCAGGTTATCTGTAAATGACACCATCCCTGCCCCGGGCTGGAGTAATTGGTTTCTTTGCATCATACCTGCATGTAGAATTTCTGACCTCTAAGGAATAGGGTTATGAATTTTGACTTTTACAATTAGGTTGCTCTCCAAAGAGGTTGTACAAATAGAAACTTCTATCAGCAATGCACAAGCATTCCCATACCCTCACTTTTTATGGATACTTGATAGTAAACAGCTGCCTAATAATTTTCATTATAGTCTGATAAATGTGAAGAAATTATTTGTTGGCTTGATTTGAATTCCTCTGACTGCTAATGGGTTTGAACTTCTCACTCTCTGATGGTTAGCCTTTTAAGTTTTGACTTTAAGTTGCCTTACCCTGTCCTGTGCTCATCTGTGACCATTTTTCTTATAGTTTTGTTTCTATTGTTAATCTCTTCTAGAAACTAAGGTAAATTTTACAAATACGTTCTCCCAAATTCTCAACTCTCTGCTAATTTTTCTTTTTCCTTAATCAGATGTTTTATTTCTAATTTTGAAGGAATCAAATCCACTGTTTTATGTACCTTACAGTCTTTGGTTTTGAGTTTTGTTATAAAGTACTTTATTTTCTGTATGTTATAAAAATATCTGCTTATTTGTTTCTCCATAACCTTGTAGGTTTAGTCTTTGCATACAGATCATAATACACAGGTTATCTTTGGGTTCTGTGTTCTGATGGACTTGTCTGTCCTGCGCCAATATAACACCGTTATTACTTTGGTTTTATAGAATAATGCAACAATTTTTAAGAATATGTTTATTTTTTTGAGAGAGACAGAGAATGAGCAGGGGAGGTGTGGAGAAAGAGGGGAGACGCGGAATCTAAAGCAGGGTCCACGCTCTGAGCTGTTAGCACAGAGCCCAACCCGGCACTTGAGTTCACAAATGTGAGATCATGACCTGATCTGAAGTCAGGCATTCAACCAACTGAGCCACACAGGCACCGCTAGAATAATACAGTATTTTAAAATTAATTTTTCTCACTCCCCAGTATTAATTCAAAAATATTTGTTTTTTAAAAATTAAATCAAGCAGTACATTTAATTTTATTAATTTCATTAATGTTTTCTGAGATTAAAAAAGTCTCACCTCTGTGACTTCAGCATTTTCTGTTATAAAAAATAGATATTGTGAAGGTCTTTGGAGACAGAAGCTAAAGTAATTTGGTTGAAATCTTATTATCCATTTATGAACTGATATTAAAAAGAAAGAAGCAAACTGGTTTTTCACTTTAAACCATTTATTAATAATTTCATAATTAGTCTGAATCTCTCAAAATCAAATCATACTAAATTTATATTTGAGCACCATCACCAAAAGAACAACTGATTAGCTTTGTATTAATAATAATTAAAAAGAAAGTCCATTATCCCCCAACAAAACTATCTCAGACAAATGTAATCCATTTGTTCTGTATGAAGTTGGATGACTGGCTAATTTCTTTTTTTTTTTTTTTACTTTTCAAATGGGTGAATTGTTTGAGTATTTAAAAAATAAATCAAAAGTTAATATTTTTCTTAATTATTATGTTACTCTTTGAATTAAATATTAATATCCCAATATGACACGATAATACACTGTAATTTATTTTTGCATTTGTTATTTTAAAAGTTATTGTTTGTCCCTAAGCTATTATGTTCCCCTTGGTTAATTTTACTTAGAATTGTACATGACATTTAAAATTTTCTGCCAATTGAAAAAGCCATGGTACAATAGAAAAATTAACAATGAAAATGAAGTACAGTGATTAAAGATGTAGAGACTATAGTATCCTAGAAAGCAGGCAAAGAAAGTATATGATGGATGAGGTAAGTTTCAGATGTGTCCTGTGTTCCTGATTATCAGTCTATCTCTCACTGTCACTGCTGTCATAGTCGCCATCATTGTCCTCGTCATCATCATCATCATCACTACTAATTACCCTGTTATTCACAAGATTGATGAGTACTGATCATTGAGTATATATTTCCTATTGCTGCTGTAACAAATTACCACAAACTCACTGGTTCATAACAACATGAACCAATTTCTTTACAGTTCTGGAGGTCAGCAGTCTAAAATCAGTTTCACTGAACTAAAATCAATGTGTCCAAACACTGATGCTCCTTCTGGAAGCATTTCTTTCTAGGAAGAAATCTCTTTCTTTGCTTTTATCAGTTTCTGGAGGCCACTCGCATTCCTTGTCTTATCACCCATTCTCCTATCTTCAAAACATATAATGTATCATCTTCACTCCTCTCTGGCAACTACATCATGTCTGCATTTTCTTTGTCTAAGTCTGACACACCTGTTTCCCCTATACATTTTGGATCCAGAAGGATGTTTCAAGGCAATCCCCCTATCTTAAGATCCTAAACATAATCACATCTGTAAAGTCTCTTTTACCATGGAAAGTAAAATATTCCCATGTTAAAAGGATTAATAAATGAACATCTCTGGGGGTCCTTATTGAGCCTATCACATGTTATGTGATTTGGAGATTATTGATGAGGTAGTGAAAGTTTGGGATATGGAGTGATAGAGAAAACTGCCTGGTTGGCAATAGATTAAAAGAGAAAGAAGAAAAAAATATAGCCAGTAAGTGTAGAAAACTCTTTGAAGGATTTTGCTGAGAATGGGGGATAAAGAAACTGAGCACTCACTGGCAGTGGTATCAAGGGTATTTGTTTGTTTGTTTTTTTTTCTTTTTAAATTAAAATGTGAGGAATAATCACATGTTTTGTTGACAGGTATGGGCAATAGAGAATGAAAATACTGATATATAGGAGAAAGGAATGGGTTTTTGGGATGATTCCCTTGAGTATGGGGATATTTTATTTATGGAAATATTCAATTATAGAATATTTCTCTTATGAAAATATTCATTTAGAGAATATTTTATTTATGGAAACAGAAAGGTATAATATGAGAGGTAGGTGGGTAGATATGAGATGGACATTTGAGAATCATCTTTGCTCAGTTCTCTTGGTGAGGTAGGATATCAGTATTGTTGAGTGTTAAGATTGTAGGGGCAATGTTTAAGGAGAAGGTATGAAACATTTTCTAAGAGACTGGAATAGTTAAGAAATTGGAAAAATATATAATAATTGATCAGCAACACTAAAGTTTCTGTTGACCTTCATGGTTATAAATGTAAACTCTGTTCGTTTAGATTGATGCTAAGTTTTGTTCCAGTCAAATTTAACTGTACTGGGGTAGGAGGGAGAAACAGGGAGGTTTTATTTTATTTTGCTTTTCTTTCTTACTATGCTATGACTTAGCTGAATGAGAACTGTGACTCCAGAAGGGACACATGAATTAAAATTGTGTTCAGGTGGGTGATGAAAAGGATGGACCATGATGTTATAACTAGGAAGGGGTGAAGGGTCTAAGGAATATAAATCATGGTCTCTTCACTTCTGAAAATAGATATGAAAAACCTAGAGAAGTTGTGATCTTGGACCCAGTATTTGTAATCCGTTTTGACCCATATTGAGGGAAAGTGGTATGAACTAATTTTGCAAACTCTGATTTGAAATCTACTAATGGAAATTTGACTTCTGGGGAAAATGTGTGTTACTTGTGCAAACTCTTCCTTAACACTTATGATGGAATGTGCTAATTAATATTGCTGTATTAAGTGATCTGGGACCCTACTCTCTTATACTCTCTTATATATACATTTTTAATGTGTGGGGATTATAAGAAATGTATGGAAAGGTAGAGTTAAAATGGTAAAGGCAAAAGCATCATGGTTGAAAGAAAATGNAAAATAATAATAATAATAATAATAATAATAATAATAATAATAATATCATCTGTATTTTATAGTTTCTGTGGTAACGTGGTAACACAACTATCACACTCTTATAGACAAACCCTATATAAGTGACAAACTCATTTAATATTTAGGCCTCATTACTATTTCTGCAGTAAATTTATTTATTTTCTATTACCTCTCGACTGGTGAAAGAGTTGGTTAGGAATGCTTCCTACAGTAATACTATGAAAAAGTTCTGTTTCCTAGTTTAAGCATTGCAGCTACATAACCAACTTCATGTAAATCCTTGATCAGAGCTGTAATATGACTTTATCTACACATATGCCTTGGGAAGTTTTTGTTTGTTTATTTTATGATCTTCACTGATGGTTTATTCATTTTATTGATCCTACCTATGGGAATAGTTTGGTTTTATTTTCACCCAATAATTAATTGAAACAAATGTAAATTTTAAAATCTTAAACTCAAGTTGTAAAAACTAAAAACTAAAAAAAAATTATTTTGTGGGCCAAAGAAAATTATTTTCACCATAGAAAAGTTATTTGTAAATGAAATATATAACATAATACATTTAGCATACAATAATACATAAAATATATCATAAATCTAACAGAATATATTTCTTTTTGTTGCGGAAAAATAGACTAAGACCAGAGAAAACTCAAGCAGCACATGGAGAATGGGGAGAACACAACATTATTACACCAGTGGGCCCAGTGGGATCATTCCCCAAAGACTGTGCCCTGAACAAAGGTGGTAGTTTGCTTATAAAGTTCAAAGAAGCCCACCCATGCCAGCAGAGGTGTTTAAACCTGATTTGATGTATAGAGGTAGGGTGACTTGGAGTCATCACTATGCTAAGGTAGAGAAGAGAAGTGGGGGTGGGGAGCACCGGACCTGGACAGTTTGGACAGTTCGCCATTATGACCTATATGACCTCAAGGAGTTTTTCCTTTATTTTCTCCATTATTTTCAGTAAGTGAAAGAAATCAATTGAATATTGCTACTGTGAAGAAAGCAAAAAAAAAATATGATAAATATTAAGTCTAGCCGCTGCCCATGAACAATAGATTAAAAATGTGTAACTTGCACTTTTTAGAAGTGTATGGAGGAAAAATATGTACTTAGATATGTATCTGTGTACATATTTGTTTCAGCTCTTATATATGGGTAAGTAAAGCATGGCAGTTTTGAAGTAGGGCATGTCCATGACCACAGACATTCATGAAATGGGCTATGTATTAGACTCTCAGGAAAACTTATGAAGTCTTATTTTTGAGGAATCTAACATGTAGGCTACTTGATAAACTTTTACAGTCATGCATTGAGATATATTCTTATTGTAATTTCCATCATATTTGTTTTATAAAGAAATGATTTATGGTGAAACTCAATTGGAAGATCCTTGACTTGTTTTGTTTTAAATGTAAATCTGCTTATTTGCAAAATAGCAAATAATTCCTTCTGTTTAAAAGTACATGTAAGGTTTCGGGACCAAATGTAAGGTGGTAGTAACAGAGGGTGGTGAACCAAAGACGCTCAAAAATGAGACAAAGGAGTCAAGGGAAAGGGCTGAGCATACCTTTATTGGAAAGGGCTCTCGGGCGAGGTTTCTGGCTTGGTGGTAGAAGTAAACCGGGGAAGTTGTCCTCTGAGACTGGGGAGAGAGGTATATATAGGACTGTAGTTCCGGGTTGAGATCCCTGAGGGTAGGTTTCTTTATTTGGTCTTGTTTGTTCTGGGTTGGGTTTCATTTCTGCTGAGGTGATGTGTCTCCTGGAAACCAGTGGGGGGAAGGTCCTGAGGCGGTCACAAGATGGAGTCTGATCACCACCTTGGTGCCCTTCCCCAAACCCGCCACACCTGTCAGTACATACTGGGTACAGCTTACATAGGACAACATGAGCCAAATATATTTACTTTTATAGTTTTAGCCAAGGATATTTCACATGAAAATGAAACCTTAAGACAGCATGAGTAGTATGTACATCTTCTATCAAGAATGTGTGCTATTTCACATAGTAAAAGTTAGAATTAGGGGCACGTGGGTGACTCAGTTAAGAGTCCAATTTTGGCTTGAGTCATGTTCTCACAGTTTGTGGTTAGAGCTGTCAGCTCAGAGCCTAGATCCTGCTTCAGATTCTGTGTTTCCCTCTCTCTGTGCCACTCCCCTGCTCACACACACACTCATTCTCTCTGTCAAAAATAAATAGTAAAAAATGAAAATAATTAAAGGGTAATGAACAATATTATTAATAAGAGTTCTCAAATTATTCATTCATGTACAGTAGCTTTTTAAAATAATTTTAATCAATAAATTATTTAATTTAGAATTTTCTATCAGTATATAATCATTTGTGATGAGGGAGCATAAGGAAAACTGACAGGCAAACACCCCTTCCCCAACCCCAGAGGGGAGAGATGTGATATTCCTCCTGACTTTCCACAAACAAAGGAAAGGGGAAACACAAAGGGTTAACTGATAGAGATCATAGTCCCACAGGACCTTAGTCTCTGTTTATTTACAAATATCTTAGTAAATCACAAGAAAAAGGCAAACTTATCAATAGCCTCATCTCCAGAAACTTAATACACTCTGTTTCCTGGAGCCCCAACATCAACCTTTCATAGTGATGTGGGAAACAAAGGCAGAAGGAAATGGCAGATAGAACTAAATTTCCTTATAACCTGCAGCCCATGAACAAACACTTGAAGCAGGCAGAGGAAAATGTTTCTCCAGGAACTCCATACTGTCTTAATGCTAATCATTTGCTAGAGGGAAAAACAACGTTGGCTTGACAATAGCTAGGCCTCCAGTATCCTGTGAGTCTTCTTAGCGTATGAAAGTCTCACTGGAAACTTCTCCTGGACTTTACCTCACCTAACTCCCAAGTATATAACTAGTCTATTCTCATGGTCTCCACTATCACCCCAAAAATCTCATCAGTTTGGACCACAGTATTTAAACAGGTTCTACTGATAATTGTTTAAAATGATTTCCCCCCTAACAATAGAGAAATAGAAACAATAGTGGAGAAATGTTCATTTTTCTTTCTTTGTTTCTTTGTTTCTTTGTTTCTTCCTTCCTTCCTTCCTTCCTTCCTTCCTTCTTTTTAATCTATCCTTCCTATCATTAAAACAAACGATACATTTTTCTACACAGAAGCAAGTGGAACTGAACCAGAGTGGATGCTAACCAAATAGTTACAAAAACTCACTGATTTGTATCATTTTATTTTATAAGAAAACAAGAAATAAAGATCCTCGACAGATTTTATTTTTACTTAAGTCAGTTTTATGTTAAAAGGTACTATTGTAAATGTGGTCTACCTAAATATATTTTTTGTTAATGATATTGTTTATGGAAGGACATAGGAATTATTCTTTATGGAAAGTCTAGCTTTATTCTAAGGACAATATGAAGGCACACAGGTGTTTGCTTGCTTTTTGTTTTGTTTGCTTGTTTTTTTTAACAATAGTGTAGGATGGACTGAGTTTTCAAAAGTTTAATCAAAAGCTTGTAGGCTAGATGAGAAATGGGAAACATAAATCATCATTATAGACAGTAAACTGATAGAATCCTTATGACGTGGTGAAACATGGGATAGAGAGGGGAGTTTTTGTGGAGGTTTTTTTTTTTTTTAATGCCAAAAAAAATCATAAAGGATTTTTCAGTGTAAAAATTCCCAGAGACCAGGAAACCAAAGATATTTCGAAATGTCTGAGTGTAAGTGTTTAAGAAGCCTGAAGGAAGCTACTTGAAGATGCATAGCACTTTTTCTTTCAAGTTTCAATTTAAATTACAGTTAACATACTGTAATATTAGTTTCAAGTATAGAATTTTTAGTGGTTCATTCCTTACATACAACACCCAGTGTTTAACACAAATCACAAATGCCCTCATTAACGTTCCTCATCCATTTAACCCATCCCCCACATCCATCTCTGCTCCAGCAACCCTCAGTTTGTTTTCTAGAGTTAAGAGTCTGTTTCCTGGTTTGCCCTGCACACCATGTTCATCTGTTTTGTTACTTAAATTCCGCATATGAATGAAATCATATGGTGTTTGTCTTTCTCTGATTCAATTATTTCAAAGATGCATAGCCCTTTTAGTACTGGAGTGTGAGCTCCAGAGGAAGGCTGCTGTGTACATAGCCAGGCTCTGCCTCACATGTTTCTATGTCTCAATTTTTTACTGGGTAAATTGAGAATAATAATGATAGCTAATGATTGTATTGTTTTGAGGATTAAATGAGCCAATGTTTATTAAGCCCTAACAGCAGTACTTGGCACATTGAAACTCTTTAGCAAATGTAACCTTTTGAATACTCTGCACTACATCCTTTCCTTGACAAATCTCCCCTTGTCACAGAGTAGAGAAATAGATCATTGACGAGGAAAGTGCAGTTACCATAGAACAAAAGACCTAGAAGCCCAGAGTTCAAAGAAACCTGAAAAACTGCTGCCGGAGGTCGGCTATAGCAGGTCCAGGGGTCCCTGAAGGAGGGACGGTGTCTGGTGAGGGAGGGATGAGAGAGGCCCCGAGAATCTTTCTGGTCACCAGGCAGGCATCTCCGCTCTGACGGGGGCTCAACTTTATTTTATAAATAAGTGTTTGGGGGATGACACAGAAGTGGCATTTGCCTTAGACAACGATTTCTGATGACAAATTTCTTTGATATATAAGAATTTCCCAGAACATAGATTTGTAGAAGACTCATGCATAACCTTTATCAATAGTGATTGAGGTAGGGGATTTAGATGCTTATCCTATGGGGAAGGAAGGTATCTTTAGCATACCAGACAATGTTTTTAGCATAAAAAGGGTAAAGTTAGTTCTTTGTGAGCAGGGGTCAGCAGCTTGTTTGCTTAAAGGGAAGTATTAAGAAAAACAGGTCTTTCAGGAAATACACATGTTTGCTCGCATAATCACAAAGGAAGAAGTTCCTATAATAGGTTCCTTCACAGGGTGCAATCAGCATATTCATGGCCAGAATAAGTCACTCCAAATATGGATCACAAGATGCCTTGGGGGTAGGTGCTCCAAGCAAAAAAACAATTGGGTGTGGGTGGATATCTGTCCTTAACTCTAAATTAGGCTCTTTGTCTGAGGGCCAGGCTCATTTGTAACTCTTGTGTTAAGAAACCCCTTTTATTATCTAAGTCTTGGATCTGCAAGGCCCATAGGAAGAGCCTTTTGACAATCATCCACAGTGCTTTCATCTAAAATCTCTTTTGAAAAGGCAGGAATATGCTTTTCCTTATGAGGAATCTGTGTGGGGAATATTGGTCTGATTTGTAATATTGTGAGGCCTGGTCAATACCAGCAGGTTCATTTCCAACATGAGCCAGTAGTAGCAGAAGGAGATACGAGTTTCCGTTTCTCATGTCAGGAGCTGTGCAAACGCTGCCATTTCCTCGCTATGACTGTCATCCAGTGAGGTCGGTGCGGCTCCCAGCAAACAGCAGTTCCAAAAGTGATAGATATGATGTTTAAGTAAGTTCTCTCTATCCCAACTTTCTCTAGAGTCTTTATTGAAGGGATGCTGTATTTTGTCAAAGGCTTTTTATGCATCTATCGACAGGATCATATGGTTTTTATCTTTTCTTTTGTTGATGTGATGTATCACACTGATTGATTTCCAAATGTTGAACCAGCCCTGTAACCTAGGAATGAATCNCTCTGATTTTTACTATTTCTCTTCTTCTACTGGGTTTAGGGCGTTCTTGTTGCTCTGCCTCTAGTTCCTTTAGGCAAGCTGTTAGATTTTGGACTTGCGCTTTTTCTAGTTTCTTGAAATAGGCCTGGAGTGCAATGTACTTTCCTCTTAGGACTGCCTTTGCCGCGTCCCAAAAGTGATAGATAATTAGCAGATGCCACTTATAGAGCATAATGGCATATATTTCTTTAAGAATACTATTGGTAAAGACTTGTTGCTTCAAAGCAAATTTTTAACCACTAACCAAATAAATGTTGAGAGAATCCCAAAGAAAAATAGACTCAGCTCCATATCAGTAACAGGAAGAAAGAATTTGACAAGCATGCATATATAAGAAAATATCAGGAGAACTTTGAGAGTAATAGAACAGATACACACACATGCATATACACATGTATGTATACATGTTTATGTGTGTTTGTATATATACATAGATGATATATAATACTCATATACATATATAATTGATAATCTATTTATATATTTTTAAAATTAAATTATCTAGTCCGTCATGTATATAGCTTTCTAGAAGTGATTTGATATTCTTGATTCAGCTTTCTGCTGCCTTCATACAATGCTTAGCAAACAACTCTAATTAGTTATCTCTTATGGATTAAGTTTTAAGGGTCATATACATTCCACATACATACTGACAGGTTATTATAGCTAATAAATCATAAATAAAGTATTTATAAAATTATATTAGAACATATTTTTAATAAAGTATAATCATCAGATACTAAGGACACATCTGTTACTGATAAATCATGTTGTTTGCTCATTCTGATTCATTGGAAATGTTAATTACTGTTATTTTATACAACAGATATCAGTAAATTTTAATTTTTTTTTTAGTAATGGATGAAGTAATTTTAGAATTTTCCAGATCTCAACCATCTAAGACCATTATTTCTCAAATATGTTAAGTAAGAACCAAAAAATATCAAATACATTTTTCAAGAGATCAAGAGGTCATGGAGGGCTTGATTGGCTCAGTCGATTAAGGTTCTGACTTTGGGTAAGGTTCTCATGGTTCCTGAGTTTGAACCCTGTTATTGGGCTCTGTGCTAACAGTTCAGACTCTGGAGCCTGCTTTGGATTCTGTCTCCCTCTCTGTGTCCCTCCCTTACTCATGCTCTGTCTCTCTCTCTCTCGCTCGCTCTCTCTCTCAAAAATAAATAAACATTTAAAACAATTAAAAAACAGAGATCAAGAGATCAGACTTAGCGTCTAATATTAATTGGAAAACATTACTAACGAACTCCCTGGATGATTGAACAACTGCCGGATATACTATTGGACAGATGTCTTAGTCCCTGAGATTTGTATCTATGTGTTGTAAATTTACATCCAGTAGTATCCAAGAGTTGCTGAACTCCTTTACCCATAGGTAATTAATTGCCCTGTTTACTCACACTCTATTCCCTTATCTAGAAAGCCAGAACAAACTGACCATACTTGTGTTATTGCCTAGGCTTTCTTTCTGCCTTATCATTATTCAAATGATACCATAGTCTCACCGACCAGATTCACTAGTTTCCTTCCTTTCCATCTGTTCACCATTTGGTTTCCTGAATCTTTGAATATTTTGTAATATGACCTTTTTGTCAAAATGCTTATTTGAATTCTAAAGGACTTTATATTACAGGCAATGATAAAACTAATCAATTGAAACTAGATAATTATTTCTGAGTTTGTAAACTAGATCCAGTTTTTAATTGGTACAGGGCTATTCTGTTATGATTTTCAGTGAATTTGCCTCTTCCAACTACTTTGTCAATTCTTTGGAGAAAATATATTTTTAAAATTTTTAATTTTGTGCTGTTGTTACATTCATGTTTGTGGGCTCTTTAGTTTTCTACTTCTTTCATTGTTGAGATTGATGTATGTTTTATATTTTTTTCTTATTCTGCCTTGCTAGAGTTCTATCAAAATTTGTAGAATTTTCAAAGAAAGAACATGTTTATATGGTTAACTTATTATATTTTAATGTTTGTTTTCTCTTTATCTTCTACTCTTGTCTATATCCCTTATTTTCCTCTTTCTTTTTTTCTGGGATTGATTTGTTGTTCCTTGTAGCATATTTAGCTAAGAGCTTAGATCATTGATTTTTCTCTTTCTTGTTTCCAATATATACATTAATTAACATGTAAATTTCTCTCTAGGCACAGCTTTTACTTTTGTTGTGTCCAGAACTATTTATATGAAAAATTTCATTATCATCTGAGTATATAATTTTCCAGTTTTTATTATTAATTCTTACCTTCAATGAATTTTTCTACTTCCAAGTAGTTTGGAGTTTTTTCTCATCTTGTTTTTTAATGTTGACTTAAAGCCTAATTGCTCTCTAGTCTAAGAGCATATTCTGATTGTTTAAAATATATCTTTTGACATTTGTTTAATTACGTCTTGATACAATATACTGAATTGTAAGTGGTCTAAATGCAAATAAAAATAATGTGTTTTCTATTTTTTCTGGCTTTTACATTCCACTCTCAAGTTGATCAGTTTTTCTGTATATAGCATATTTTAATGATGCATATGTTAGATGAATTAATGTCCATCCTTCCTTTTTACGTTGATTTCATTTAGAAAGATGATACTATTTTCAATTAGCCATACTGAAAAAAAAATGTTTTAATTTCTTTCAACATTTATTTTCAAATATTTTATTAAATTACCAAAAGAATATTAATATTTTACATGGGGATTACAGATAGGCTTTAAATTGATTTGGTATAGTATTGATATGTTTTTATAAATTTTGATATAATATCTGTACACTGTCCTGTTTTAGATTAATCAGGTCATCATCTCATGCATATTGTTCACAAGTTATTTTGGTAAACAAGGGAAGTTCTCAGTTTCTTGTAGATATCTGAGATGATGGAGAGGGATGAGAAGAATCTGACAGATGCAGACTCCTGTTGCTATGATCTTGACTAAAGAAACATCTAATCAAGGTGGGATGGAGAGTAAGAAAGGAGACATGAAATGGAGACCTTATTGTAACCATGGTACTACATCCTATATTATGTTGTGATACAGGCATGCATGACCAGAGGACAGTGATCTGCCCAGCAGTGGCCAAAAAATGCTAGATGAGAGACTGCTAATAACTGGGTGTTTCCTGCTGTTTTTTCTTCTTCTACTAAAGGTCACCTATCATGATAACTATTTGTCTGCTTCTGTGCTCACAGTGGTTTAAATACTGGCCTTACAGCCTCAGCCAATGTTATTAAAAGTAAAAAGAAAAAGAAAGAGAAAATGAAAGGAAAATTTAAGAAGTAAATCCTTTGACCTCTTGTCAGAAGACTACTTTGTTCAGTTGGTCAAGTTGTGAATATGTTTAACTTCCATATAAGAGTGGCAGAGGAAGTCTAGTGCATAAGAGACTGTTAATGACTGATTCTGTCATTTACAATCATGACTTACTTAGATACACTTCAGCTGACAAACTCTTCCCTGGGATTTGAAAGTTCATTCAAGTTAAGTGACTAGGTGTACAACATAATAATTTGACAAGTTTATACATTATGCCAAGCTCATCACCATTATAGCTACCATCTGTCACCATACAACAGAATTACAGTATTATAGACTATATTCCTCATGCTTTTCCTTTTATTACCATGACTTATTTATTCCATAACTGTATCTCCCACTCCCTTTACACATTTGCCCATCTCCTCCCCTCCCTCCCCTCTGGCAATCATCAGTTTGTTCTCTGTATTTATAGGTCAAACTTTACAAATGTAACATTGTATCAATTATATACTAAAATTTAAAAAAAACTGCATAGTAGATTTCAATAAATATTTAATATGAAATAGCTTTTCTTAGGTAAATTACCTTTTCCTTTTGATATTAATTATGGAATTAATGTTGTCCTATTAATAAAACAGACTAAAGCAAAAATATTTAAAAAAGTTAAATGACTGGGGGGACTAATAAATTAAGAAGAGAGTGGATGTGGGGAATAAAGAGTTTAAATTATGGAAATAGAGTTTTTTCTCTTTCTTTTTTCTTTTTTAAATTTTTTAATATATATATTTTTAATTTATTTCTGAGAGAGACAGCGTGAGCAGGGGAGGGTCAGAGAGAGAAGGAGATACAGAATCTGAAGCAGGCTCCAGGCTGTGAGATGGCTGTCAGTGCAGAGCCCAACATGGGGCTCAAACCCACGAACCATGAGATCATGACCTGAGCCGAAGTCAGACACTTAACCGACTGAGCTACCCAGGCGCCCCTCTCTTTTTCTATAAACCAGTATTCTGTGGCTCTATGACTCATAGACCCTATGAACTTTATTTTTGTTTTTGTATTGACCAATATTTTTCATATGACTAATTGGTAATTGGCTAACAATCTTTATTCTCTATGATCAGGCAACAAAGACAGCTTGGGAAATTTCTTCATCTTCTGGAAGGAAGAGGGAAGCTGAAAAATGCTATTTATATTATGACCACTCAGATTTTAAAACCAGAGTCCCTAGGAAAAAAAATAGATATTAAGTAACCATAGAATGAAGAAATCACTTTTGATGAGAGAAATTAAATCTTCTGCAATAACACAAAAAAACATGAATAATGGAATTGCATTTCTTCACTTCCCTTTGAAAGCCAATTACCCTTGTCTCTTTCATGCCATGTGCTGGGAAGTTCTTTCGGATTCAAACTGAATGTAGCTATTCCCCATGAATTAATTACCCTAATGTAGTGTGATATCATAATTGAAGGTAATAAATAGTTAGGTAATGGATAGGTGTTCCTAGAGCTCATATAGCACACTTTCACTATTTTCTCTACCTTTGCGCATATATCACAGCAGTATGTTTTATGTTAGGGTGGTTATTTAACTTTTCCCCAAATATACAGATACAGGGTTCAAAATACAAATTTCAGACAATCTGTAATGGTACTGGTTACATATATATGTATTTTTAAGGTAGAGCCTTTCACAATAATTTGAATTTATCATCAGTGCTTATAATTTAAATTCCACCCTCAATTTCTATTGTTTTACTTTTTAAAAAATTTTTAATGTTGTATTTATTTCTGAGAGAGAGAGAGAGAGGGAGAGAGGACATGAGCAGGGGAGGGTCAGAGAGAGAGGGAGATACAAAATCTGAATCAGGCTCCAGGCTCTGAGCTGTCAGGACAGAGCCTGATGCAGGACTTGAACCCACAAACCGTGAGATCGTGACCTGAGCCAAAGTCGGACACTTAACCGACTGAGCCACCCAGGCACCCCTCTGTTGTTGTTTTATATGTATTTGTTATTGGGAAACTTTTACCATCAGGTTTTCTAATTTATTCATCTTAAACCTGGAAGCAAAGAAATGAGAGGCCTACCTTTGGGAGAGCAGTTCCTTCATATAATAAGTGCTGTACCACTGGAAATCTGTTGTTGGTTTTATAATAGACATTACTTTTAGAGCATGTTTAAATACATATGAGAATTAAGAAGATATTTGTCATGTAGAAAGTCACCATCTACACAAATATAGTTTCTAAAATTATTATCTTACATTAGGATGGTATACTTGTTACAATTAATTAATCAATACTGACAATGTTGTTATTAACTAAAGTCTATAGTATATTCAGATTTCCTTAGTTTTTACCTGTTGTGTTTTTATTACAGGATTTTGCATTTCATTTATTTTAGCACTTCCTTACTTTCTGTTACAAAAAGATGTTCTAATACATCCTGCATATTTCTTCTCCAAGTCCTAGAACCAGTCTTTCTTTAAAAGCCTTGGTTTATTTTATTAGAGAATCAAAATTAAAAACTAAGATCTGGACTAGATATGTTAGTACACTTAGGCCCTCCTCTCTGGTGTATCAAAGATATATATGAGCATACAAACTTGTGTATTTACATATTTATAAATATTTTTGGGGGTGCCTGGGTGGTCAGTTGGTTAAGCTTCTGACTTCAGCTCAGGTCATGATCTCATGGTTCACGAGACTGCTTCAGATTCTGTGTCTCCCTGTTTCTCTGCCCCTGCCCGGCTCAAACTCTGTCTTTCTGTCTCTCAAAAATAAATAAAACATTAAAAAAAGTAAAAGAATATTTTTGTATGTTAATCATCTGTATCAAGCTAAATATGAGTTCTTAGTAATGTCTCCAACTATAATCTACTGATATATGAGTCATTCTATCCTCCTCCCCTTGTTTATCCATAAATTCACACTATAGCAATGAGAAGCCTAGGTTTCATCATCCTTTATCTATTTATTTAATTGTTCCTAATGGAACTTTAAGTATAACATTAAGTGACTATAACATCATATAACTCTTTTTTTCCTAGCCTATATGTATTAATTACCCATTATGTTTAGCCCTGTTTTCCAGTCCTCATCTTCTGCCACTTTAAATTCAAGGATTCAACCTAATGAATGTTGTTGAAGTCTCTCCTTTCCAGACAGTCTTCTAAAATGCTTGCTTATATATTGAACATCAGATGATATCTTACAGTATATATTCCAATATTATACAACTTGGAGCAAAATGCTGCAATTTAAAACGTAGCTCATGTTTGTTGTAGGTGTGTATGTGAATACCTGTGTGTGTCTTAGTTTTTGTCTGACATTTGCTTGTGCAAGTCTCCAAGTACATATTTTCTAAACTTTATCAGATGTTAACAGCCATTTGAATTCAAAGAACAATTATAAAATACCTAATACAAGTCCCTTTAATATAAATTTACATGAAGTATGCTGAGGAGAGGTAAGTAAGAGCATATTTTTCTTTGGAGAAAATATTATTCTTTTTGTTGCCCACTCAATGATTTGATGTACTTTGAGGAATGCATTATATTGAAAATAGATTCCAGTTGATGAAGGAATGATTTAAAAGCAATGCAGTTTTTATATCAGACAATTTCTTATGTGAAGATGAAAAATCTGATCAGTGTTAATAAAATATGTGTTTAGCTTCCTTTCCTAGTAGTATAGGAAGAATTTTCTTCAATTCCATTCACACTTTGCTGACCAAGTGAGAGCAGCATGCAGTGAGTCTGAGATGTGTGATTATGGACCTGGCCCATAATCTATGGCCCTAGTCTAGAGAAAAAACTTACTAGATCTTCAAATCATCAAATATATTCACCTAACTCTAATACTGAACTACCTATTTCAGTTACAGCCTATTGTGAAGAGTTTTATGGTTTACCAGTTTTGTATATTTAAAATGTTAAGCCTTATTTATTTTTTATATTATTTTAATATTTTAAGATAATTCTAACAGTTACAGGGTTAATGGAATAGAGAAATCCATGGCTGGTATATTTTTTCACATTGGGGCTCATTAAAATTGTCATGGTTTCTATAGCTACTTATCACCAAATCACCCTTTTAGTTTTTGTAGTCAGAGCTGTACTTGGCCAGTTAGGTCAAAATGGAAGTTGTTTCTTCAAAGATGGGTCCATTGTTGGGTATACTTTATGTTTTTGAATAAACACTATCTAAAGGTTAGATGGAACTTAATATTTTCTGGTGCTAGTTTAAGTATTATACATATATTAACACACTTAATTTTCACAAGAACTCCAGGTTCTAACATTTTAGTGGTGAAGACACTGAGAACTAGAAAATATTTGGTGACTACTTTAAGATCACTTAAGCTAGAAAATAACCAACAGGATTTGACCTTACTAAGCCCAGATACAAATTCTCTGCCTAATCATTACAGTTGCTGCATAATGTGGCATCTATACTCTTTCCTTTTCATTTCCTTTAAAGAGTATCAGGAACTTAAAAGAAACTGTGAAGTAATTAGATACACCTAGGTTTTTATGATTTTTTTCTCCACCTGGATAAAGTTGTGGTATCAGTACTAATTTAACAACAGAATTTAGGCAATTCATGTAGTTTGTGTTTATGTTTTTATTTGGGATATATTCAGATTTCTAGAAAAGTTTGCAAAGACAGTGCAGAGAATTTCTGTGTACCGTTTATCTGGTTTCTGTTTTTATTACCAACTAACATTATCATGGCACAGTTATCGAAACTAAGAAATGGATATTGCTGTGCTAGCTATTATTAACTACTCCTGAGTTTATTTGGATTTTAACCACTTTCTATCACTCTTCTCTCTTTTTTAGAATCCATCTCTGGGTAACATAACTGTTTAGTTGCCAAATGTCCACAGTCTACTTTGGTCTATGACAATTTATTGGTCTTTTCCATTTTTCTACTAGTTGACTGCCTTAATGTCACCTGGTCAAATATTCTGTAAAAGGCCTACAATCAGAATTTACCTAATATTTTTTCATGGTTAGACAGGTGCTATAAGTCCTGGCACAAAATACTGCATTTCGGTACTATTACCACATACCATATGCATGACACAACATGTCATGACATCCACAGGACATTCCTGATGATGATAAGTTTCATCATATGTCTAAAGTAATGATTGGTAGCTATTTCTTCTATAAAGTTACTGTTTTCCATTTTCTATACTGTTTTATGGGGAGTACGTCACTCTCTCTAGCTCATCACAAAAGTGAGAAGAGGGAAGGAGGGAATTAAAGTTCACCCCATGAAGAAGAATTTACACATATATTCTCTATAATTCTTCTAAAAGAAAGGTTTGTCTCCTATTCACCATTAACTTATCAAAACATTCTTTTAAAAATCAAATAATTTGACTTGTAAACCATCATATTAGCAATGATTTCTGAAAAGAGTTACATTGGTTTCTGAATTTAACTACCTGAATTGAAAACCAATCACTGTGAACATTATTAGTTTTTTTATGTATGTTAAGAATATCACACAATTATAACACACTTGCTATTTAGCATTTTCTCTGTCATTTATTTCAAATTTCATGTAAAAAGTCAGTGAAATGGTACTTATGGACCACATATTTTACGTAAGACATACACAGTGGGACATACACTTGTGTATACATTGCAGTATAATGAAAATCTGCATTTATGCATGTGTTCTGCAATGCTCATGCTTTACAGATACCCTAATATTCTCATGGTAGGAAATATCAGATACTGTCAAGACTGTAAGTATTATTTATATCATTTATATTGTTTTCTGAGACTATCAAGATAGAGTGTAGGTGAATTAAAGTCTATTAGGAAATTCAGTGTCTGCAAAACTATTATATTTTCCTCCACACAAACCATAACCACAGTAACCACAAAACTTCCCTCTACTCTGGATTTGCTCAATATGGCCTCTGATTTTTATTTAGGAACTGTACACAAAGTTCTTTCCTTTAAAGATATTTAAGCTTTATGATATAATAAATAGTTATTTAATAAGCTAAACCAATACAAATAAACTATCTCAAAGTCACCAGCCAGTATGTTTCTGCTTTAGATTGCCTTTGAAATCAGTTTTTAAGAAAGAATTACAACTCAGTAAGATTAAGAATGGGGCTCAAGTTGTTCAAATTTCATGCTGGTCTGATTTGGGCTTTAATTTATGTATGTATGTATGTATGTATCTACATAATTGGAACTTTTATGAATTTCTATCATTTTAAATCCTTAGGATTTTTATTGGTAGTGGGAATAAATGTTCTTATAAATAATCAGTATTAACATAATTTTCCACTGGATTGCTGGCTGAAGAAGACAAACTTCCCCTAAGGTTTCAGATATTAACTGCACACTAAGATATTTTACTCATTGGCCCTTGTAAAGACCAGATGTTTATGTGAGTTAATCCTGTTGTCTGTCTTCTTCTTTTAGAAGTATGATCCATGAGTGATGCCACCTAATTATCTTGTCTTCTAAAATATTAACATTTTAAAATATTTCTAATCATAAAGAGAACTATTAATAATAAAAAAGTTTAAAAAAATAAAATTTTTGAAAATTAATAATTATGATTTTGTTTTTAAATGAGGATATTTCTCTAATTCTGGTACTTAAATGACACTTTTATTCAAATTTCTGACTGAAAGAACTTAAACTAACATTTGACTTAAACTTGCCATTTTTTTCAGGTAGGAAGTGCACCTGGAAATATTGTTAATTATCTTAGTTCACCTAAGTTTATTTCTTAAAATACAGTTTTGTTTAAAGAGTTTTCATTTATGTTTTGATTCCTATATTTATTTTTGTGATGGTGTTCATTTTTCAGCCCTAATATGTGAAACATCTAGATAGGGTATAGATTGACTGAACACACAATTTTACAGAGTAATTTATGTGATGAGTCATGGAATTACTGAAGCAGTCAGTTATCATAAGACTCCTGTTGGTTGAGAGAATCAATAAAAAAAAAAAAAGGAAAAGGAAAACAGAAAGCAAAGCAATGTGAGATAAACAGAGCAGATTTGTATGGCACTCTTCAAAGCATTTGTTTCAGGATACCCTGCTGGTAGAGGAAAAATTAAATTAGACTCAAATATAAGTGTGACATATTTTAGAATTCTAACTGTCACTCTGTTGTCAGACTGGCCTATGTTACTTGTATTCACAGCAATTACATTTTTTTTTTTTTACTTCAAGTGTAATCTAACAAAAGACCCCCCCATCCCTCTACCACTGATAAATTTTTAAATACTGGCAAGAAAATCTTAATCTGTGGAAGACTTTTATTTTCTTAGAATGGGAAACTTTTCTTCCAATGGAAAATAAAAAAAGATTGTTTTACTATTTAAGTTTGGAGGGATGCCAGATTAAAAATGACTTTTATAATCATGTTTAACTTTGTCTACATGCTAAGGAAAAAAAATAGAATTAAACTTTGCGTTTGGAAATAAGTCTGTAAAGTAAAAAAAAAAAAAGTTAACAAAGGACTGATGACTAATGACGTGCATCTGAAATGCTACATCACCTTTATTTTGGGAAGCAAAGGATTCTATGCTAGCAGATCATCTGCAAGCTGCACAGAGTATATGTGAGGTAAACTTGACTATGAGACTGTTGGCTGAATGAGAATAATTCTCTCATTTCAACATCAAATTTAAATAAATAGACATCTAATATCATGTTCTATAATCTCACATCATTCAATTTCTGACTCAAAAGGACATCAAAGGATATTTTGCCTTATCCTTTATTTCACAGCTTAATTCATGTGAAAATATTGAGTGACTTCACTTTAGCTTACCAAAGTACGTAGGGAGAGTGAAGTAGAAGAATCAATGGAAAAATGCCACTCTACATCATGTCTTTGGATAGACATAGATGCAGATGCATAAATATATTTATGAACTTTACAATAAGAATACATACTTGATCTAGCATAACTGCTATGTAGTTGAATTAATAATACCACAGAGTTGATAACTAATTTGGATTTCTAAAATTTACTTTTTACTAGTATATCTGGATACATTTTCAATATTTCAGATGATAATTTCATTGACTTGTCATTTTATAGTTGTTCAAGCTCCATAAGTAAAGGAAGAAAGTTTTAAAAAAGACAAAAAAAGTAGAAGTCTACTACTATGTATATATAGAGCAGAAAATATGATAAAATAATTAGATTGTATTAGACTGTATCATTGCAAGAACTGCTTCTGAACCAGCCTGGTTGACTTTGCTTCCTTCTTTTTTAACAACTGAACATATTTTAAAAACTATAGAAAATATAATGTAATATCTAATCATCTTATTATGATTATTTTATTTAATGTTTTGAAGACTTCTCATGTATCTTGTGAGAGTACTGAATTTTAAATATTCAGAATGAATCTGTTCATGTCAGTGGCATGATAACTGATACATTACACTAATACCAGCACTGGTAATTTTCCATCTGACTGTCATTTTTATTTTGGGAGTTTTGCAGGTGTGGCACTATTGTTTTAGACCCATTTCCTTAGCATTTCTAATTTCATTTTGTCTTTTCTCTGTACTAATGCATTTAATATAGTTTTAAAACTTTAATTTTATAAGAGAAACTGAAGGACAAGCGTGTGTGAGTGTATGTGTGAGCACGCACGTGCATACTTTGAAATTGCCTAGGAGTCAGTTATACCTGGTATAGATATTAATATTAATTAACATTAATATTAATGTTAATATCAATTTTTTGATATTATAGACCTATTTATTTTTATTTTTATTCTTTTAGAAAGAAAGACAGCAAACACATGAGCTGTGCATGGGCAGAGGGAGAAGGAGAGAGAGAAACTTAAGTAGGTTTCATGCTCAGCCCAGTGTGGAGCATGGGGGCTCAGTCTCACGGCCCTGAGATCCTGACCTGAGCTGAAATTAACATCTGACACAACCAATTAAGCCACCAGGCGCCCCTGTAGACTTATTTTTTAAAGGCAAAATACCTGTTTTGAATGAAAGTAGATGATTATATTTTGAAAAGCTATTAAGTTATAAAACATATGAAGCGTATTTCTTACATATGAAGCATATTTCTTACTGAGATACAGTTACACATTTTTTTAATTGGTAAGATACACAATGATAGATTTTTCTCATTTCCTTCCTTGGCATTAGGGCAAAGTTGTACTTTTAAGTGAAATCCTGGCTTTGGCTGGACCCTGAGACCATATGTCAAATTAATTAATGTAAGTTATTTTGATTTAAAAAGCCATGTATTTCATTTTCTATCTTTTCAATGTCTGAACATTGAACACAGACATCGTTGGATACTTTGCACCAGTAATGATCGTTAGCAACTGAAAACTCATCCCTTAATAGAAAAATTAATCCTTAAACAAATTTTACTCTCATTTCTGAGATGCCTGAGTAAACAGATGGAGTTGGCATCTTCCCTCAAAAAGTCAAGAAATTCAGACTGGGTAGAACTGATGAGGTGGAAGGGGATGTGTATACCAGAGCTGAGAAGTGTCCTGAGAAAACACTTAGGTTATCTCTTCATCTTCAGTAATGATCTGAGACTATCAACAGAAAGTTTCCAACTAACGCCACCTTTCATGAAGATATATGATGAGAAGAAGAGCCAAAGCACACATTACAAAAGGGACTGCACTGTTGATTAAACACCTGCAACATTTATCTTCCTTTACTTTACAGCTTTCTCCTTATAAAGCCAGAATAATGGATTAAAAACCGATTTGTGGAATAGTTGATAACTGATTTGGCAATTTTAACTATCATGTACCATAAATAAAATATTGAATAGTTCAATTTTATCTTTGGCCTTAGGAAACTATATGTGTGTGTGTGTGTGTGTGTGTGTGTATGCATANTTATCTTCCTTTACTTTACAGCTTTCTCCTTATAAAGCCAGAATAATGGATTAAAAACCGATTTGTGGAATAGTTGATAACTGATTTAGCAATTTTAACTATCATGTACCATAAATAAAATATTGAATAGTTCAATTTTATCTTTGGCCTTAGGAAACTATATGTGTGTGTGTGTGTGTGTGTGTGTATGCATGTATGTGTATGTGTGTGTTATCATATATATCCATATATATGTTATCCATCTGGGGTTGTCTTTTCTGCTATGCATTCATGTTATTAGATATAGAAATCAGGATCAAGTAAGGAAGAAGGATTGGTTCTGAGAATGTAAATTATAAATAGCCCTTTCCTTCTGTTTGCTTTGTTGTCTCTTTATGATTTTTTTTTTTTTTAGACAGACAATTGAGGGTGAAGTTATTGGTAAGAGAAGCAGGGTCATTTTCATAGAAAATAGAAACATTTTCCTCATAAAGTACATACATAATGGGGACTTTTGAGATCATTCTCATGCATTTGTTTTATTTTATTTTTTAAGTTTTATTTAAATTCGAATTAATTAACATACAGTGCAATATTAGTTTCAGGTGTACAATACAGTGATTCACACTTCCATACAACACCCGGCACTCATCATAGCGAGTGCACTCCTTAATCCACATCATCTATTTTACCCATCCCCCACCCACATTCCCTCTGATGACCATCAGTGTGTTCCCTACAGTTAAGAGTCTGATTTTAGTTTTCCTCCCTCTTTTTCCCCATTTGTTCACTAGTTTTATTTCTTAAATTCCACTTATGTGCAAAATAATACAGTATTTATCTTTCTCTGACTTATTTTGCTTAGCATAATGCTGTACGTCCATTCATGTCATAACAAATGGCAAGTTTTCATTCTTTTTGATTGCCACGTAATATTCTGTCTATCTATCAATCTATCTATCTATCTATCACTTTATCTATTCATCAGTTAATGGACACGTGGGCTGATTCTGTAATTTGGCTATTAGTGGATAATGCTGCTATAAATCTCAGGATACCCATATCCCTTTGAATTTTTATTTTTGCATTCTTTGGGTCAATACCTATTAGTCCTATTCCTGGATCTTAGGGTAGTTCTATTTTTAACTTCTTGAGGAGTCTTCATACTTTTTTGGCTACATCAGTTTTCATTCCCACCAACAGTGAAAGAAGGTTCCCCTTCCTCCACATCCTTGGCAGCACTTGTTGTTTCTTGTGCTATTGATTTTAGCCATTCTGGCAGGAGTAAGGGGATACCTCATTGTAGTTTTGATTTGTATTTCTCTGATGAAGAGTGATGTTGAGCATCTTTTCAAGTGTCTGTTACCCATCTATAAGTCTTCTTTGGAAAAAAAAAAATGTCTATTCATGTTTTCTGCCCATGTTTTAATTGGATTATTTGTTGTTTGGGTGTTGAGTTTTATAACTTCTTTATATATTTCAATACTAACCCTTTATTAGATATGTCATTTGCAAATATCTTCTCCTGTTCCATAGGTTGCCTTTTAATTTTGTTGATTGTTTCCTTCACTGTGCAGAAGTTTTCTATTTTGATGAACTCCCAATAGTGTATTTTTCTTTTTGCTTTCCTTGCCTCTGGAGACCTATCTAGAAAGAAGTTGCTGTGGATGATGTCAAAGGGGTTACTGTCCGCGTTACCCTTTAGGATTTTGATGGTTTCAAGTCTCATATTTATGTCTTTTTTTAAAAAAATAATGTTTTATTTATTTCTGAGAGAGAGAGTGAGCGAGCATGAGCAAGGGAGGGTTAGAGAGAGAAGGAGACACAGAATCTGAAACAAGCTCCAGACTCTGAGCTGGTAGTCAGCACAAAGCCCGACGAGGGGCTCAAACTCACAAACCATGAGATCATGACCTGAGCCGAAGTCGGATGTTTAACCGACTGAGCCACCCAGACACCCCTCATATTTATGTCTTTAATCCATTTCAGACTTATTTTTGTGTATGATATAAGAAAGTGGTCCAGTTTCATTCTTCTGTATGTTGCTGTTCAGTTTTTCCAAAACCATTTTTTGAAGAGACTTCTCCCAATGGATATTCTTTTCCTGCTTCATTGAAGATTAATTAACCATACAGTTGTGGATTTATTTCTAGGTTTTCTATTCTGTTCCATTGATCTACGTGCCCATCTTTGTGCCAGTATCATACCATTTTGATCACTACAGTTTTGTAATATATCTTGAAGTCCAGAATTGTGATGCTTCTAGCTTTGCTTTTTTTCTTCAAGGTTGCTTTAGCTTTTTGGGTCAGAGGGAGAGGGAGATACAGAATCCGAAGCAGGCTCCAGGCTCTGAGCTAGCTGTCAGTGCAAAGCCCGACATGGGGCTCAGACCCATGAACCATTAGATTATGACCTGAGCTGAAATCTGATGCTTAACTGACTGAGCCACCCAGGCACCCCTCAAAGGCCATTCTTAAATAGACCCATCCTAAGGAGGTATTGGCATTCTGGGTTCAGTAGATTTTCAAAACTGACACATTTTTTCATAAAGTGCTTTGGTTTGGTAAAATCTGGTTTCCTGGGAGATAGCTTCAAAGATGATGGTCTGAGTTCAAGGAATTTACTGAGGAATGTTCTTGGGGCCATTACCTGCAAGGGAGTGAAGGAAACGAGGTGGTATAGAAATCAGTAAAACTGGGATATGGCCACAACAGAGGCCTCAGCTGATGCCACAGGGAACCATAGAGATGGCATGAGCATTAAGAATTGTCCAGGATTGAGATAGGGGGTATTGTTCCCTCACATTTCCAGTATTGCCCAGTCATTGACGTACAGCACACAGCAATGGTGTGTAAACTTAAGTGAAGCATCTCTGTTTGGCAGATAGTCATTCCTAAGAGGGAATCTCTTGTGAACTGTCAACAGTTAACACTTCTGGAAGCTGGGGAAAAAAACAAACAAACAAACAAACAAAAAAACATTTGGGCTATAAAAAAGGAGGTATTTTTGACATAATATAGCATCTGCAACAATTCATTGTATTCTTTAGCTGCATTTGTTTTGTAAGCAATGCTTGTAGGAAAAACTTATACATTTTCTTTTAATACCTGCTAATTTTAATTATATATTTATTTGATATGCTTAATTTATATTTAGTTTGCTCTTATTGTAGCCTCAACACAAAAAAAGACAATCAAAAAATGATATACAGTGACAACATACAGTTTCTCAATTTGTGGTAACAATCAAATGTTGATATATTATACTCAATATATTCTATGTATCTTTGTGCCAGACATGTTCCCCTGAGTGATATTAAAGCTGAGACAAAGAAACTAGAAATACCCAATGGGACCGCAGATACTCTTACTTGAAGGCATTGGGAAAATCATGATGGAGGAAGTGACTTTTGTGTTAACTAGAGAAATGGAAAGAAATTCTAGGGAAAGGGCAGAGCGCAGCTAAACACTGAAGCAGGGGAGGGAATGCCTTCCCTTGGAGAATGGCAAGCAGTGTATCTTATTAATATCAAATGGTAAAGATTATAAGAAAATTTTAAAAGATGAGAGAACACGTGTTTATGAAATTAAAAAAAAAAAGAGTTAAAGGGGCGGTGGGTGGCTCAGTCGGTTAAGCGTCCGACTTCGACTCAGGTCATGACCTCACAGTTCGTGGGTTCAAGCTCTGTGTCGGGCTCTGTCCTGACAGCTAACACAGAGCCTGGAACCTGTTTCAGATTCTGTATCTCCCTCTCTCTCTGACCCTCCCCTGTTCATGCTGTCTCTCTCTCTCTCTCTCTCACACAAATAAATAAAAAACATTAAAATTTTTTTTTAAAAAAGAGTTAAAAACAACTAAGAACTTTTATTTGATTATAAGGCTCTGTTCAAATTTAAACAATGTGAAATATCCCAGATACTAAAATGTATAAGAAAATATAGAGAAGAAAATTCATTAGAGAAAACCATTAAACAAGTGCTTCAAAAACTGAAAAATCAAACTGACTGGTTATAAGAAATTATCAGTTTGTAAAATGTGTCTATCTAAAAATTTATGTATTAATTTTGTTTTTGTAGAGTGAGTAGAGGGCCTGCAGCTTCTCTGGTCCAGTCCTCTATCTTATCACTACAGAAAGAGTTTTTTTGAATGTGGTACAGAAATCTCTTTCCCGTTAAAAGAATTAAATGCAAATATAATGTAAAGTATTAGATCCTTCACTAGTTTTGATTAAACATCTGTCTGATTTATAATATCTAACTTGCACATAGGATTCAAACACTTTCCAATAATGTTCAATATTCTTCTTAATTAAAATGGATGAAGTATGATAGTTTTTCCAAAGGAAAATTATAATGTTGATTGAAAATAACTTCACTATTTATTATTATGTTTCGATTTCTGCAACTATAAAATGAGGGAGTTTGCCTAATGGATCAATATAGACTTATTCAGATTTAAATAGTAATTAATGCAATTTTGATATTATAAAACTAAGAATCAGGTAGATTTGTAGACGTACTGAAGTGATTTTTGAATGTTATAATTAAATTACATCTGTTCACATCAAACATTAAAATTATTATTTTTTTACTTAATTAGCTAAATGTTACATGGCTCTAATTCAGTGAGCGGTCTAACGGATAGCACAGTGAATTACATTATACATTTAGATATCAGTCTGAATATTTTAATGGACAAGTATACACTCTCCAAAGTACTAAAATAGAGAGAGAGAGAAAAAACAAACAAACAAACAAACAAANCTCTCTCTCTCTCTATCTCCCCTAGAAATAAATAAGAAAAATAAAAAAAAAAAAAAGAATCCAAGCACAAATATATAGAATAAATCATTATCTGTCATGGAGAAGCAATCAGATATGCTGGTTAAAAGTATTTTAATAATATTAAGACTCATCTATATATATCTTTCAAGTAAATATTGGCCTTTATGACAATTCCTCTCCCTGACACACACAAACACTTTGATGAATCCGTATTCTGCCTTCTACAATAAAAGTAGAAAATAAATATTCTCTTTTAAATCACTACTGTATAATCTCATCTCAAGTCATACCTTAGCTTTCTATATCCTCATTTGTGTCCTTCTCTGCTGTGACGCGTGACCCAGTTTGCTCTGGTTGTCCCTGGGAAAGAAGCATCTATCTCACTTTATGCAGAGGACAAAGGGAAAAGTGATCTAAAGAAATCACATTTTATCCTACTGACCTCTACTTTTTCCTTTGTCCACAATGTTACTATGCAATATCTTGTGAGTGATTCAGAAGGCAATTACAAGTCAACAGAATTAAAATTTAATCATGCAATAATTATGCCAGAGTGCAAAAAATAAATATTTTATCTGTTTATTTCTTGAAACCCTGTTAAACTGCTTGATTCAACTCTTCTCTAGGCTGGGATTAAATCCATTTTCAGTTGTAAAATTGGAAGAAATGGGAAAAACTTTCTAAAAATCCTACTTAAAACCCCAGAGGAGAGACATTCTTTTAGTTTATCACACAAATCCCAAGTGATATGCTCATTGATCCAGGCTACCTTGAAGATGGTTTCTCTGCTGCCTTTTTCCCAGGTTTAAATCCACTAATCTTTAAAGGGCTGACTTCTAGAGCACCTTGAGCACAGGTGCAGCCAACACCACGTAGTCATCCCCAGGAACTCACGAGGGTGTGTGGCCTCTGAAAACTTCATCCTCTTCCCAGTGCTTAGTGGACACTGTCTAGACACCCTTCCTCCTGCTTATACAAATTACCACCTAACTTTGCCTTTTATTAAGACGTAATGTTTTTTAAAGGACATTAATAAGCCCTTGAGGAAAGCATATTGGAGATCACATCTTATTCCTTAGATACGTCTATACCATTAGGAACTAATCATAAATTAATTTCTCAGTAATTATTTCACTGCATATGACTTAGCTTTATTACCTCAAATGGAGGAAGAGGAAGGCGATATAGGTTGCATGGGGATTGAATCTTATATATGATGCCATTCTCATTGAATAAAGACTTGCACAATAAGTATAAAGTTGTAATAGTGATATTTATTGGAACAGAAGGAGATGAAGAAGTGCAGTATAACAAAGTAAATACTATCTTTGAAATCTCAGATGTGGATTGGAAGGCCAAATGAGACATTTTCTGAACACCTGCACTTGACAAGATGTTTTATATGTCTTACACGTGTTTGTCTATAAACAAAGATATATTAATTTACTATGGCTGCAACCATAAGAAAATACCATATTTCTGCAAAGAAAATAATGATAAGAAGCAATCTCTCAATTTCTATTCTAATGCACTAAAAATATTATTTAATAATCTGAAAGGGGAAATTTAGTACATTTTGAGCATTTTTTTTTAATTGAAAAAACACCTCTAATACCAATAGAATTTGAGGAGGCCTATTTTTTAATAAAATAAATACAAAATCTTACTTAGCCAATAGGTAATCAAAGGCACTAAAAATACGAATAACAAATAAAAATCATATAGCCTTTATGTGAGTTCCTTCCTCCTAATAAAATGTTTAAAAGTGATTCTTAGCGTTTTAAAGATACAACTTAAGAATCTCTTTGTATAATCTTTATATTGGTAACTTAATGACAGATTCTAATCTCAGAAGAAATTCATTATGTGTTGCACTTGTTTAATGATAGAGTTGAAAGAGTAGGTAAAGTTGAGAGTCTAGGACACTTAATACACTCTGTGGTGTTACATTTAAACAAAGTGAAAAGGCTACTACATTCATGATACTTAAGTAAAATGGAAAACTGCATGTGTGAAGTATATAATCTGTTTTCTCTGTATTTTCTGATTTTAGAAATATATGGAAATATTAGTGTTTATACATTTTCTGTTATGTAGTCATTTATAATTAAAATTATCCCTTTGATTATTTTACATACATATAGTAACATGTCACATCTTGTTATTAGGTAACCATATGTATTGAGTAGCAGTTTATTTCTCTGTGTTGCTTGAGTTGATTTTTCTCCTTAATGGAGATTTTACAAACAGTAACATTTAATTTTCTCCCATCTGTTTTGTATATTCAGAACATACTAAAACCAAGTTGATTACTTCCTAAAATAATCACCACCAATCTTTGACAGTACAAGGGTTTATTAGCGTACAAAGTAATGATCTACTGGGGAATGCCAAATAAATCTTGTTACTAGTCAGATTTATGGGAGAAGAGTCAAGAAGAAAATAAGTTAAGGAGTAAAAATAATGTTTTAAGTGGAGAAGAAAGATGTGAATCATTCCTTGTCTTTGGAGGTCAGTAGTGAAACTGTTGGTAAACTCTGCATGCAATTTTGACTGAACTATAAAGCCTATTATTCACTGTGTCTCCAGTGATTCCAGTTAATGGAATCTTGGAAAATGCTGTTTCAGTGATGTGATAAAAGGGGGGCAAGGAGAGCTTTTAAGTCAGTTGAGCATCCAGCTCTTCTCAGGCCATGGTCTCATTGTCGAGGGATCAAACCCTATCTAGGGTTCTGCACTAAGTCTAGAGCCTGTTTGGGATTCTCTCCTTCCCTCTCTCTCGGTCCCTCCCTTCTCTCTCTCTCTCTAAATAAATTAATAAACATTTAAATAATAGAGCAAATGGGGCATCTTTGTGGCTCAGTCAGTTGAGACTCAGGGCATGATCTTGCGGTTAATGGGTTCAAGCCCCATGCCCAGCTTTGTGCTGACAGTACAGAACCTGCTTCAGATTCTCTCTCCCTTTCTCTCTGCCTCTCCCCCACTCATGCTTTCTCTCTCATTCTCTCTCAAAGCTAAATAAAAACAAAAAATAAAATAAAATAAAATAAAATAAAAAATAGGGCAAATAAATAACTACCAAATATCTCCTTGAAAATCTCATTTATGTGATCATGGTGATACATGAATACACTGATTAGGTGTATTTATTTTCTTGGTGCTATAGAAATACTCATGTCCTTTTTTTAAGCATATTTATTTATTTTGAGGGAAAGAGCACAGCAGGGCAGTGGAAGAAGGAGGGAGAGAGAGAGAGTCCCAAGTAGGCTCCACTCTCAGCACAGAGCCTGATATGGGGCTCAGTTGCATGAACCAAACTGTGAGATCATGACGTTGGCTAGAAGTAGGAGTCAGATGCCTAACTGACTGAGCCACCCAGTGCTCTCAGCTCTCAAAATTCTTAATGATTTTGCCATTGGTATACGTCTGTAGATGAAATCAAGTAACTGATCAACTAAAACCAATAATGTAGAGGATTCAATTCAGTAGAATCAGGTTAAATGCTAAAATAACAGCAGTGCAATAATTGCTACCATGAATCTTTCCTCAAAATTATTAACCTGTTTCTCACATCTCATATCAGGATTTTTGCAGCCATATTTCATGACTCTGTGTATCAGGGTGTTTCTTTTTTTAAACTTTTCATCATATTTTCAGCATAACTATAATGTTAAATAGAATACTTTAAATAGAAATCATCATTCAGAAAATACTACCAGATTTTAACTTTAGTAATTTACTTTAAATATATCTTATGTTTACAATCCTAGTTTGCTTTTTCTCATTCTGTCTTTTCACTTAAGAGATAAAGAAATTTAGGAAAATTAAGACTCTCATTATAATTTACATTATATGTTCACAAATATTAAATACTATAGTAAAATATTTTATATTTAAAATGCTTGCTTTCCCAATTGTTAAGCTGTGTGATTGACTTTAAAAGTTTGCAGCATGAGTAGTGCACTATGTGTATATAAATGTGTGTGTACAGAATTTTAATACAAAAGAGTAAATTTAAGGGTGGCCACTTACCATTGTAAGTATTATTTTCTGTTATAATACCATGTTGTTGTCAAATTAGCTTAATGAGATTTCAAATAGTTTTGACTAGGAGATCTGTGGTGTTTTCGTACACATTTGTTTAGCAGTGGTATGGATAAACCACCTGTCTTTCCATGATAATATCTAAGAACTTAGCAAGGCAATAGTTTATGCCAAAGGTCATACCTCAAAGACCATAGTCTCTTGGTCTTGCATCTTTTCACTTTACAAAGAATCTGTCACATATAATTTCCACCATGTTGCCTGTATGTTTTGATTCAAAGAACACTTTATTCATTTCTGGCATGATAGAATTGTTTTTATAATAATTGTGATTCTTCCTTTCAATTAGATGTCTCTTAAAACTTCAGTGAATTTTTGTTGCAGAGTGAAAATGTTTCTATCCATTGTAAAATCACTGGAGATTATTATAGCTTCTTCCCTATACCCCAAGGGATATTTTTTTCTAAGTCATTTAGTTGTACAGTCTAAGATTATAGCATTCAGTTATTTATCAAATAATTCTTTAATTTCCATCATGTACCAGACATTGTTTTGGGTGCTTGAGAAAAGGCAAAAACCAAAACTGACAAAAGGCAAATTTTCCTGTCCTAATGGAATTTATATTCTAGAGGAAGAGAGAAAATATGCAAGATCAATCTCTCTCTCTTTCTCTCTCTTGCCCTCCTTTCTAATCATCATCGAATGGATATTTAAGTGCTAGAAAAGGAAAAGGAAATGTTATGTTCCTCACTGAGAAAGTGATACTTAAAGGGAAAAAAAAAAAAAAAAAAAGATCTTGAGTCATGTAGCTCTAAGGGAAGAGCATTTAAGGCCAGAAAAACTGCAAATGTTAAGTCCTGTGGAGAAGTATGGTTGGGATATATGAAGAATAGTGAAAGGCTAAAGCAGAGCTAGTATAGGACATATCAGAGCTACAGCAGGGATCAGGTCATGTGGGACTGTATATCTCATCATTAAAACCATGTTTTATGTTGAGGAGATTGGATGCCACTGGAGAATTCTAAGCAGAGGATAATCTAAATTGACACACATTTTTAACAAGACTGTTGGCAATCAAAAAAATTAAGAATCTGCTCAAGAAATAAACTGAGATGAACTTAATGAGTATAGATGAATAGAGACGGGAAAAAGAGTTGTCATTAAGCTATTAGTAAAGGTACCTTGGCTCGCTCTTAGTGTCAGAACTTTATACTAGCAGTTATACCTGGAATCATGGCTTTAGTGAGAAACAGAGAAGAGATTGGAACAAATGTCTGCAAATGAAATAGAGACTGTTAGTTTTATTCAGAAAATTTGATCATAGATTTGTGGTAGTTCTAATGTTTCACCACAGATGTTTATTATGAAAAAAAAAAAGAACACTTACCTTTATATCAAAGACATGAAATTTTTCATAACCCTCTTTATATTTGAGCAGAATTGTAGCATAACTAGACTAATGACTTAATGTTGCATTGTAATAGTAAGGTATAAAGCATTGTATCCAAATCCCTACATCTTCTTGGCCTATTTGAGAGATGCTGGTAAATGGTACACTAGAGTGATAATCTATTATACTCTCCAGTAAAGGGCTACAAGAGGCTCTTGTTTGAGAAAAGATCCATTTACTAGCTATTCTTAGAACACTGTAGAAGGAACTACTTACTTTAATCATTGACTTACTATATCTCAAATAGTAGCAATTTTCTAGGAAAAATCCGTCATAGTATTTCACTTTAGGAAGAGAGTTTTCTTGGGATTTTTTTGGCCTTCTCTCCACTACAAACAGGGGCCTTAACTTCTACATGGCTTATTTTTAGTTATCAAGTCCTTACCACATTTGGAACCAGACAAATGTGTGAGGGGCCCTTAAAAAGGAATCTACCACATTGTCCAACTTTCTCATCCTGAAGAATCATCTAGGAATCTTCTTAAATCCAGATTCCTATGTTTCATCTGTAGAAATTTGATCTTGTAGATCTTGAGTGGTACCAAAAACTTCTATTCTAGAAATTTTTTATTAAATAGATATAAACAATCTTGGAAAAATGCCACCTTGTAACCTAGAATTTTGTAAGATGAAGCAACTTCACTATAATCAAACTTCACCAATCTTATTTCTAATTTGGGCTTGTATTTGTCATATATTGGTATAATTCCTTCAATCTTTACTCACATCTCAGGATTAATACTTTTAAGTTTATGCTTTTTCATGCCATAGCTCCCCATAGTTAGGTTACGATATTTATTGAAGCTTTTGCACTAGGAAGGAGTTTCAGGAGTAAGCCACTTCCTAGAAACTACAAGGATCTAATTGGGACACTGTGTTAGGTGAAACCTGTTGAGCTCAATAAACAAGACCCTTTTTCATGGAGAGAGAGAAAGTATTTATGGGGAATAGACATAGATTTATGGACAAGTGAGTCTGCTGAAGATATAACTATAGGTAAAGATACCTTAATTCCCTTACTGAAAGAGCCAAGAAATGGTAACACTAGCACAGCAAAGAACACAGTCTATTATAACTTTGGTAGCACACATTTTCATATCTCTTACTGTTATTTCCCCAATGACCAGTGCTCTCATCCGTCAGGTCTATATAGGGTCAGTGTTTCCCCACTCAAGCTATGACTCTCTTTCACACTGATTTTATCCCCCCATAACCAGTGCATCACTGCTACATTCTCCTTTTTCCCTATATAATTTTCTCCTGTCACTTTCCTCTGATATGGTCTCTATAGCTAGCTTGTTTCAAATGCTTATCATCAATATTGAGGTTTATAAAAATCCTCTTTTTTTAGTTATAATTTATTGAGTACAGAGTAGGTTGTTAGATTTGTCCTCCTTTGATTAATATATTTCTGGGGAGATGAATAGAGAGATTAATTTTAATGCCTTCCATTAAACTAAAAGGCCCCAATTTCTTTATAATATTCTCATATATGAGTTGAAGATCTGTCAGTTTCTGTATCACTCTATTACTAAGGCTTTTCTCCCGAGTTTCCTTAAATTTAAAAATATTTTGTGAAGTCTCAACAAATCTGTTTTATTTAATAACATTTCCCTGCAACAAGTAGTTACTCACCATGTCCTTGCAGTTGATGAAACTATCTTATTTTGGAGATTTAAAAAAAAATCTGTTACAGGGGCGCCTGGGTGTCTCAGTTGGTTAAGCATCTGACTTCGGCTCAAGTCATGATCTCACAGTTTGTGGGTTCGAGTCCCGTGTCAGACTCTGTGCTGACAGCTAGCTCAGAGCGTGAAGCCTGCCTCAGATTCTGTATCTCCCTCTCTCTCTCTCACCCTCCCCTGCTCATGCCCTCTCTCTCTCTCTCTCTCTCTCTCTCTCTCTCTCTCTCACACACACACACACACACACACAAATAAATAAAAAACATTAAAAAAAATTTAAAAAATCTGTTACAGAGGTATACTAAAAGCGCAAAGAACTGCATTAACTTTTAATGGTTGTTCTTTCTTTAGTGGCCAAAGAGTATCAGGAAGCCTCTAATTTTATAAGTACAAATAACCAAATTAGATGAACTTTCTTACTTTGCCCCATAAAGTCATATTCAAAATATGAAGTCTTTAAATATTAAATAAAATCTAATTATTTTATTCATATGCTCTTTTATGTACCTTGGTTGTTGAAATTCAGGTCATATTTATTTTCATACATATGGTTTCTGTCATTAGATTACAATAGACATTTGATGTAAACTGTCACATATTGACCATGGCTGGCTAGAAGCCTTTAATTCAGCAGATTTTTTTTTTTCCTTCCAACTATATTTAGTCAGAGACTGGTTAAGTGCTTTCTTAGTCTTCTATTCATTATAATTATTGTATTTAATATTGTGTTTTGGTTCTCAGTCAATTGTATATCAACTTAAAACATTATTTTTTTTAATGTGTATTTATTTTTGAGAGAGAGAGAGACAGAGACAGAGACAGAGAACGAGTCAGGGAGGGGCAGAGAGAGAGGGAGACAGAAACAGAAGTAGACTCCAGGTTCTGGACTATCAGCATAGAGCCTGATGCAGGACTTGAACCCACGAACCATGAGATCATGACCTGAGCCAAAGTCCAGAGTTTAATGGACTGAGCCACCCAGGTGCCCTAAAACACATTTTGTATAAAGTATATAACAAGTATAGCAAAAAGTATTAAGATGGAATAAAAACTGTATCTTCAACATCTAGTCCATTCGAGTTATCAAGAAGCCCAAACATTTTATTTAAAAACAGACAAAACAAAACAAAACCTGATTAAGTTTTAAAATGTTTATAATTTTCTTTAGGAGTATATGGTAAGAACATAGTTATTTAACTACACTAATAAGATATTAAAGAAACTTTTAGGTAACATTTAATTTTTTCCTGTTCTATGCTATTCTCTAAATGGACTCATAATATTGAATGATCTAATCAAACATTTGTTCCACAACATCAAGAATTTTCCAGAAACTTTAACATAAGTTTGCAAGCAAATTGGCTAAATGTTTTCTAGTGATGAAAGAATAGAAATCAGTGTCTTAAATATAGTAATTTTATAAATTAATTTAAAATTNTCCCCTGCTCACACTGTCTCTCTCTCTCCTAGAAATAAATAAAATATAAAAAAATAAAAAAATAAAAAATAAAATTCTGCAAATACTTAGATTATTTACATTGTTTTGTAGGTCTTTTATAGACAACATGACATATTTTAATAGATTATCTGATTTAGATCTTACATAGGAATATACTATATCTCTACCCCTACCTTTAGTACTACTAATAAAAGATAATCATAAATACTGATAATGCATATGATAGATTTACAAGAAGTTCTTAAAATTAAAATTTGCAAATAAAGTATGTTACATCACATTTGGTTGATTATTAGCAAAGTAGAGACCTTTACTATAATTGTAAATAATAATTCAACTATTCATATTTTGGTTATCATGTTTTTTAGGTAATTAAAAGTAGTAGAATATATCTGAATTTCAAGATTTTTATGATGCAGGATAAATTAAAATTCTGTAATTTTTTTTATGGTTTTAGAAAGAAAGAAACAGAGAATGAGTAGGAGGAGAGGGGCAGAAGAAGAGAGAGAATATCCTAAGCATACTCCACTCAGCATGGAGCCCAACTCAGAATTCGATCTCAGGACCCTGGGATCATGACTTACGTAAAACAAAGAGTTAGACACTTAAATGACTGAGCCACCCAGACTCCCCATTTTTAATTTAATTAACTCATTAACTAATTTTTATTATTTATTTTAATTTAAAATTTTTGTTATTTATTTAACATTTATTCTGATTGAAAGAGAGTATGCATCCGCGCGAGTGGGAGAGTGGCAGAGAGAGAGGGAGATAGAGAATCTCAAGCTGCTCCATGCTGTCAGTGCAGAGCCTCACAGGGGGTTCAGTTCCATAAACCATGAGATCATGACCTGAGCAGAAATCAAGAGTTAGATGCTTACCGATGGAGCCACCCAGGCACCCTGATTTTTTTTTATTTTAGAGAGAGAGAGAATGACTGGGGGTGAGGGGCAGAGAAAGAAATAGAATCCTAGGCAGGAAATTCCATAATAATTAAAGAGCACAATATGTAATTGTAGAAGACTGAAATCTTTAAGAGACCTAATGTTTACATTTAATGTTTTAAGAGTTTTCTACCCCACTGTATAAAGTAACATCAACATTTTTTCAAGGCAAGATTTTTAGTTTTAGTTCTGACATAAAAATCTTATAATTTGTCCTTTTTGACTTACAAAAAAAAACTGGAGAGACTGAAAAGAGAAAATATTATACAGAAATTAGTTTATTTGGAAAATTGTCATGTTATAATCTAAAAAGATGGACAAATTCAGAGTCCTAACTGAGATGTGGAACATAGGATAGTGGAGCCATAAACTGGCAGGGACACTTAAATAGTGATTTTGACAAATTACTGAAGGCTGAATGTGGACTAGCATGAGGTATGAACTTTGAGTTTTAGGCAGCATCTTACACTTCGTGAGTTTTAACTCCAAGAACTGTACCAGGTTCTCAAGTAAAGGCTAAGAAAGGAACCCTCACAAGGACCTTCTGACTAATCCTTATGAAAAATACACATTCCTAACTTCATTCTCTAACTTCAACCCCCTCTAACTTTCCAGTGTCTCTGATTTGGGAGAAAGCTGTACAAGAGAAGTAACACTTATTGAAGGTCATAGGCTAGAGACACAGGCCCACTAAAGAACTGAGATATAATTAAAACATTATAGAACACATATCCTTCTTCACACCTGAACAGAGTTCCAGCGTAGTAGCAATGGATTGCTGCGGAAAGAGATGCAAGACACAGACTTTCTCTGAGTAGGCACATTTGGGTCCAATGTCACTGGGGAGACAAATCAAGAACACTAGAATAATTTCAAGGTCTGGCTCTTATAGCTACAATAAACAAACAACAAATAAATAAACAGACAGACAGATATGAATGGTCACACTAGAGACCTGTTTACCTCAGTTTATGTTACCCAAATGAAACATGTCTGGCTTTCCAGAGAAAATGTTACAAGGCATGCCATAAAGCAAAACACACACACACACACACACACACACACACACACACAGCCTGAAGAGGTAAATCTTTAGAATGAGACTTGGATATGAGATAGATAAATAGATGAGAGATGCTAGATAGATAGATATCACACAAAAATATTAAATAGATTTTGATTATTAAATTAAAAACTAATGAAAAAATGGAGATTATGAAAACTTAGATGGTTAATTTTGGTAGAGACATGAACATAAACAGTCAAAAGAAAATCCTAGTAATCAAAATCACTCTAATGTAAGTGAAGAATGACTTTGATAGCCTCATTAGTAGCCTGGACACAACTGAGGATAGAATCAGTAAGCTTGCAGATAGATCAGTAGAAACCCTCTGAACAGATTATCACAAATGGAAGGAAGAGAAGGAAGAGAAAATGGAAAAGAAGAAATACTTGAAGTAACAATGACCTAGAACTTATGAAAATTAATAATACTAAAATCTAGATCTTGAAAGCTCAGAGGACATCAGGCAGAGCAAATAACAATAACAACAAAACCTATACCTAGGCTATTATATTTGAACTCAGGGAACCAAACATTGAGACAATTTTCGAAAAAGAATGTAGGACCATTGGACATTTGGTCAGAAATCATGAAAGAAACAAAAGAGCATAGTAAGGTAATTAAAATTTTAGAAGGAAAAGTAACAGCTGATATAGAATTCCATATCTAGAAAGTTTATCTTCATAAGTAAAAGAGAAATAAGGACTTCCTCAGACAAATACAAACTGAGGGAATTCATTGTCAACAGATCTCCCCTACAAAAATACATTAANAATTAAAAAAAAAAAAAAAAAAAAAAAAAAGGAAGAGCATCTTAGAAGGAATAAATGAAGATAAATTAAAATCCTTAATTTTTCTTTTTCTTGATAATCTGTAAAATAACAGCTCTTAACAAATAACAGTAATATCAATGTATGGAGTAATCATTGCATATGGATACGTGAAATGAATGACAATGTCACAGGGATAAGAGAATGGAAATGGACATGCTATAACTTACCTACAGTGCACATGAAAAGGAATAGTGTTATTTAAAAGAGGAATTATCTTACATAGTGCCAATGTGGGATTATTTCCGGTATGCAAAGCTAGTTAAACATTCGAAATCAATCAGTAAAATCCACCATGTAAAAAAATCATGTGCCTGTCTCAGTTGATGATAAAAAAATATTAGACAATATCCAACAACAATTTATGATAAAAAAGTTCATCAAACTATAAATAGGAAGGGACTTCTGCCATGTAATGAATAATATCTACAAAAATTCTATAGCTAACATCATAGTTTATAATGAGAAAGTGGAAGTTTAACTCTTAAATATATTTTCTCACTACACCAACTAGTATCACACTGGAAATCCTAGCTAATGCAATAAGACAAATAACAGAAAATAAATGTATGGTTTGGAATTAAAAAACTGGTTTTATTTTTACATGGTATGATTGCTTATATAGAAAATTCGAAAAACTTGACAAAAAATTCCTGGAACTAATAGGTGAGTTTAGCAAGGTCAAAAGATATAAAGTAATATACAAATGAATCCTTTTCTATATACCAACAATTGGAATTAAGAATTAAAAAAATAAATGAAGTAGCATGCAATAGAATGCAAATTCCAGATATAAATTTAACAAATATAGGGACTATGTGGGAAGCTATAAAGCATTGATACAAATTCAAAGAGGTTCCAACTAAATGGAGATACACTCCATGTCCATGGATTGGATGATGCAGTATTATTTTGATGTCAGTTATTTTCAACTTGATCTATAGATTCAATACAATACCAATCAAAAACCAGAAAAAAAATATTTTGTGGGTATCAATAATCTGATTCTAAAATTCATATGGAAAGGCAAGTTACCTAAAATAGCCAACAAACACTAAAGAAGAATAAAGCTGGAGTACCTGAATTACCCAATTTCAAGGATTACTCTAAATTTGTGTGCACTGGTAGAAACATAGACATAGACTATTGACACAAATGAGTCCATGCTTAACTGAAATTTTAGTCAATTATTCAACAAAAAAGCAAAGGCAAATCAATAAAGGCTATTTTTTCTCATTTAATCATTTTTTTTTTTATTATTTGATCATTCTGAGGCAATTGGACATTCACATATAAAAACATTGTTCTGGGCACAGATGTTATAGCTTACCCTGGATTAATTCAAAATGGATCATAGATCTAAATGTAAAATGAAAATCTATATTATTTTTGAATAAAACAAAAAATGATAAAACCTATATCTTACATATATATACATAAATATATATGTATTTTAGATATAATACCAATAGATTTTTCTATGAAAGAAAAAAAATGATTAGATAGACATTCACTATATTATAAATTTCTGCAATTCAGAAGTTGCTGTAAGAATGAAAGACAAATTACACAACTAGGAGAAAATGGTTGTAAAACATGTATCAGACAAGGAACTTGGTCCAAAATGCACAATTCTTAATATCAATATTAAAAAACAAACAACCACAAAAGCTTGGCTAAAGATCTGAATAGACATCTAAATAAGAAACATATACAAATGCTAAATAAGCATATAAAAAAGTTGTTCAACATCATTTAAGAGAATTACAAGTTAAAAATAAGACATTATTATATACCTATTATAATGGCAAAAAGGCAAAAATAATACCATCTACTGTCAATTATGCAGAACAGAAACCTATTCATAGTTGGTGGAAATGCAAAATGGTACAATCACTTTAGAAAATGATTTGACAGTTTTTCCAAAATTTAAATATAGTCTTACCATATATTCCAGTCATTATGCTCCTAGGTATTTATTATCCAATTGATTTAAAAATTATTTCCATGCAGGGGAGCCTGGGTAGCTCAATTGGATGGCTCAGTCATTTAAGCATGTGACTTCATCTCAGGCCATTATCTCATGGTTTGTGAGTTTGAGCCCTGGGTTGGGCTTTGTGCTGACAGCTCAGAGCCTGAAGCCTGCTTTGGATTCTGTGTCTCCCTCTCTCTCTCTGCCCCTCCCCAGCTCAAGCTCTGTCTTTGTCTCTCTCTCAAAAATAAAAATAAACACATTAAAAAAAAATAAATTATTTCCAGTAAAGAGTAAAGAGCAATAAAGAGGTCCATCAAAAGGTGAATGTATCAATAAACTGTAAGTGTATCCATACAATGGTGTAATTAGCACTAAAAAAGCACTGTGCTGCCAAACAATGGACACAAGTGAACCTTAAAGACAATGCTAAGTGAAGGCAGTATGTCTAAAACCAGTAGATATTTTGAAAGGCATTCTGGAGGAGGAAAACCTTAGAGATGTATAATTATCAGTGGTGATCTTGGCTTTGAGAATGAGAGAGTATTAAGTAGGTGAAACAAAAGAGATTTTTTAGGCTGGTGAACCATTCTGTATTATATACTGTAATGGTGAATCCAAACTATGAAGCATTTGCCAAAATTCCTTAGAACTTTACAGCACAAAAATTAAACCTTACCCTTTGCAAATTTAAAAATGCATTGGGAAATCTCAGGGTGGGATGCAATATGAGAAAAAAGACTCCTAATGTATTGCAAACATATGAGTGATTTGGAAAATAGATATTGGCCTAAGTAACCTTGGAAATTAGTGGAGATTATAACACCAAAGGCAAAAATGAGTGCACCTACCACTGTATTATAGTTAACATAATAGTTTCCCATGGGAATTAAACAATTATGTCAGATGGTAAGAGACAAATTTCTCATAGTTCCATTTGGTGGTTACAGACATGCAAATCAAGAAAGCTACTGTGGTAATGGATTAGGGCTGGAGATATTGAAAGGTGATGTTCAGATTAACATAAATGAGATGTTTACTTATAAGAATACTTACACATATGTTTCTATACCCAGGCTATTATACATACATCCAGTTTCTTTGATTCTGTCAGTTTAGAGTGCCTAGAAGAAACAATGACCTCCTCTTCTGTGCTTAAAGTTGTAATTAAAAGACTCTTTCTGAAATGTTTCTTATATTTAGTGATCTTTAAGTTCAGCTTGGCCCCTTTTTCCGTGAATGGAGCTTCTTAATATATGATGCTTAATATATTAGTTTAAGTATTTCCACATGGAATTGCAGTCTATATAGGATGATCAAATATGTTTGATAAATAATGAAACATAACTTCTAGAAATTAATAATAATTATAAAAGTATGTTCTCAAAGTGAAATGAGGATGTAGGTAAATAGGCAAAAAATACCCAATATTTTTAAAGCACTGTCTACCTTGCATTTAGAATCATGCTTTAGTTACCTAATGAAGGGAGATTATATATTAAATATTGAATACTTATTAAAGATAATATAATATTTGAAAACTGGAGTAATGCCCAGTTAGGTGATAAAATATTACTCCATCCTGCCTTTTTTTTTTAAGAAGAGATTTTCTCATTTCCTTCATGGGAACTTTCTTAGAGTGACCATATTACTATTACTATACTATTTCTGATACTACTACTATAATTATTATTATTTCTTGTAAACATAATGTTCACCTCTTAGTAAGTAATAATGTTTTACTCAGAATTAGAATCTATAAATCTCATTGGGATGGTTTTCATAAGAATCTATATTCAATCTCTTGAATTAATCACTAGTAGAGATAAGCACAATAGAATTTCTAAAAAGATTCCTAAAGGAACAAGTTCCCCTGGAGCTAGAGGGTGCAATTTCAAATACTCCCTTTATATTAAAATACGAAAGGGATCATATACAAAGTGTTGCAAATTATCCACATTTTTTATTCTTTTTATTAAGCACTTAAAAAGGAAATTAGTTCAAAAAAAACCAAACAATTTTTATGCTGTGTAACATAGGCTGTTTCTTGGAGATAATATTTTGATTCAATTATGTCTGTAAGCACCATAATTTCTATTGATGAACATGGATTGACATAGTTGTTTAAGCCTATAATGAACTAAATGTTATACAGAATACAATTTTCCTCTTCATTTACCTTAATTTATTCTAGTTGTAAATGCCATTGACTTCCATGATTACAGAATAAATCTCACTGTAGGATCAATTACTATAGTTTAGAATAAAACTTGAGTTGTTTTGTAATTATATCCACTGGGTATTCCATTTTAATTTAAAATAGCTTTTGCAGAAATACTGAAGCCTTAATGAATGATGCACAGTCTTAAATTTGAGCCATTTAACAAGTAATTATCAAAATTATTATAAATGCTGCTTTTCTTCATATTAGGTCAATTTCATCAATGTCTAAAAGTATATACTTAAACACATATTTTCTGTATTTTATATGTAGTTTATCTATTTGAAGTTAGAAAATTTGTTTCTCAAAATTAAAATGTATATTTTTGTATTTCTGAATTTTTAATGATTATTTTTCTTTGTGTGAGAAAGACTAAAAATGCCACTTAGTAACTTTTGTCATCATTAAATATAAGTGAAATGATGTACTCTCTCAAACAAAGGTGAATATAAAAATCAAGTCAATTTTAAATAAAGGGCATTAAATATCTCTTTTACTTAATATAAATGTGAAATTAAAAATATGTGCTTCTTAAATCAATGATTCTCAACTTTATGGTTACCAAATACTTTTGCTTTCTAGAAAGAATATTCTGGACCAGCAAGAATTTGTTTCATGATAAATGCACACACACACACACACACACACACACACACACACTTACACACTTACCATATTAAAAAATAAAACAGAGATTTGAAGTAAAGGAAAAAAATATGCATGCATACATTTCAATAGTTGGCAGACCAGGAACCTAATCACATTGTTGTGTAACTTGAAGAAAACTCTGCTATTCACTCATACTACAAGTAGAAAACCTCTGCTTTACATTAATGTAAATAATCATCTCATTAGAATCTAATTTAATTTTAAATGTGAATTGTATGTTTCTAGTCATTGTAATACACTATAATATACTTTATCAATAATATATTTTATAGCATTTCAAGTAATACTTTTTATAACAGTTCTAAGAGAATGATTTGTTATTTAAATTACTTGTTTTATTTGATTGCATGACTGTAATTGAATCAAGTTTATAGAAAACAGGTGATTATGAATGTGTAAAGCTACTTTTGTGAAAAAAAGTATGGCTGTGTACTTACTGGAAATTTTATACCTCAAGCCCAGTTGCTCAACAGAGATTTTAAATGCTACCAAGAATAATGGTTTCTCTTATATAGTTTCAAAACCAGTTTTTGTCTGCAGGTGTGTGTTAACAGATAATATCTATATTAATGTTTCTTTTTAGCAAATAAACAAAAAGCCTTCCTATTTTAAAATGTGAATATTAATTTTCTATTTAAAATATGTGAAATGCTGTTAATCACTAGTTCACAGGAAAAAAGTGCAAAATAGTTTTGGGTTAGAGGAAAAGATATAACAAAACAATTTAATATAGACATATAGTTTAAGATAGAAAAATATGGAGATGTAGAAGAATGTTGTCAGTTACATATAACAAAGAAGAAAAAAATTACTGTCTTACTGCATATAAGAAAAATATTTTCTTTACCATTGATATCTTTAAATAATTGCTCTAGTTAAGAATAGAATATACTAAAGGCTTGACTGTTGGAAATTCAGAATTGTCACACTTACTGATATTAAGAATTAAAAAAGAACGGGGCGCCTGGGTGGCTTAGTCGGTTAAGTGTCCGACTTTTGCTTAGGTCATGATCTCACGGTTCGTGGGTTCGAGCCCCGCGTCCAGCTCTGTGCTGACTGCCAGCTCGGAGCCTGGAGCCTGTTTCAGAGTCTGTATCTCCCTCTCTCTCTGACCCTCCCCTGCTCACGCTGTGTGTGTCTCTCTCTCTCCTAGAAATAAATAAAAATATTAAAAAAAAAAGATTTAAAAAAGAAAAAAATCATTAAAGAAAGAGAGTACTGCAATTATAAGAACATTTAAAAGGGACCTAATGAATTAATGTCAGTGACAATTGGGACGTCACAGGAAGTAATGTTTCAAATACAGTCTGAGAAAGGAGTAAATACCGGCCAGTGCATAGGTGGAAGTCTTTCTGAAAGAGGAAAAAGCTGATGCCAGAGGGCATTCACAAAACCTAAGTAGATTCACAAGGTCTAAAGCGAAGTGAGTTTAGAGAGAGTGATCTGAGATGATGCTGCACAAGCAAGCACTTAACAGATTCCAGAGGGGTGTTACATCCCTATCTGCCTCTATTTCTATCTCTGTCTCTCTCTCTGTTTCCCTCTCTCTTATCTCTGTTTCTCTATCACTGTGTCTATCTAACTGTAGTACAACTATGTAATATAGTTCTCACACAGGAAAAAAATATATAAAATATATTTATGTATATTTTTGTTTTGAATGTCAAGGAGGATATTAACAATTAATTAAAAACATCATGTGCAAACTAGGACCATCTTATTCAACCCAACTCATAAGCCATATGACATAATATTGCTATTGTTGTTGTTATGATTATTATTTTTACTATGCCTATAGTCTTAATTCAACTGAATTTTTTTTAAATGTTTTATTTATTTCTAGGAGAGAGAGAGAGAGAGAGAGCGTGAGCAGGGGAGGGTCAGAGAGAGAGGGAGTCACAGACTCTGAAACAGGCTCCAGGCTCTGAGCTGGCTGTCAGCACAGAGCCTGACACGGGGCTCAAACCCACGAATCACGAGATCATGACCCAAGCGAAAGTTGGACGCTTAACCGACTAAGCCACCCAGGTGCCCCTCAACTGAATTTCTTAAGGGGAAAGGATATTTATTACAGAATTAGGAAAGATGCAGTAGCTAAGGAATTATAAAGTAAAGAATATTAAATCCTTGATAATTTCATCACTTTGCTATTTTCCCAGAAGATTGTCCTTTCCCTTTTAAAGACTGGACAAACTAATCTACTTTTTATTCATGAAATACTAAAACAGCATATTTTTCAAAGTTGCTCTTCCCTTTGCTTCCACTTCTGATGTACACCTATTATAAACGTTCATAATACAATATTTATATTTGTAATTATCCAAGTTGATCTTTTAGTCTAAACAGAAATAGATGAAAATTAAACAGTAACACATGCTTTCGTTGCCTTTGAATAAATGTCAAGTAGACCTGAACAACTACCAGGGCATTTTTCCCTTGTAAGAGTGATCATCCCAGAGTTGTGAAATTATGATTCTCTTGTTTCTACTTTATATTTATTTCCTTTGTAATACATTACTGGCTGAAGTTATTTGTCAATCTTGAGCCTTTCCACTAGGAAAGCAATAAAATACTATATTCTTTCCTTTAAAAAAAGATGATGGAAATGTTTATCACATAAATAAAAGAGATAAAATGAAGCAATTTAAAATATAATTCCCATGAAACATTAGTATAAGTGGTGAAGTAAAGACTCCTACAAGTTCTCTCCTTCATAAAAGCAATGATAAAACTGGCAAAATAAAATGTCAGAACCAACTTCTTCAGAACTCTGGAAATTAGCCAGAGGTTTACAGCAGTTAAGGGAGCATTTATTTAAATGAAGAGTGGTGGGAGGCTGAGTTTTGGTAAGAACAGTGAGCTTTATGACATCTTAATTTGCTTAGTCCTGTATAGGAATAGGCAGCCCTATAGTAGACTTAACAACCAATGGCCACAGTCATGGTGAAGCCAACAGCTCAGCAGCCACCAGAGAGACCAAGTGGGATTAGAGTTCTTTCAAAGCCTCATTCCTAAGGAATTTTTTTTTTTTGAGCATTTTGGTAGTTTTCTGTAAGATACCACTTCCAAAACTGTCTATATTTGACCGACTTGGAGCTCCTATGCATGAATAACCTCTCCAGGAATGTAACAACCACAGGGAATTGATTAGCTTTAGTCCCCGAATTGAAAAATAAGAGTTGGGGCAAATGATAAGCAAACCAAAATGTTTAAAAGGAAATGTTGAAAAATAAGATATCTGTAGAGTCTTTGAAAAGCTCCAGCATATTTCTGGGAAGATGTAAGGACAAACACATGGATAGGCTTGTGCTTTTGCCCAGGAAAGACCTGAGACAGCTTTAAATTCTCTTCTTGGCTTGACATTGAAGCTTTGCTCAAGCAAGAAATAAAGACAAAGGCAGAATTATTACCTGACTAGGTTAGTATTGAAGGTGTGCCCCAACACACACACACACACACACACACACACACACACACACTACACCTTTCATAAGAAATTATAAAACATATACATTCCAGACAGTTAAGGAAATCTCTGTGCAATCATTACTGACCACTGGATTTGTATTGGATTTTTTCTTTGTACACAACTAAAACAATGAAAAAAATATAAACACAACTGTTTATAGGTATTGAATTAAGAGCATTACAGGATTGTTATTCCTATAAGAAGGGAAGATATACTCCATTATCACACTGGATTTCTGCCTGGAAGTGTTAAGGACAGAAGTTTAGAAATGATATCCTTAGCACAACACTCAGTTGTAGAGATAGTAATCAAGATAGAAGAAATTAAGGTGTCTGGAATCTGAGGAACGGAGAACTGGAGAGGAGGGTAAGAACCACAGAAGTTACATGGGTAATAAGCCTCACATGGAAAAAGTAAAACTCTCTATGAGTCTAGGCAAATAATGAGTCCTCAAGTATCCACAAAATTACACCTAGGATAGTAAGTGGATTCAACAGGGTTGCAGGATAAAAGTTTAATATAGGAGCACCTGGATGGCTCAGTTAGTGGAGTGTCTGACTTTGACTCAGGTCACAATCTCATGGTTTGTGAGTTCGAGCCCCACACTGGGCTTTCTTCTGTCAGTGCAGAGCCCGCTTCAGTTTCTTTGTCCCTCTCTCTGCCCCTCCCCTGCTTGCACTCTCTCTCTCTCAAAAATAAATAAACACTTAAAAATTTAATGTAAAATTTATATTTTTATATACGAGCAGTAAATAATTGAAAAAATATATTTAAAAACATTTACAATAGAATAAAAATATGTACAATACTAGAAAAATAAAAAAAAAACTAAGAAATATTGTTGCAAAATGTTAGAGACAACTAAAAAGTATAAAAATAGGGATGCCTGGGTGCCTAAGTGAGTTAAGTGTCTGACTCTTGATTTTGGTTCAGGTCATTTTCTCATGGTTCATGAGATTGTGCCCCATGTTGGACTCTGTACTGACAGTGGGGAGCCTGCTTGGAATTATCTCTCTCTCCCTCCCCCTTGTCTGTCCCCACACACACTCACTTGCTCCCTCAAAATAAATAAATAAACTTAAAAATAGTATAAAAATATACTATGTTCATGCATTGGAATACTTACTAGTGATAAGTTCACTGTGCCCAATTGACTCTATAGATTGAACACATTTGAAAAAATGGGTTAAGAAAAATCTCCATTCACTAGTACTTTTTGTAGAAAATTGAAGATTTTGTAGAGAAAAAGCTAGCTCTAGATATAAAGATAAATATATACATATGTAAACATATATTATGTATATAATAAATATAAATATATATGTATATTTTTATAAATATATATGTATATTATATGCATATGATACATACATTAGACACATGTGTATAATTGAAAGATCTAGAAAAAGCCAAAATAAAATGTTGGAAAATATCTTTATTTCATTTTAAGACCAGCTATAAATATACTTTAATCAAGATGGTGTGATATTGATATACTGATAAATGTGTACATCAATGGTATAGATCATAAATATCTATGTACTGAATATGGGAGCTCCTAAATATATAAAACAATTAATCACAAAGAGAAACAAGCTCATAGATAAGAATCTGCTAATAGCAGAGGACTTCAGTACTCCACTTACAGCAATGGATAGGTCAACCAGACAGAAAATCACTAAAGAAATAATGGCCTTGAAANAGGAGAAGGGGGGAAATGGTGGGGGAAAGGGAGAGAGGCAAACCATGAGAGACTCTTGAATGCTGACAAAAACTGAGAACTGATGGATGTAGGGGGGAGGTTGGATGGGCATGGAGGAGGGCACTTGTGGGGATGAGCACTGGGTGTTATGTGGAAACTAATTTGACAATAAACTATTTGTAAAAAAAAATGGTATAGAATAGATAATCAAGAAATAGACCCATTATTTGTCAGTAATACCACAATAAAGCTGAAAAAACAAAAAGAAATAGACCCACACCTATATGGCCAATTTATTTTTAAAATTAGTGCCAGAGAGGAATATACATAATTCCAGAACAACTGGATAGCCATTGGAAAAATAGGCCTCAATTATCATGTCGTAATATGCACAGAACTTAAATTATTACTTTAATGGTAGGAATGCTACTTGAGACAAAGATCATGCAACACACATTTTTATATGGCCAAAAATATACCTGCTGTAAGACCCAGCAGTTGTCCTAGGTATTTATGTTTGAGAAATGAAACATATGCCTACCAAAATATTTTTCAACAAATATTAATAGTGAAATTAATAATACTAAATACTGGAAATAATATAGTTACATATTTATAGATGACTTATGATATACATACATTAGAAAACCACACAGAAATGAAAAAAAAAAAGATAACCAGAACAACTTGAATGAATCTCAAAGCATTATGCTGAGTGAAAGAAGGAATACACAAAGATTTACATTAGTCACAACAGATACTTAAAATGAATTAATTTTATTGCATGTAAATTATGCTTCAAAGAATACAATAAAAGATATCTTAAGGAAAAATCCCATTATATTAAAGTTAAAGATAAAAGCTAAAGCTGAGGGGTGCCTGGGTGTCTCAGACAGTTAAGCGTCTGACTCTTGATTTCAGCTCAGGTGATGATCTCAAGTTGGTGACATTGGGTCCCACATTGGGTTCCTCTCTGGGAGTGAAGCTTACTTAAGATTTTCTCTCTCTGTCTCTGTCTCTCTCTCTGCTCCTCCTCACCCTTTTTCTCAAACAATAACAACAACAACAACAACAACAACAAATCCCCACGAAAACTAAAGTTAAAACTCTTTATAATTTCACAGAAATGTTTTCTCTGAAATATATTTAATTTGAAGTCTTTTAATATTTAATATTTAATACTTAAGACCAAAATATAAAGGAAAATATTATATGGGAAATTCTCAGAAACTAATTTGATTGATTCAGATTTGTTTTTCATAGAAAGTAACATGTTTTTATTTCTTTTAAAAAAAGAAATATTTTTATTCTAATGTGATTAGTGAAACCTATTATGTTTCCTGTATTTCCTTTACATACCAGAATGCAGTGATTAAATATGCTTTCTACTATAGCAGTGTTATCCTAAATGAATGACATTATTGTTTTCTTCTTACTTTATACTTACATTAGTATAAATTTGAATACAAGTACTATATTGTATATGTGAGCTTATTGCAAATATCATTATACTTTAAGTAGATTAAGAAAATGCTTTGATTATAGTAGAATTACTTAACAAAAAAGAAAGAAAAAAGTCTTTTCCTGGTCTAATAATGAAGTGTTTCAGAAATGTCACCTGTAAAGTCTTCAACCTTTTTATGGACAAAATATTTTAGTTTCCAAGGGGCTTGGTGGCTCAGTTGGTTAAGGGTCTGACTTCAGTTTAGGTCATAATCTCGTGGTCCGAGAGTTCAAGCCTCACATCAGGCTCTGTGCTGACAGCTCAGAGCCTGGAGCCTGCTTTGGATTCTGTGTTCCCTCTCTCTCTGCACTTCTCTTGCTTGTACTCTGTCTCTCTCTCTCTCAAAAATAAATAAACATTAATTTTTTTAAAAAATTTAAAAATAATAAAAGATTTTCTTATCTAATGTAAATACTATAAAATTGAATACTCTACAAAGATTGGTGATGTGCACCAGTGTTTCCAGAAAGCTTGTACTGGGGATTAGTGTGTTTATTTTGTCGTTATTTATTGACCACCTAATGTATGTGAGACACCAGTATTTAGAATATATCAGTTAATAAAGCAATGATACATTTTATGGAACTTTTTTTTTAATTTTTTAAAATTTATTTTTTTAATTTTTAAAAATATTTTTATTTATTTCTAGGAGAGAGAGAGAGACAGCGTGAGCAGGAGAGGGTCAGAGAGAGAGGGAGACACAGACTCTGAAATAGGCTCCAGGCTCTGAGCTGGCAGTCAGCACAGAGCCCGACGCGAGGCTTGAACCCACTAACCGCGGGATCATGACATAAACGAAAGTCGGACGCTTAACCGACTAAGCCACCCAGGCACCCCTTTTTTTAAATTTATTTCTGAGAGACAGAGACACAGCGTGAGCAGGGGAGGGTCAGAGAGAGAGGGAGACACAGAATCTGAAGCAGGCTTTATGGAACTTTTTAAATACTAATGAGGATCAAAGAAAATATGAGAAATAGATAATTTAATGTTGGAGACTCTTTAGAGCTATGAAAGAAAGAAAATGTAATGGGAGTCAACTGGAACAGGAAGTTGAGGGCCAATTGCACTGTGAAATTTGATGGTTAACTGAGATTGGCAAAAAATATTTAACTAAAGCTAAGAGATTTAATTTAGAGCTTTCCAGCTTTCCTTTTTAGGATTAATGACACTAAAGTAGAGTGTACTGACATGCTCCAACAATAGCACATTCCGGGAGTGGAATGGATCAATAGTTAGGGAGTGTTAGGAGAAGTCAGAGTTAAAGTCAGGGATGGATATTATACTAAAAACTAAATTTTGTCTTTATGTAGGCTATTGGGCTAACATCCATTGAGATATACAGAAATATGATGTTGGGTTAAAATGCCATGAAAAAAAAATCATAAATATAATTGCCCCTGATTCATAGATGTTGAAATTCAACTTTTAATTGAGGTAAAATTTATTACGCATCTCATATTACGTTTGCCTTTAACAAATGCCTTAGCTGGTCATGGTTCTTTACCTGGTCAGGTAACCCAATCATTCATGCCTAAAGGGTCTGGGCCATTAGCAGCCCTGCCTGAATTAGTTTGTTGTAATTTTCCATCGACTTTAATCATGGTATTGTGTACTAAGAGACATCCCAAGGAATCTCCTGTATCCCAGAAAGTTTTCTGACTTCTTTTGTACAGCAGTGGCACAATTTCTCCTTAGAACTGATCATTAGTCACCCCAGCCAGTACCTATTAATTCAATCATGGAGAGCACAAAGTGGCATAGTAATAGTCTTAACTTAAAAGATTCAATATTCTTCCTTCCTTCCCTTCCCTTCCCTTCCCTTCTTCCCTTCCCTTCTTCCCTTCCCTTCCCTTCCCTTCCTTCCTTCCTTCCTTCTTTCTTTCTCTTTCTTTTCTCTTTCTCTTTCTATCTTTCTCTTTTTCTCTTTCTCTCTTTCCTAAAGTCTTNCAATGGTGTATGTCTCTCTCTCTATATATATATACACGTATATATATATACATATATATATACACGTATATATATATACATATATATATATATATATAATCAATTGTTATTTCTATTTAGTACCTTTGTTTCAATGTTGAATAGAAAGTAGTGAAGACAAATTTTACTTCTTTTCTAGACTCAATGTGAGAGTATACAAAAATTTGCCATTCAGCATTACATTAGCTCTGGGCTTTAGTACATTTCTTTTGAATTGTGAATTTGACTCCTAGTTTGTAAAGAGTTCCTGCTCTTAGAGACTATCAAATTTTGTCAAATTCTATTGTTTTTGTTGTCAAATTCTATTTTTACATCAATAAAGAGGATTGTGCATTTTTTCTCCTTGAGTTTCTTAGTGGATATTTTTGCATATCTAATTTTCAACATTTTTATTACTTTTTGAATATTTAAAACAACATTGGCTATCCTGTATTTTCATTTTTATATTAATAGATTTGCTTTTCCAGTAAGTTTGAAGAATTTTTTTTATATTTGAGAGTGATATTTGTTTATAATTATACTTTCTTGCAACATTCTTATCAAGGGTTGATAACCAGGTTATGTTGACCTCATGAAATGTGTTCAATAGTGTTTCTACCAGGTGCAGTTTCTGAAAACAATTTGTGTAAAACTATTATAAATTCTTTCTTAAATATTTTATTGAAATCCTATATGAAATAATCTGGGTATGGATGTTTCTTTTGGAGAAGTTTTAAAGTACAAATATAATTGTTTTAATATGTATTAAATTTTCATATCTTCTATTTATTTTTCTGTGTAATACATTGTGTTGTCAAAGATACTTTGCATTTTGTTGATTATACTCAGAGTTGTTTACAATATTCTCTCATAGTGTTAATGTCTACAGGATATATGGAATCCCCCTTCATTTTTTCCTGACATAGAAATTTATGTATTCTCTCTTTATTAGGGACATTTACTAAAAGTTTATTGGTTTTATTAAATTTTTCATAGAAACATTTTTTTTGGTACTAAAGATTTTCTTTATTCTTTATGTGTAATTCTCTTTCATAGAGTTTCTATTTCCTTTTTCTTTCTCTATTTTATATTTAATTTATCCTTTTTTGTCAGGCTTGTGATAGAAAATAGATCACTTACTATAAGTCATTCTTATTTAATCACTGAAAGCTGTACATTTCCTACTTACTGCTCTAGGTTATTCCACTTACTATGTTGTGCTTTAATTATCATTTAGTTCAAAGTATTTCCTAATGTTATTTGTGATTGGCAAATTCTTGACTTATGTAGTGAGTTGCCTAACTTTAAAACACTTAGAGATTCTTGGTGCACCTGGCTGACTCAGTCTGTTGAGCATCCACCTTCAGCTCAGGTCATGATCTTGTAGTCCCTGGGTACGAGCCCCGCGTTGGGCTCTGTGCTGACAGCTCAGAGTCCACAGCCTGCTTCAGATTTTGTCTCCCTTTCTCTCTGTCCCTCCCCTGCTTGCACTCTGTCTCTCAAAAATAAACATGTTTAAAAGAAAAAAAAAAAGGCTGCTTGGAGATTTTTTAGAGCTTTTCTTCTTTTGTTATTTAAAATTGTATTGCATTTCTGTTTGAAATTGATATATTTGTATCTTTTCTTGTTTTGGTATTTGTTGAGTTTTGTTGCATGGTCCAGAAACATAAACATTCCGTACACACAAAACATGGATATTCTGCAGCTGCTTGTTATAGTGTTCTGTACGTGTCAGATTAATTTGGTGGTAGTGCCATTTGAATTTTCTTGATTTAATAATTTGTTCTTTTTTTTTTTTTTTACTGAGACTAGCATTTTAAATTCTTCAATGTCAAAGGAGCACTGTTTTATTTCTCTCTTTACCCTTGTTATTTCTGCCTCATGTTTTTTGAGTTACTTTAATTAGGCACCTATAGTTTTAGAACTATTATGCCTGGATGAGTTTACACATTCATCATTATGAAATCCTCTTCATCTCTGATAATATTCCTTACCTTGGAGTCTATTTTCCTTAATATTAATATAGCCATATAGCCGTGTTATTAAGCTTAGTATTTACCTGATACCTCCTTTACCAATGTATTTTGACTTGAAGTGTCTTTAGGGTAAGTTGATGTTATCTGTTTCTTGAATTTAATCCATTCTGAGAACTTTTGCTTTCATTATCAGTGCTGAGTTATTTTACATTTAGTATAATTATTTATACAATTGTGTAAAAGTCCACATTTTGCTAAGTGATTTTATTCTAATAAAGCTGTGGTGTGATTCACTGTTCTTTCATTCCTAGAGAACTTCATTTCCATCCTATGCAAATTTGTTTCATCTTGAAGAATTTTTCTTGCTATTTCTAGTACTATGAGGTTCTATTTTACCTTAAAATGGTTTTATTTGTTATAACTTTGAATTTATTTTTGTTAGATACAGAATTTTAATTAGCATATTACATATTTTTGAATAATTTAAAGTTTCTTTTATTGTCTTTTAATTGTTATTGATAAGAAACCCGCCATCATTCATGTCTTGTATTTATTTTAATAGTGTCCACTTTCTCTACTCACTTTCATTATTGCATCTTAGTTTTGATTTTTAGCGGTTTCAGTGTGATTTGCCTAAGGCACTGTGTGTGTGGTGTGTTTGTTTAGTATTTTTTCTCTGTGTGGTTCAGTTTAGATCATTTTTATTGGCCTCCAAAAATGATATATTCTGTACTAGTAGGCAGACAATTACAGGTGAATTGTCTTGATCTAGAGGTAAGGTTGGTTTTAGGTATTTTTGGTGAGTTTACTTCAGTTCTGTCTTTAGCCTTAAACTGTACCCCTTAATCCTATTATGCAACCCTTATCCTTAAGGCATGATTTCTGGATTTTCGCTGACACTAAGAGGTTTTTGCCAAGATCTTTTAACTCAGCAGGTTTTGTACTCCTAATCCTGTCTATACAGCTCTGGGTAGCTGCTTTCATCCCTCTCCAGCAATTTTAGCCTTCCTAATGTGGTTTCCTGCTGTGTTCCTGCAGGGTTACCTCTCAGCCTCCTTTTGCACTGTTAGAGAGTCAGCCATAGTTTGGAGATTAAATTTGTATATTTGATGGTTCACCCTTCTGTTTCATTTTGCTAAGATTCTCCTGCTTCAGTATGCAGCCACTCTGGCAAGCCCAATTTCAAAATCTTTTCCATAATCTAGTAAAATAGCTTGTATGAATTGGAGAGTTTTCTCTGTTATGTTACTTATAAATATATATACATATATATATTTTTTTCTCTTAGGCTTTGTTTCACTCTGGCTTTATTGCTTCCTTTTGGTGTCTGATCAGTGTTTTCAAACTATTGTATTCTATTATACTATATATAAAACATAGCATATTATATATTCTGTATATTACATATATGCCAAAACATATATAATATATATTCATAATTTACATAGCTTATTACTATTATTTGGAGAAAGATTAACTAGGTATAATTTATTTTGTTGTTAATGGAAGTTAAATTCCTGAAAATCAATATTTGTTTTAGATTTATGTTTTAAATAGAAAAATGCTCAATTAATTTTAAAATTTAAATTAAAATAATTCCTAACATTCTTTGTGGATTTTTAAAATTAAAAATTTTAAAAAACAATACTATTATATAAAAACAGTGGCTATGAAATAAATTGATTACATTAATGACATACTAAACACTTTGTTTAAGTTTATAAGTACTTTATAAGTACTTTAAGTTTATAAATGTACTTATCATTTTATTTGGCCTAACTATAATCCTGCAAAGCAAGCACTATAATCTCTTATTTACAGATGGCGAAAGGGATATCAGAAAAATAAAATCACTTACCCAAAGTTCTATTATTAGGAGGCAGAGTCTTGGCGTCTATTTATTTTATAATAACAAATCCAATGGTGAGGTTCAAACACCATGATTTTTTTCTACAAAGATCTTTTGAAGTTCCTTAAAGAAAGGGGGTTGATAAATCTGTTGTAGTCAAGACACGGGCACATGGGAACATTAGATTGGGAAAAAAGAAAATAGATATCATTTATGAAATCAGAATTTTCCTACATTCTAGATCTGTATCAGGTATTTATTTGTTAGTAAACAAATAAGAATTTTTTTGTGTGTGTTCTTTTTCAGTGTGAGAGAACAAAATTTGAAAGTGGAAATTCCATTAATTTTTTTTGTTTCTTATTCTATAAAAAAAAATTCAGTGAGTTAGTTAACATACAGAGTTATATTGGTTTCAGGTGTACAATATATTGGTTCAATTCCAAATATCACCCAGTGCTCATCACAAAAAGTGCACTCCTTAATCCTCATCACCTATTTCACACATTCCCCCACCCACCTCCCCTCTGGTAACCATTAGTTCTCCATAATTAAGAGTCTGTTTTTGCGGGGTACCTGGGTGGCTCATTCAGTTAACATCCAACTTTTGATCTTGGCTCAGGTCATGATCTCATAGTTCATGAGATCAAGCCCCTGCCCCGGGCTCTGCACTGATAGTGCAGAGCTTGCTTGAGATTCTCTCTCCCTCTTTCAAAATAAATAAATAAACTTGAAAAAAAGGAGTCTGTTTCTTGATTTGCCTCTGTCTCTTATTTTTCCCCTGTGTTTGTTTCTTTCTTAAGTTCCACACATGAGTAAAATCATATGGTATTTGCCTTTCTCTGACTCCTTTATTTTCACTTAGCATTTGCATTTTCTGTTCTTAAGCACTGGGAATTCTTGGGATATTCTCACTTTTACACCAGATGAAATATTTCTTTTAATGGTGGAATTTGGCACTCCTGATCCTAAATCCTTCTCTTCCACTGTACAATCACCACTTTCATGTGAAATCTAGATATCTGAGATAACCACCCTCTGTTACAATGCCTACACAAACACAAACACACACAGTTACACATGACCTGCCTCTCCATGCAACATCTAAAACTTTAATTTTTTTTTTAATGTTTTATTTTATTTCTAGGAGAGAGAGAGAGAGACAGCGTGAGCAGGGGAGGGTCAGAGAGAGAGGGAGTCACAGACTCTGAAATAGGCTCCAGGCTCTGAGCTGGCAGTCAGCACAGAGCCCGATGTGGGGCTCGAACCCATGAACCGCAAGATCATGACCTAAGCGAAAGTCGGACGCTTAACCGACTAAGCCACCCAGGCGCCCCTCAACATCTAAAACTTTAAATAAATGAGAATCTGTCCTTTGTCTTTTTGCTTGTCAGGGAGCAAGGGTTGAAGATAAGTTTGCAGAAAAGGAAAAGAAGTCTAAAAATCTGCAATGTCATGCCATGCATACTATGCTCAGAAACACACACACACACACAAACACACACACACAAACACACCCACCCACTACTTTTAGCTTTAAGAGGAATGTGCTTCAAAACAAAACAAATTCATCAGTGTTAAACATCTCTCTAGATAATGCTTTACCTTCTTCAGTAATTCAGATAATATCATGGCAGAAGTGAGATCTGCTGAGGTAGATTCTTCTGCAAGTTTTGTTATGAAAAGCTTTCTGTTTTTGGTTTTGGAACCTATCTTCACTGTCTCTCCCCTTTCTTTTTGTCTTTAAATCAAATCTGCTTTCTTCTTTGTTTCAGCTTCATATAACTTGGTAAAAAGCCAAAATAACTAATTTTGGGGACTGTTCATTAATTATTTTGCAATATAAAAGTTTACATTTTGAGTTTCCTCTCATATCCATATTCTGAAAATAAATCTTAATCTATAATCCTCTCATTAGCTTATTTGTGTAGGATTGAATTATATTTGTGCATGGTTATTAGTTTTGTTTCCCTGTTCTTGACTTATATGAAAAAAATAGACCAAACATATAGGAAAAACTGCAAGTTTAACATTTCATATGTAAATGTAAATTAATATTATACAAATATGGTGGCTAAAACTTGATTTATATGATATCTGGACTGTTTAACAAACATGTCTACAACCACATTATTAATATGTTGAAGAGAATGGCATTTGCTGAGTCATTCGATGTTTTACTTTTCATAGGGTATAGAGACACATCTGATTAGTTATTTTTATATTACATAGTAATTAGAGTGTTTTTAGGACTCATGGGCTTCTATGTAATAAGGTATCAAAGACAGGTTTTCAATTTTGAATTCTATCATCACAGTACTCAGTATTCATTGTAGGACATGTATAAAAATTAAATTAGATAGTCTCTGGATAAGGACATAGCTAACTAGATATGAAAACTAGACAGTGACAACAAGAGTAAAGCATGAACTTGCCAAATGTTTGCATCTAGATGTTCCATATATCACTTGTCTCAGCATGTTTAAAGCTTAGTTTATGACAGCTCCCCCCACAAATCTATTATTTCTACTATATATCTGTCTATTTGCAATCTTGATCCCAAAACCAAAAATATGATTCTTATCCTTGATTCCTTCTTCTTTCTCAGATCTCATTTTGAATAAGCTAAAGCCCCTGTCTTATATTTCCTGATTATTTTTCTAAAGCAGGCTCTTCTCTCCTTCCCTACTGCTACCACCTGGGGCCAGATCTCCCTAACTGTTATGAAAACTTGTTAGTTGAGCTCTTAGCCTTCAATTTTGTTGGTGTCCATTTCATTTTCACAACAGCAGTAAGTTATTCTAAGGAACAGGATCTGTGGTTGCTCTAAGAGAGTGCCAATATAAGACTGGTTTATATTTTCAAAATCTTTGATAACAAGAGGACTTGTATGTGAAACTGAATGTCTTGTGTATGTAATAACATTTCAGAAATATTAAATATTCCATCAAAGAATGGAGGAGACTATTTAAAATGGGTAAAAGAATATTAAATTCCCACAAGAAACCCTTTGGAGCCATAGCTGCTAAGAAGCATGTCTCACCATTTCTGCCTCCTGCTCAGATCCCTTTAGCAATGCCTCATTATTCTCATGCAGCATGCTGTAGAAGACCCTTTGAGATCTGACATCTCCATCAAAATCTCACTTTCTTGGCACATCTCTTCCTCTGCTTGCTCTGTGTGCATCAGACAAATATAGCTGCTTACGTTACTATGAATAGGATACAACCTTTGAACATTTTCTTCTCTCTGTCTAGAACACATTTCTGCACCTCCAACGTGGCTCATTAATCAGTGGTTAAAAAATGACAGACTTCAGCTACACTATATACTCTTTTTTTTTAAGTTTACTTCTTTATTTTGAGACAGAGAGAATGCAAGCAGAGAAAGGATAAAGAGAGAAGGAGAGAGAGAATCTCAAGCAAGCTCTGCAGTATCAGCACAGAGCCTGACATGGGGCTCAAACTCATGAACCGTGATCATAACCTGAACCGCGCCAAAATCAAGAGTCAGACACTTAACCAACTGAGCCACCCAGGAACCCCTATACTATTATACCCTCTTAACAGAACCCTGACATCTGGTAAATTGAAAACAAAAGGAATTTGTGTATACACACATATGTATTTAATCTATTTTATATTTGTGTATTATATAAACACATATAATAAACACATATGTGCTATCTGTAATAAACATGTATGCAGTGTGTATGTAGTATACATATGTGTGTAAGTATAATGACAACACCTATGCAACTAGCTACTTACCAAACTCTAGCTATATTTTCCAAAATTGTGGGAGGAAGGACAAAAGAAAGAAAGTAAATTAGTATGATCAATATCAGAAAATGGAAACAGACAAAAATTTTTGTTCCACTGTAGTCACAAAGCTCTTCTTGATGACCACCCTGAAGAAATGTAATAAAGAAGAAAGCTGGTGGGGGGGGGCACCTGGGTAGCTGAGTTGGTTAAATATCCAACTCTTGATATTGTCTCAGGTCATGATCTCATGGTTTGTGAGATTGAGCCCAATGTCGGGCTCTGCTCTGACAGCATGGAACCTGCTTGGGATTCTGTCTCCCTCTTTCTCCCCACCACCCCCCTCCCCGTGTAAGCTTTTGCATGACCTCTCTTTCTTGCTCTTTCTCTCAAAATAAATGAATAAATATTTTTTAAAAAGAAGGAAGATGAGGGCTGCTTGGGTGACTCAGTCGGTTAAGCTTCTGACTCTTGGTTTCTCCTACTGGACTCTGTGCTGGTAGTGTGGAGCTTGCTTGGGATTCTCGTTCTCCCTCTTTCTGCCCCTCTTCTTCTTGTCCTCTCTCTCTCTCTCTCTCTCTCTCTCTAATAAATAAACAATTTAAAAAAGAAGGAAGATGAATAAACAAAGTTGTAAGAATTCTATTATTCCCTAATCTGGAGACAAGTAGTCTGATGGTAAGAGAAAAGTCAAAGAAAATGTCTAAAAATAGAGGGTTCTTCACATCTGACCAGGAACTGTAAAGGATTCCAAGACTTGCTGTTTTCCATTACACAGTATTTAGTTGGAAGAATGAGCTAAAATTGATGGCCTTATGTTAGAGTATGCATGATATGCAAAGACACTGATCAGTAAGCTGTTGTAAAGGCATATGTCAGTGACTTTGACTAGGGTTGTAGCAATAAAAAATATTAGAAATTGTTGGATTTGCGATATGTTTTTAAGTAGAGCCAGTAGTTTCTGCTAACAAATTAGAGTCGATATGTGAAAAGATGAGACTCCAAGCTACTTAGCCTAAGTAACTGGTTCTGTTCTGAGACGGGTGAGACTGGTAGTAGCATAGACTACTAAACCAATAAACATTCTACCTTCTATCTTAGTGACAGACCCTCACATTTTCATAGATTTGGAAGTAGGTGCCTGGGTGGTTCAGTCTGTTAAGCGTCCAACTTCATTTCAGGTCATTATCTCACAGTCTGTGGGTTTGAGCCCCATGTCGGGCTCTGTGCTGACAGCTCAGAGCCTGGATCTGCTTCAGACTTTGTGCCTCCCTCTGTCTCTGCCCCTCCACTGCTTGCTCTCATTCTCCCTCTCTCTCTCTCTCAGAAATAAATAAACAGTAAAAGAAAAAATTCAAATAGATTTGGAAGGCTATGTGGAGAACAATGTCTGAGAAATTTGACTCTATCAACAATATCCAGGTGAAAGTAAGCAAGACTAAAGTTCAATAAGCTCCAAATAGCAGGTACAATGATTAACTGCACCAATGCCTCAGCAACTTGTCAAATTCTTTCTTCATAGTATTTTTCTCTGAATTTCCTAGCCCAAGGACCTCCTTTTGGAGGTAAAGGTGGATATTGCCACCTTTACCTTAGCTGATGACAACTCTCTAGATATAACCACTTTAAATTATTTCATGCGATTCCTTCTATTATTTTTATGAATTTTTTTTCAATGATGTAATATTTTGAGTAATTTTTAGTACCCTGCTTCAATATCTAAATAAAAAGACATAATTTCTGCTCACCTATCATATAAGTCTCATGAAAACAACTAACTTGGAGGAGGAGAAAATTGTAATTCATCTCATGCACAAAGAAGGATCAGAAATGCTGGTGGGCAGTGGAATGTCTTCCACAATTAGATGTTTTTTGGTATTTTTTCTGTTTACTCAATTATCATGGAATGATCTTCCTGTCATCCTACTTTAACCATGCATACCCAACCATTACTTTCAAATTTTATATTAAAAATTAATATAAAGTTTAAAAAAGGACATAAAGATACATTAAACAATAATTGTACTCCAATATTCTGACATTGAAAAAAAATTATTGTATTAAAAATTAAATTCCAAATATGGTCTTAATCCCCTTCATCTATATCACCTGTTACCGCACTACTTCCCCTCTGGTAATTATCTATCTGTTCTCTATAGTTAAAAAATAAACTAATAAAATTAGAATATTAAAATCTAATTTTTGCTCAGTGTCTTTAAAGGAACACATAGGGCTAACAAAAATCTGTAAATAACACAGGCTTTTACCCATTAGATATTTAAGAACTTTGAAAGTCATTCCATTATAGGCAATTAATTAAGGTGGCTTGAACATACTTTCATGAAAATGTGTTTAATTAATCTTGTTCACTGTATTGATTTCTTTTTAGGATAGTACAGATGATAGATAATATAGCAGAGTCTTTCAGTCAGATCTCAGATTTCAGGTAGATAAAGAATAAGGATACTTTGGTGAGCTGAAGAGTTACATGATCTGGATTATTGTTTAGCAGCATCGCTTTGGCTGCTTTCTGGAGAGCAACCTGAAGAATAACAATTCTGAGAGGGTAGAGGCATGTAACAAGCTATTGCAATAATAAAAGGGGAAAATGATAGTGACTTGAACAAGAATAGTGTTCGCATTAGAAAACAGTCCAATTCTAGACAGACATTGAAGTTTGATTCATAAAGATTTTCAGACAGACTTGGATGACAAAATTAGAGAAACCAATAATTTTCTAAGGTTTATAATATAAAGGAATGGATTTCTATTTATTTTTAGTGGTTAGAATGAAAGAATACATTTAGAAGAAGAGAATCAGGAATAGATGCCCTTTACGGAGATAGATAACAATGGAGTTCTGAGACTATTGGAGATAAAATAAGACACATTGAGAGGCATCAGCATAAACACAACATTTTATCTAGAGGGTAATGAAGAAAAAGAACAGAAAATATCCTGTATAGGAAAATATCTAGGGAAGAAGATGCAGTTTTAGGTCAGAGAGATGATGAGGAACCAACAAATAAATATTATCAAGAGATGAATAAAACTTGAATCTGAATCTTTTGAAGAATTGATAAATGTGGAATGATTCTTCACCACTCTTTAATATTGATTTCTAATTGAACCAGTTCTTTAGTAAAGAAAGGAGAAATAAATTAATATTTTATATATCTATGCCAGTTGTATACTTTATCCCCAATTCTCAGTGAGTGCAGTAAGCTCTGAACATATTTTGGATTTTAACTCCTCCTTTCACTTATTTTTCTCTCTTTTCTTTTTCCTTCCAACAACCAAAGTGATATCTAGATAAATAAAGATGGAAAATTTTTAGGTTCTGAGAGGTTCATTAAGTGGAATGAAATACCATCACAACACTCATACCTTGTATCTTTTCATTTTTGTACCAAAACTGTCTCCTCTGCCCTTCATAATAAGATACATGTTAAATAAACAATTATTATAAACAAGTATTTCTCATGCATGTATTTCAGTGAGTACATTAGTAGGCATAATTTCAGTGAGAATTTGTCTAACTAAATCTTTTGAATAACTTTAGTCAAATTCCAATATTTTCTTGCAATACAGATAAGACAAATATTACACACCTAATAATATCATGGCTTCAATTTTCAATGTAATTTGGAATGCATAGATACAGCTATGAGATAAAACAGATTTGATATTTAAGTGTAATGGATTTGAAACTTATATAATGTTTACGTTATACTCATATGATCAAATTTATGCCCATTTTGATGACAAGGGAGTTTATTAATTTAATGTTGACTTTAGATTCTACAACTTAATGGACCTGTTTGAGAAAGTTCAAAAAGAACTCTTCTAAGGGGTTCTCTAAGAGCTTATTGTCAAATTTTAACATTACAATGAAGATCACTTTTTAGTCTAAAACATTTTAATCAGCTTTAAAAGCTTCTTTAAATCTTCAGAATATTCCATAAATTCTGAAGTTGTTGAAATGTTGAGATAAATTGCTTATCAGTTTGAAAGCAGGTGCCTGAATTACTGAGGACTAGTAAAATACAAATTAAGTACAAATGTTAACTACCCTATAATCCTCAATGTTTGGATAAGTGGGTATACGTACTCTTGTTATTGTCCAACCTGAATGGTAAATATAAAATGGAAATTTGTACAGATTTTCCTTTAAGTCTTAGTGTGTATGTGTGTGTGTGAGAGAGAGAGAGACAGAGAGACAGAGAGAGAAAGACAGAGAGAGAGAAAGAGCATGTGAGTTTGATTTAAATGGTATGATTTATTCTAATTGACCTGATCCTTCAATTTTAAATTGTCTAATATCTTAGGCTCTGTATTGACACAGAGGTCTATACAACATTGTGCCTATTGTTAACAATGTATTTTACACTTAGAAATTTTTTAAAAGTATAGATATCATATTAAATGTTGTTATTAAAATAGTAAAAATAGTATTTGGAGGACTTTTTCCAACAAGTATTGGACAGTTTCCAAAGAGAACTGGAGATGATTGATATTTATTGAGGATTTAGGTTATAAAATTCCTTACCTTGATCCATGTCCATTGATTAGGGGGAAATATAAAATGCAATTTAATTAAATGAAATTGTTTTCTCCAATTTTTAAATCTCTTACAAATTTTTAGGGGCGCCTGGGTCGCTTAGTCGGTTGAGCATCCGACTTTCGCTCAGGTCATGATCTCTCAGTTCGTGGGTTCGAGCCCCGCGCAGGGCTCTGTGCTGAGTGCCAGCTCAGAGCCTGGAGCCTGTTTCAGAGTCTGTGACTCCCTCTCTCTCTGACCCTCCCCTGCTCACGCTGTCTCTCTCTCTCTCTCTCTCTCCTAGAAATAAATAAAAAAAAATTTAAAGAACCACAAATTTTTAAATATGTAAGCCTCTCTGAAACACATTGGAGATTTATTTTTGTAAAATTCTTTGCATTAAATATGTTATTTGGATATATACTTTTAGAAGTCCTCTGAAGTCACACCTCCAATACTTATGTAGGTTGTGATTTCACCTTCCCTCTTACCCTCTCATGTCTTGGATGTCTGACTTAAACTTACCTTTATGCAAATTTTAACTATCATTACAACATTTGTATTAACATGTAAATATTACATCACATAGCAGTTCATAGCTAAGAAATTTTAAGCAAACACACTTGGAAGGCCAATTTAAAAAAAAAAAGGAGTTTCACATTTCTTCTTTTTATAGTTGAGAGAGAGAAAGAGAGAGAGAGCGAGCAGGGGAAAGGTAGAGAGAGAGGGAGAGGGAGAACCCTGAGCAGACTTGGTGCTCTTGGCATAGAGCCCAACACGGGGCTTGATCCTACAAACTGTGAGATCATGACCTGAGTCCAAATCAAGAGAAGGTCACTTAATCCAGGTGCCTCAGTAGTTTCACTTGTTAAACTTTTCATCTAAAAGCTGTTACAATTAGCATTCTAATTTTCTTCAGTAACAAGTATTGATATGATTCTTAGAGATTCCTGAATACTCTGATGATTTTAAATCAATATGTTTACACCAAACAAAGATTACCAATGACAGTTATCTTAAACTCATTTTCACAGGGCTAGAGAATAACAACTTTGATTTGAATATCCATACTTTATGGATACATAAATACACTGTAAGTATGAACATATGTACATGCATGTACAAATGACTTTAACTGGATTTTTGCTTAATTTAGAATAGAAAAATTCAGTAAAGTATTTGTTTTATTTTGCTAAATGACTTAGCTGATTATTATAACCTTTTGTATTGCTGTTATTGGGAAAGAATATGTAACTTTTTGTCTATTCTGTGGGGAATCTGGCACTTAAAAGCTGAAAAAAAATAACACCAAAGTCATTGAAATGTAACTTCTGAATACATAAACTTTGAAATTAATAAATGTATTTTACTTCATTCTTCTAATTGTGGAATAACCTTAGTTGTGAAACAAAGCATACACACTATTTAATACTCAGAATAAATATTAACTAACGGTTAACTATCCATTGGCAAATGAAATAATAACATACTAGTTTTTAAAAAGGCTTAAGGAAAAACACAAATGTTTTACCAGCTTTACAGGGGTCTTGCTACTATAAGTGCTAGTGTGATATGAGAGTATAAATCTAACCCCTGCATATTAAATAATTTGACATAAATAAGAGTGGATATTTTAAATTGAGAGAATTTGGGATTTATTATTCATCATTGTCCTTCTAAAGTCTGGAGACATGTCAACTAAAGTTGTCAAATAAAGCATAGAGTATTTGCAAAAGTAACTGTTCTTCATCTGCATGATAAAATTGTTTCTTGACTTCAACATCATGACTGGTGTAAAGTTTCTTGCTGAGTTTTAACCTAAAATACTTAAATGTATATATTTGGAGGGTGAACTCCTGTACTGACACTGTAGGTAATATTGCTTCAATTCCATGTTTGCAGAAGGAGGGAGAGGGAGAGATGGAGGATAAGAGAGATAATAGACAACAATGAGGTTCAAAGGATTGACACATAAGAAATAAAACCAATGTAATTACTAGTAATTGGAATGATACTAATGTCTTGTAGATGCTGGTATGTAATTGTGTTAAATTTGTGAAAATTCATGATTATATTTCAGTTAAGAGTTTGAAAAAATTGCTCATAGGAAGCAGTCACAAACCTAAAGCAAACATTGTGTAAATTATTTATAAAGACAAAAAAGTTGGATGCAGCTTTACATTTTCATATGTTTTGGAATTGTAACAGTAATACAGGGACACTTAAATATTTTATTACCAAAGAATAGAAGGAAATCCACCACTGCTGGCGGTTATATAAACTGCAGCAATATCTTCTCTATAGGCCTTTATTGAAATAGCAGACTGGCTTACCAGACCACAGGCTTTTGTCACATCAGGTTTTCAAAAGTGGAATAGATTTTTAATGAAAGAATATGGTAGGTGTTTTGATTAAATGAACTTTAAGATCTCCAACAAACATAGTTTTCTATATTTTATTAATTTACATTAAAATACAATAACAAAATAATTACCAAGACTATTTTCCATTAAGAACTTTCCCTACACACATCAGATGATGTAGAATACTGGAGTTAAGAGAGCTATTTCTATTAGTGTTATTTGTTGCCTAGGTTTCCATTCCACATGAATGTATATGTATTCATATATATTAAATATGTATTAAGATACATAATACATCTGAACTTGTCCCATAATATATATATATTCATTGAGTGTTAGTTTTATTATTATCACTATCATCATCATCATCATTCCACTTGGCATTTTGTTGACTCTTACTTACCAAAAAATGGGTAGAATATCTTAGTTGGCCAGACTGGATTAAAAGTCTATGGCTTCAGTATTTGGTGAAGAAGAGTCTGTTACACTAGATGAAACAAGGAATCAGCTTTCTGCAGAGGCTACTGGTGGCTCAGATATCTTGAGACCATGTGGGGAACCAGCCATGGGACCAATATGTCATATCTGTCACAAGATAGCACAGTGAAGATAGGGAATGTACCTTGATTGTTGATGACAATGTGAAGCTGTATAAGTAACCAACCCTGGATTCTCTGTCTTCTTCTCTGATGGTTTTGTTATGTGGGATAATATCCTACTGTTTAATCTGGATAGAGTCAGAAATTATGATAATTACATATAAAATCTTCCTGATACTGAGTTTAAATATTAGAGTTTTCTCTCATAAACTGCAAGACCTTATGAAAATAATGAATTCTATTTGAGGCCTGGCTTACTCAACTGTAAAGTTATTTGGTTGACCATTCCAACACAAAGTCATGTAATGTGTTCTGTAGATACAATGATGAAATTTGTTTGATAAATATCGTTATGCATAGTAGAGGCTTTTTGTGAACCACTCCAACAATTCATGATGCAAATTACAGATTTTTCCCTCTATTTCCCAGAATCAAATATATTATGCTCTTATGTTTCCCTAAATATATGATGGAGACTCCATCAGAAATGATACAATTCTAGTTATGTTAGCCTTTTTTTTTTTTTTTTGGTTGAAATAACTGTAAATTAAGAAACCATCAAACTCAAACACATGTCCCTCAGAATATTCCACCTCAATCTATAAAGCATTTGATGAGCCTAGTGGATAAAAAAGCTAAAGGAATCATGTTTTTCTTGATATTCAAGAACAGATGTGCGTGATGGCTATCTGGGGTGAAATGTAACTGTGGCTATCTATATGTTACACCAATCTTTTTGCACCCCCCCCAAGCATTCTCAATTAGATTTTGGAGAGTGCTGTCCACAATCACAGTTTCACCATCTGCTCTGTTACCCAGCTGTACCAAATTTTACTGAACTAAATGGAGCTTGTATAATGGATTTTGCATTGTAATTTATTTAATTTTGTACTTTAAATCAAAAGGAGCAAGGGTAATGAAGCTGCTACTTTCATCTCTTTTTTTCTTATAAAGATAATCCTGCTTTTCCACTTTTACCAGATTCCCTTATTAACTTTGCTGTAGATAGTGAGACATTCTGTTTTAGCATTTGTTTCTCTCTTCAAGACTTACATCTGTTGACCTTTGAAGACTCCATATTCATGAAGAAGAATCTTCTCAAGGGGAAAAGTAATTCATAATAAAGTTACAAGATAGATACATTTGATATAAAACAATCAGCTCTATAAAATATCAACTGCTTATTAGAACAACACATAGATAAAATCTGCTTTTGACTCTGAGTTTTACTCAGAAGTGGAAAAACCAAAAAGATATGTTATAACTCACATAATGGTTGTATTTACCTAAAAGCAGTATTTTTCCCTTGCTATGTAATTAATTTAGTAATAATAATGCTGACAATAATAAAAATTACATGTTCCTGTATTACCAAGCAGAAAATACTTACAATAAATATTTTTAGGTAACAATTTTTCTTATAAAAATTTACTTAGTCATGTGGAAAGATAATCTATAAAATTTAATATGAATTCCTAATATTTTGAGCCCTGCTTACATAGCCTTCCATTCCAGTTTTCTTCTATATTTTGATAACGTTTTCCCCCATTAAACCTCAGGCTTTTCATGATTTAGAGATAAGAACACATAGTGCATTATTTCTTCCTTTCTCTTCTCTACCTGCCAAATTATTTTTTTTCTCAAATTTCATCTATTTTTAAAAGATTTCTTTACTACTCAAGTTGAATTCCTGATTTTGAATCTTCAGAATTTTTTGTTGTGGCTTAAAGAGACATGTCTAATTTAAAATTTATGTGTGTATATCCACATCATATAAATACAAGACCATTCAGATCAGAGACTATTATATGTGTGTTTAAGTCACCTAAATCTTTGAATAATACCTGAATGTATTTATGACCCAACTTAATTATTTGCTCTTATGCAAACCTGATTTATTTGAATTTTAATTTTTAATGATGCTTAGAAATATCATTTTTCTATTCAAGTTCTGTTTCAGAATGAACTCAGTTTATAGTGTAATTGACAGACTAGTCAGAGCTACACAACATTCCCAAAAACAGGTTTTATTCTTGGGTCTTTACCTTTGTGGCCATGACTAAATCTATGTGCTATCAAATACACTTCCATCAAAGTCAACCATTTGTCTTTTGGGGAATGAATGATGGGATTTGTTTAACACATGACTGCCCTTGCATACTGCTCAGAATAACCTTAAAGGTCATTGGCTATGCTGTGCACAGAATCCTGAACTTTGCAACCCTGGGTCTCTGCAAACTGGAATGAACTTTCCACACCTGGGCCAAGTTAACCTTCCTGAAGTATATTGCTCTCCAATTGCCTTATCGCACAGTATAGGATGCCAGCTTATGAAAACCTTAAAATAATAATATGTATTATTTTAGCACACATTTATCAGGTATCCCCTGGGTAACAGGCATTGTTCTAAATGCATGAGGTTGATTATCTGATAAAACACGCATAACAAAATTAAAAGATAATTGTCTTTTTACCATTATGCCCACTTTATAGAAGACAAAAATCATAATTATGGAAGCTAAGAAACATCCGAAATCACACTGTTGTTAGGAAAAAGAATTTGAACTCAGCTGTCTGAATAATATGCAGGAAAACTACTTCTTAATTTTGGTGAGTGGAGAGGGAGACACTGATTTGTAATGTTTGAGAATTTCTGTAGTATAAATATCCCTGCCTTTTTCAATTTCAAGCTACCAAAATGATATCCTTGAACACGGACTTGGGAAGAGATTTATGCACTGGCTCTTGAGATTCTTAAATGGCTTCAAACATGAATTATTTTGATCTTTATTTAGGTATTATCATTATTATTATTACTTAAATTTATTTATTTAAACTCAAGTTACTTAACTTTCAGGAGTAGAACCCAGTAATTCATCACATACATATAACACACAGCGCTCATCTCAACAAGTGACCTAAGTAATGTCAATCACCCATTTAGCCCATCTCCACCCACCTTCTCTCCAGCAACCCTCAGTTTGTTTTTTGTATTTAAGAGTCTCTTATGGTTTGCCTCCTTGTGTTTTTTTACCGTATTTTTCCTTTTCTCCTCCTATGTCCATCTGTTGTGTTTCTTAAATTCCATACATGAGTGAAACCATATGATACTTGTCTTTCTTTGCCTGAGTTATTTCACTTAGCACAATGCACTAGTTCCATCCATGTTGTTGCAAATGGCAAGATTTCATTCTTTTTGATCCCTAAGAAGTAGTCCATTGTGGATATACAAACACACAACCAAATACACACATATGCTTACACACACACACACACACACACACACATCATGTTTTAAACTTTTTTATGTTTTATTTATTTTTAAGAGAGAGAGAGTAAGTGTGAGCAGGGAAGGGCCAGAGAGAGAGGGAGACACAGAATCCGAAACAGGATCCAGGCTCTGAGCTGGCTGTCAGCACAGAGCCTGATGTGGGGGCTCTAACCGATGAACCATGAGATCGTGACCTGAGCTGAAGTCGGACGCTTAACCGACTGAGCCACCCAGGTGCCCCAACACACCACATCATTTTTATCCATTCTTCAGTCAATGGACATTTGGGCTCCTAGCATCATTTGGCTATTGTTGATAGCACTGCTATAAACGTTGGGGTGCATGTGCTCCTTCAAATCAGCATTTTTATATCTTTTGCATAAATTCACAGTAGTGCAATTGCTGGGTTGTAGGTAGCTCTATTTTTAATTTTTTGAGGAACTGCCATACTGTTTTCCAGAGCAGCTGCATTAGTTTGCATTCCCACCAACAATACAAAAGTGTTTCCCTTTCTCCTCAACCTTGCCAACATGTTTCCAGAGTTGTTAATTTTAGCCATTCTGACAGGTGTGAGGTAGTATCTGATTGTGGTTTTGATTTGTATTTCCATGATGATGAGTGATGTTGAACATCTTTTCATGTGTCTCCTGGCCCATCTGGATGACTTCTTCAGAAAAAATGTTTATTCATGTTTTTGCCTATCTCTTCACTGTATTATTTATTTATAGGGTGTTGAGTTTGATAGGTTCATGATAGATTTTGAATACTAACCCTTTGTTAAGTATGTCATTTACAAATATCTTCTCCCATTCCATAGATTGCCTTTTAGTTTTACTGATTGTTTCTTTTGCTCTGCAAATTATTTTTATCTTGATGAGGTCCCAAGAGTTCATTTTTGCTTTTGTTTCCCTTGTTTCCTGAGACATGAGAGGTTGCTGCCTGTTTTCTTCTCTAGGATTTTGATGGTTTCCTGTTTCACATTTAGATCTTTCATCCATTTGAATTTATTTTTGTGTATGATTTAAGAAAGTGGTCCAGTTTCATTCATATGCACGTCACTGTCCAGTTCTCCCAGCACCATTTGGTGAAGAGACTGTATTTTTTTTCCATTGGATACTCTTTCCTGCTTTGTTGAAGATGAGTTACCCATATATTTATGTGTCCATTTGTGGGTTTCTATACTGTTCCATTGATCTATGTGTCTGTTTTTGTGACAGTACCATACTGTCTTGATGATTACAACTTTGTAATAGAGCTTGAAGTCCAGAATTGTTAAGCCTCCAGCTTTGTTTTTCTTTTTCATAATTACATGGCTATTTGGGGTCTTTTCTTGTTCCATACAAATTTTAGGATTATTTGTTCCAGCTTTGTGAAGAACGCTGATGTTATTTTAATAGGGATTGCACTGAATGCATAGATTGCTTTCAGTAGTATAGACATTTTAATAGTATTGATTCTTCAAATCCATGTGCATGGAATATTTTTCCATTTCTTTGTGTCTTCTTCAATTGCTTTCCTAAACTTTCTATAGTTTTCAGCACACAGACCTTGTACCTCTTTGGTTATGTTTATTCTAGGCATCTCATGATTTTTTGTGCAGTTGTAAATGGGATTGATTCCTTGATTTCTCTTTCTGCTGCTAAATTATTTTGATCTTCTAAGAAAATCCCATACTAACCTATCATGGAATCTTGCTCATCTCCTTTTTTTCAATTTAAATATTACCATTTTTATTGCTGGGAAGCAAGGATGATTCAACATGTGTAAATCGATAAATGTGATAATACCCCACAAGTAGAATCAGATAAAAATCACATGGTAATTTTAACAGGTACAGAAAAAATCATTTACAAGATACAATATACTATCGTGATTTAAAAAAATCCTCAGCATATTGGGTATAGACGGAACTTGTCTTAACATAATAAACAGCATACTATAATGACATGGCCACAGCTAGAATCCTACTCATTGGTAAAAGGTTGAAATCTTTTTTTCTAGGATCTGGAATAAGAAAAGATACTCACTCACCACACTTATTCAAAAGGTACTGGATGGGTCACCTGCATGGCTCAGTTGGTTAAGCATCCTACTCTTAGTTTCTGCTCAGGTCATGATTTCACGGTTTGTGGGTTCGAGCCCCTTATGAGGCTCTGCACTGACAGTGTGGGGCCTCCTTGGTATCCTCTCTCTCTCTCTCTCTCTCTCTCACTCTCAAAATGAATAAATAAACTTTAAAAATAAAAAAAAATAGTACTGAAGTCTTAGCTAAAACAGTCAAACAAGATAATGAAACAGAAGAAATCTAAATCAGAAAGGAAGGACTAAAATTGTCATTATTTGCAGGTGGTATGATCTTATGTATAGAGAATACTAAAGACTAAACCAAAATTTTTAATGGAAGTAGTCAAGAGATTCAGTAAAGTTGTGGGATAGAAAACCAACATACAGAAATCAGTTGTATTTCCACACACTAAAAATAAAATGTTTGTAAAAGAAATAAAACTATCTAATTCACAATAGCATCAAAACACAAATATCAATACATTTATCCAAGGAAGTGAAAGATCTGTACAATGAAAAGTACAAGGCTTTGATGAAAGAACTTGAAGACACAAATGGAAGGACACCTACATTCACTAATTGGAAGAATTAATATTGTTAGAAGGAATTCCCGTACTACCCAAAGCCATTTACATATTCAGTTCAATCACTATCAAAATTGTAATGATGTTTTTCAAAAAAATAAAAAAATTTGTATGGAAATACAAAAAATCCTGAATAGTAGCCAAAGTGATTCTGAGAAAGAACAAAACCAGAGGAATCACACTTCCTAATCTCAAACCGTACTGCAAATTGTAATTATGAAACAATATGGTTTTGGCATAACAGTAGATTCATAAAACAAAAGGACAGTGTAGAGAACCCATAAATAAGCTCATGCATATACAGTTAATTAATATTTGATAAAGGAGCCAAGAACACCCAATGGAGACAAGGTAGTTTGAGAAGTGGTGCTGGGAAAATTGGATATTCACATATAAAAGAATACTAAAAGTTATGATTCAGATTGCATTGAATTTCATGGGCAGCAACAAGAAACATGTGGCACAGTTTGAAACAATGCAGGGCTATTCATATCTTAATTGTTGTGTTGAAAAAAAAACAGTATTGGGATTTTTCAGTGATGATTTTATCTGATCTTTGCCATTAAAAAAAGCCTTATTATCAATAAAATACTTTATACAAAGTTACTGTTTAATACTCACTGGTAACAAATCTTATTGTCAATTATTTTAAGAACTACTTAATTTATCTTTAATTCTGTAATATAATGTTTCCTTTAATGTTTTAAATAACTGAAGAATTAATTTTCTTTTCATGCTTCATTGAACAAAAAAGATATTTATAGGTTGTTCTTCACATGTTATATATTTGTTAGAAAATAATAGAATTCACTGTATCCAAGCTATTAAAGAGTGGATGCATTAAAGTATTCAAATATAGACTCATCCTTCTCTCAGAGGTAAACGAGAGAGGTCATTTAGGTGAAATTCTATTTGTAATGATTGTGAGAACATAATTAATTTCTTGATTCTATCCCTTAAGAAGATAAATAGCCTCAATCATAAATATTGTGTTTTTAAAATTAAAAATATTTTATTCATGCACATATATAAACATAAGTTCTTTCAATGTCATTTGCAAATGCATTAATCAAAATCTTTATGTACTTTAGGGTACTGCAAAATAATAAGTCTGCTGTATTTCGTATCAATACAAAGGTTTGCTAATGCACATTTGAATGAAAATCCTGCTTACTGCTTAGGTTCCTTTTGTTTTCTTTTTCTTTTTTTTTTAATAATTTATTGTCAAATTGGCTAACATACAGTGTGTGCAGGTGCTCTTGGTTTGGGGGGTAGATTCCCGTGGTGCATCGTTTACACACGACACCCAGTGCTCATCCCAAGAAATGCTCTCCTCAATGTCCATCATCCATTTTCCTTCTCCCCATTCCCCCCCATCAACCCTCAGTTTGTTCCCCGTATTTAAGAGTATCATTTGGTTTGCCTCCCTCCTTCTCTGTTTGTAGGTTCCTTTTGTTTTAAACATGCCTTAGGAGTTAGTTTTAGACTACTTGATTTAAAAAAAAATAATTTCTTACGAAGATCATTGCATTTAAGAATTACATTTTGTATCTGGCTTTCTACTCCAAATCACATAGTATTTTTATAGTTTCTAAATGCTTATCAATATGATATTGTTTTATTTCAAATAAGATGTTACAAAGTTAAACAAAATAATCTAGGGATGGCAAATAACTTGTTATGCTTGCCACTACTTCTTGTCTTAGTAGTGAATGTTGGCAGTCAGTTAGCATATCCCCCTGATAGAACTGATGTGCCAGCTTCCATTTCTCATATATACTGAAGTCAATACAGTCCTACCAGTTGGAACTGTCTTATGGTATGAAACCTACTTGCTACCTTTGAGGTGGTCTGCAGGAAAATGTGTCTTTAAAAATCAATTATAACTGTATTGCAGATATATATTAATTGTACTATGTGGTGACATAAATATAAGAATGAATCACTTAAAAACTTGTATGAGATTCAGTATTATATCTGTAATAATGTCAGTTATATTCAAATATATCCTCTTTAGTGAGAAAGATAGGGTATCATTATAGGTCATATGCACACACATGAATCCATGTGTGAAGATTTGGAAATACTGGACTAAAGAAAAAGCTTGGAAAGAGGTTTTCCCTTCAAAGGCAGGAAGCACCCCCCTACTAGATGTGCATTGATTTGAAAATAGAACATTTTAGCCTTTATTGAGCAGATGTTATATATCACACACTGTGCCAGGTGATGTCTCACAGAAATACTTTATTTAATACTTAGAAAATCTGAGGTGGTGAAATTGGTATCTTTATTTTATACATGAAAAAATATGCTTACATGGTCGACAAAATTATCAAACATTACAGAGCTAAGAAATCAGATACAGGATTAAAAATTAGGTACTTTGCTTACGTTTCTATAAGTTCATGTGTTCTCTCTATATATATGTAACATCCAAAAACACAACATGGATAAGTGACATGGAACTTCTATGAAGGATTATTCATTTAACTTATGTTTGTTTGGCATTACTACATTTAGGTCGTGGTTATCCAAGGTTGTGAGAGAATGCAGAGAGAATGGTTTATTGTTGTATATTTTATCTAAATTAGTCTCTCAAATGATATTTCTTCCACATCCACACCCATACACCCGCATATCCTACCACATATACCCCCTTACCAGCCAACCTTCTAGCTCTGAACTCAAGTTTACAGATTCATGTTCCTTACATGACAAATAACAGATAAAGCAGTGTCTCTCCTCATATCACAACTCTTCTAATACTGAGTAGCAATATATAGGGTGGAAAGCAAGGAGCTGAACCAGTTTGAAAATGTTGCCTAACTAAGAGTCAAACTGCAGCTGTCTTAAGCAGGGGTGAAGATGTACAGTGACAGCCCCTTTCAGTGTATATAGAAATGAAACTTTAAAAATTAAGATAGGGACAACTGGATGGGTCACTTGGTGAAGCTTTGGAGTCTTGGTTTTGGCTTAGGTCATGACCTCACAGTTCATGAGTTTGAGCCCCACATCTGGCTCCACGCTGCCAATGCAGAGCCTGCTTATGATTCTCTCTCTCTTCCCTTTCTCTGTCTCTTCCAGGCCCATGTGCTTTGTCTCTGTCTCTCTCAAAATAATTAAGTAAACTTTAAAAAATAAACAAAATTAAATTATAATTAATTATTTTCTGAAATTGTTGTTCCATGTATGTGATCTTGGTTTTTCCATTAGCCTGTATTTTAACTCCGCCTGTAATAAATATGATCAGAATCACTTCATGTTCCCATTCTACAATCCCAGTTTTTCACAAAATGTCAAGGAATGGTATCAAACCCCTGAATTTCCTATTAAACTCTTTATTCTGCTAGTCAGTCTTAACATATGCTAGTGTTTTCTCTTTGCTTGGTCACAAAGATTTTCTCTAATTATATATTTATTTTTATAACAACATAAAATATATTATTGTTCCATATTCCATGAAAAGTGCCATAACTTTGGTGGTCTATCTCAGGCTTCCAAGCCTAGATACCTTACATAGTCACATAGATGGTATTACATCTGTCTGTTCTTGCTCCATTCCCGCTTATATGGGCAGCCACTACTCTACAATGTATCTCAGTGTCTCTAGCTCAAGGCAATCAATCTATGACCCACTTGTCTTCAACTTTAGTTTAGATTTCTGTGTTATGGTCTCTCACACAGTGGTCTTCCTTACATTAAATAACTCCAGTTTTTTTAGTGCTCAACTTTTTTGGTGATAATTTGAACAATATATGTTTCTGACATATAATAGGTACTCATTAATGTTTGATGAAAGGATATTTTTCTTAAGGAAGTACAATGCTTAGTAATTCCAGAATGAAGAAATTAATCCCTAAATATTGCAAAGTATATTTACTTGGTTCAAAATTGTATATGCCATACATAACTACTTTTAATTTTCTCATGATTCATAACAACCCTTTCCCCAAGCTTGTATTGAAAAGAATCATAACAATAATCTTTAATAAATCTCTACTGTATAGACAGTCACTCTTGTACACTATTGAAAGGTGCTTAGTTTAAATAAGCTTCCATTGGTGAAATTCCTTCCTCCAAGAGTTTATATTCTTCTTGAAATGGAAGGAGTAAGAAAGGAATGTGAGGGAATTTATAATGCAACATGGTATCTGGTGAGCAATAAAGTTCTATTAAACAAAACATATACTTATTGTCTGTTAGGTGCTAAGAACTATAATATCCCTTAACATATGTCTTGTCCTGGAGAACCTATGGTTATTGTAGTTTATAGCTTATTACAGAAGCTGTATACAAGAGGTTCAGGTTTTGCTATAGATAATCATAATGTGATGTTATATATTATAATGCAGGGATATAGAAAGTGTTATGGGGACACAAACAAGGAAGGAAATGAGGGAAAGATTAAATACTCTGAGCTCATTCACAGCCAAGAGTAATGTGGGAAATTTTCATAGAGCACAAGCAGGGGTTATATCTCAGATGGTATATAGAATTTGAATAGAAAGTGAATATTTTTCAACTAAAAGGAATATAATCTATAAAGATAGTAAGTATTAAGCCATATTTCAGAGAATAGAGGAAAATCAATTTGTTGATTACAAAGGTATAAATAAAATACCAGAAGTGATATAAGAATATTAAATGGTGGTTTTCTTAATACCAGATTAAAGGGAATATAAAGTTATTGTATGCCACAAGGGGCAGTGCAGGAGATAAGCTACAGTTACCTGAGAAAGAAACAATTTTCCTATTACATTGTCTACATAGTCTAAGCATATTGTCTTATGTCATATGCTTACATAAAATTAAAATAACTATCTTTTTATATTCAGTCATAGTAGTGTCTATAAATATCATATGTTTAATTAATAAACTAACATGCCATTCTGCAATGTATAAATAATCCAATACAAATTTTGAGCCATTTTAAAATAAGAAAACTAAAGTTAAAAGCAAATTCTCAAGGCCGGTTCAAACTATTTAGTGTTTAGACTATCAAAATGAGATTTTATCACTTATCCTGAATGAAAGAAACAATATTAAAATAAATTCTTCATAAATATTAAACTCACTTCATTAAGTCTTTAACCCCTAGGACTTTTTGAAGATAACTTGGAAAAACCTATCAGACAGAATCTGAGCTATTTTTCTATCAGCAAAATTAATAGAATGTTCCTAGCAAAATTATCTTATTGTATTGAATTTCTGTCATATATTTACATAGACATATAAAACAATGGGAGCTATCTGCCATAAGCAAAACTGTGATGCAGCCACAAGTCTAATTTGAGGCCAGGAGTAGGCATCTAGGTAGGTGTGTGGGTGCAGGTTTGGCTATAGAAAGTGCAGAGGCAGTGATGTGCAACCAGGGCAACAATGACCTAGGAAAAGGAAAATGCAAACACATAATTTCTAGAGTTTAAACCAGAAAGAAATGATATCTAAAATGCAATTACAATAAATAAAGTAGAAGTATATGATAATATACAGTTTATCAAACTTGATGGGAAAGAAACCTGTGAGTCTTCAGAATTTAAACAGCAAGCTGCAAACCTATTATTAACATCTAGAATTATGACAACATTCTTATAAGGAAATAAAGCCTAGGAAATTAGATATCTAGGGACAGATAGAGATCATTTATTAAGGACAAAGGTTCAAGGTCAGAGAGGTGCCTATAACACTACTGACTCGGAAGATGGGTTAGAGAATCATTGAGGTAGAACATTTTTTATTACCCATATCTGAGGTTAAACTAGTAGCTTTACTGTAACTTTAATACAGAAACACCCCCTTTTTAATATACCTTCTCAAAGAGAGTTGCTGTTATAAACATGAGTTAATGTACTCTGAAGTATATAGTCCTCAGGAAATATGACTGTGGGTTATATTTTGGGAAACAATGTCTCTGTTATATTGTAAAGTTCAAATAATTTAAATCTGGGGGCTAATTATTGAAAGAGATAGAAAAAAGTAACAAATATGAGGCAACCTGCAGATTAGCAACTGAAATGCCATTCTCTCCCTTGGACTAGACAGATTATAGAAAAGCTGGTGGCCAGGTAAGAAGGGGCCTTTCTGATGTTTACTGGAGTCACAAAAAAGACAAAGCTGATTTTGGAAATAGTGCTCCTTGGTATTACTGCCCACACTTCTGGCAAGAGGGATGGTTAGGGGGTTTGAGCAGTAATACACAACATTGTTAAGATGTTCAATTTATATCCAAAATGATGTAATAGGTGTGAATTGCAAGGATATAAATTAATTATTTCAGTATGAAAATAATATGCAAATACTCAAAAATATAGCACAGAATAGAAGAATACCCATTTTAATTTTTTTTTCTTTTTTTACTGAGCAAAATATATTAGTACTTTATTTATCTGGGTCAGAGTTAATAATGCACCAGCTAGGCATTAGATTTAATAAAATTCATTAAAAAACAATAATTCGTTAAAATTTTCAGTCTGACATTGCTTATAGCACGGTCATCAAGGTTAGACTAAATTCAGCATAGAAAATAAATCCATAGAATCTATAGAAAAAACATAAAAATCTTGCCCTTACCTTATAATCTCCAACTTGCCCACGATCTGCACATTTTATTTGATAGCATATTTGTTTGCTCCTAATTTTGTTTTGCCTTTAAGAACTAAAAATATGTGCTTAATTCTAGATGAATAATAGCAGCATTCTTTTCCATTCCTTTTCATAGTTTATATTGGGGCTTTTTGAAATCAATCATTCAGAGGTCTATAACTTCATTTGTCATTAGATTTGTTTGATATTTTGAATCTTGCCATAGAAGGAAGGAAATTTTGTTAAGAAGTATAGAGCATTTTATGCTGTGATTCAGATACTGTCCTGTTTGCTGAATTTTAGTTAGGACTGTGCTGGCAAGGACAATTAAATTATTTCAGGTTTAGTTTGATGGGAGTTATTACTTTTTCCTTTAAAAGGACAGAATGCACAGGACTTTATTTTTCCTTGCTTTATCTGATCTTGCCCATTTCAGAGTTCAAAAAGCTTCAAAGGTTCCCCTACTTTAGATAATTACTTCTTCAAGTAGATTTTGCCCACTAATTTCCTTTGGGAAAAAACTCCTCACTTGTCATTCAGTGTATACCTGGAGAGTAACTTTGTTGTGTATCTTCTGACATCCATTTCATTTGTTAATTCCAATAGGAAATGAAGATAACCTTTCCCCGAGCCACTGACTTGTTCACATTTCTCCTGATAGAAATTCTACATTTAACACAATAAAATGTGATTTTATTTATTTGTTTTTTTAGCATTTACTTGTCTCATAAATCACTGTATTAACCTTTGCTATCCATTGAAGTTTCTGATCCATTATTTTACAACAAGAGTATCATTTTTACTCCAGGCAGAATCTTCTACCTTTTGTAAAATTTCCCTCTCCTTTCTTTCTTCATGGCCTCATTTCTAGAATATCTCAGAGTTTGGGCTGTTTCTCTGCCTATAAGCAAAAATAGTTACCTGTTTGTATTTATAAAAACAACCTAGAAATAATACTATTCTCTGTATTAAAAGTAAAAGATATATCAGTGATTATGCTAGAAATGTTATTTTTTTCTGCTTTTTGTACTCTTAACCTTGAGAAGAGGGAATACCTTTAGATTTGGTAATCATGTGTATATCTCACAATTTTATATTCTTGCTTTGTCACATTAAGCTGGTGAAAGCGTGAACAATGAAATGGTGAAGGTCCTTCTGAAGGACTTTATCAGAAGAATACATTGCAATAGTAAACAATATCAAGGATTTGGTTCACTATTGTTAAACAGCAAAATCACCACAGACTATTTTTAACTTTTTTTCCTTCTTTTTTCTTTCTTTTCTTTCATGTTTTTATTGTTGTTGTTATTGTTCATTTGTTTTTTCGTTATAGACTCATGCAAATTCAGATAATTTCAAATTGGAATCCCTTTCTTGATTTTTTTAAATTCTAGAAAAATGATTTTTGCTCACCTAACATTAAGGGGAAAAAAAACCACACTGGTGTTCTGTATAAGTTTAAGGTATAGAATTTTTGTTTTTCCCACCAAGATTCAGTTATAGTAACAGACACATTGGATGCCCTTATTCACTACAGAATTTTTTTTAAGGAATCTGTTTTTATTAGCTGAATCTTGTTACTCAAAATATTATTTGAAATTTTAACATAGAGAATGAGAATGTTCTTCTAGAACCTTATGAGTTCAAAGTTCCATCAGTTTTGTGCTCCCCATGGCAGACAGAGGTCTCCTACAACATAAATAAAAGAGAGAGGGAGGGAAGGAGGGAGAGAGAGAGAGAGAGATCATATTGTATAAGCAGCAAGCAGCACAGACATCTTCTGCATGTTAGCCTTCTCCTAAACATACAACCAGACAAGTTTCAATGAAACAGCCATTTGTTGTTAAATGAATTTTAGTATTTCCTAGTTTCTTATAACTGGAAAGATACTTGTAAATGAAATATAAAAATTATTCAAACATAAAAATATTTTTTTAATGTTTTATTTATTTCTAGGAGAGAGAGACAGTGTGAGCAGGGGAGGGTCAGAGAGAGAGGGAGTCACAGACTCTGAAATAGGCTCCAGGCTCTGAGCTGGCAGTCAGCACAGAGCCCGACGCAGGGCTCGAACCCATGAACCGCGAGATCATGACCCAAGTGAAAGTCGGACGCCCAACCGACTAAGCCACCCAGGCGCCCCACATAAAAATATTTTCAAAGCTTGCCTAACTGTTAACAGGAACCCATACACTCCCTCTTTCTCTCTGCACTCCCACCTCCCCTCTTTTTCCATTGGCATACTACTTTCCAAACACAGCTTCTGAGTAGAGTGCAATATTCCAAAATACTGGCAACACCAAATGGTGGCAAGGAGAATGTACAGCAACAGGTACTCTCTTGTGCCAACTTGACTGGGCTAAGGGATGCCCAGGTAACTGGTAAAATATTTCTAGGTGTGTCTATGAATGTGTTTCTAGGATAGATTATCATTCGAATTGGTAGACTGAGAAAAGATCACCTTCAAAATAAAATAATTTGTCTATTTTCATTTTCCTGATTTTCATTGTTTGGCTTAGTTGGTTAAATTGTGTCTTCTATTATTATTATTAAATGAGAAATAGTTTTTTCCTCAGGAAAAACTGTCATCCTGAGGAAGACCTCTTGTGACATAATCACTGACAGCATCATAGAAGTATTTCCAAAGTTTAGCTCAGCTTTCTTGCTTACGTTAGTTATGATAAGATCCATATTTCTCTCTTAGTTAATGTTTCCACGTTGGTACCTTAGTGAAGACAAATAATCCTTGACTAGATGATTTCATAGTAAAATATAAGAAGATGGCATCAATGATAAATCTTAAATATAGGTGAATGTGACCAAACCTCAACCGCACACTGACAAGTGTTCAGCATTGAAGAGGGACACTTAGTTTCTGTTCTTCATATACTAAGTATCAGAAAAATATGTTTCACGCACAGAAATCTATCCTTAGTTTTAAATGCAGCCATACGGACATTAGTTGGCAGACATGTCAGGCATAATTGTTTGAAGTCATCCCCAAAAATGTTCATCCCATTCTGTTTAATTGGTGACGAACATCTTCTCAGTACACTTTACACAATGAATTTGTAAGAGCTCTTTTCCATTACATTGCATACTGATAGATATTGAGATTAATGGGATCAATCATCTTAATTTCAACAATTAAAATGTCCAGTAAAAGGAGGAATTACAAACCTAGTCACAATAGAGCCCTTTACACTTGTAATGTACTTGCATTGAAGCTGCACTTGGGGGATGTATTAGTGTATTGAAAAGAGTCAAAAACAGTTTACCAGGGAGATTTGAGCCTATAGCTTATTCAAAATTGTTCAGGAAAAAATTTGAGCGTAAATGGTAATAGTGACTGTTACTATATCTACCTATGATTTATTGAATATTTATTAGTCATATTGTTTAATTATTTCATATTTTTCTCTGCTCAAAGGCACTGACTCCACAGTATCTGTGGGATAAAATTCACACACTGCTTGTACAGGCATCTGTGGCTTTCCAGAGTCAAGCATGAGTATGTATAACCAATTTTGTCTTATATAATTAGTAGTAAGAGACCTGGGTCCCACAATGATTTGTTCCTGAACAAGCCAGTAATATTAATTTTCATACTGTTTACATTTTTACCAAACAGCCACCCACTCCAGGCTGCTTAGAATGTTCTCTTTCTCTTCTTCAATATGAATCCTACCAGTCATTCATCAATATGTCAAGATCATCTTTGGAGTTAGTAGAAAAGAATCTTAACTCTTTTGAGAATTAAAAGGAATAGATTCAAGGTCTTGATGCCAGGACTTAAACTCTTAATACTTTATTCTTCTCACCTCCCAATCTGTCATTGCCTTTGTAGAAGCAAGTCACCATGTTGTGTGGTACTATAGGGAGGGTCACATATTAAGGAACTGAGGGCAACCTGCAGTTGATTTCCATCAAGAAACTGTGGCCTTCAGTCTAGGCACCTGCTGGAACTGAACGTTGTTAGCAATGGTGTGAGGCTGGGATTTTTTTCCAGTAGAGCTTCTGAGAAAAACCTGGCTCTAGATAACACCTTGATTGCAGTGGTTTAGATAATCCAGCTAAGCCATGCATAGACGCCAAACTCTAAGGAGCTATGTGTTAGAAACTGTGAAATAGTTTTAAGGCACTAAATTTATGGTAATATTGATACCCAGCAATACATAACTAATGTAGATATTACATTAGTTAGATACTAAGTATGTCTACTCTAATTGTGTTATTCTAGAAGTGGAAAAGTAAGTGCAAGATAGGTTTGGGGACTAACAGAGCCCTCTATGAAATAGACTTGAGCTAAAAATGGACTTGATTTCCTGACCTCCATAAATCCTTGCTCTGAATGTTGGACCATAGTGGTGTTTTGGTTACCTAAGAATTTGTGTCAATTAGGAGTTTAGTAACATAATAAAACCTAATGTACAGTGATCCTGGTAAATGTTCTCCAGAAGGTTATGGGAAAGATTGAAACTATAATTTTAACATTATAGCAGAGACCTTACTCAAGAAGACCAAGCTTACATTTTATTCAGTAGGATCTGGATATGTAAACTGACTCAAGCCAGGGAATTGGTTGAGGGACTCGGACTCCATGTTTTAGGGTCTCAAGTCAGACTTTTGTTCACAGGACCTAGATTTTTTCTTTTTTTTTTTTTTAATTATTTATAGTTTATTTCTGAGACAGAGAGAGAGAGAGAGAACATGAGTGGGGGAGGGGCAGAGAGAGAGGGAAACACAAAATCTGAAACAGGCTCCAGGCTCTGAGATGTCTCATGATGTTTGAGCTCTGATGTGGGGCTCAAACCTACAAACCATGAGATCTGACCTGAGGTGAAGTCGGACACTTAACTGACTTAGCCACCCAGGCTCCCCAATAGTGGACCTAGAGCTGTTCTGTTTGTACAGATCCAATAAGAAGTTAGTAGTCTGCTTATCTACTTTATAGCTAGAAACACTATGACCAAACATCCAGTACCATAAGTCAGAATATCCTGACACTGTTTTGATTCTTCTGCTCATTATAATAATCAGTCTCTTGTAGTAAACTTGTCTTTCTTTGGTGATTTAGGTTCTTTTACTTAGCTCCTGCCACCCTGTGGTCCCATTATCCCCTTTATGTTTATTTAAAAAAAATAATGTCTATTTATTTTTGAGAGAGAGAAGACAGAGCACAAGCAGGAAGGACCAGAGAGAGAGGGGGCAGAGGATCAAAGCAGTCTCTGCACTGACAGCAGAGAGCCTGATGTGGGGCTCGAACCCATGAGCTGTGGGATCATGACCTGAGCTGAAGTCGGACACTTAATCACTTGAGCCACTCCAGTTCACTAATAGTATATCTATAATTTCTGACCTACAATGAAAGAGCCACAATATAGTCCCTCAAGAGTCCTGGGACCCCCATCACAACTGTGGTGAAAGATGTGTCCTCTGGCACCTGTCTGGTGGGTGAACAAGTCTTACAGGATAATATTTCTCTAACATTTCAGTTTCCCTAAGCCTTAGAATACTACCTCTCTGCTATTACAAACACATAAGTTATCTATTGCTGTATAATAGCATTACCACAATTTTAGTAGATCAAAACAACACACGTTTATTACCTTATAGTTTCTGCAGGTCAGGAGCCTGAGTATGGCTGTAGTTGGTCTTCAGCAAGGCTATAATCAAGATGTTGAGTATGGTTATGATCTTAACTGAAGCTCACCTGGAAAAAGGTCCACTTCCTTACTCTGTGGTTCTTTATAAAATAGTGACCATTATCTTTATTCATCTCATCTTATTGGTTTTTTGACCTGACAACCTGGAGCTCTTCCCCTCTATATTTGAGGTTTTTCCCCTTGATATTTAGATTTGTCCTATTGTATCAGTACTTTATTTCTGCATTCTTCATAGAATTTATTTCTGGTAATCTTCTCTTAAATAGTACCCTTAGCTTATAAAATTATGTTACTATATGTACAGGCACCATAAAAGTATGACTATGGGGTACCTGGGTGGCTCAGTCAGTTAAGCATCCGAGTTTGGCTCAGGTCATGGTCTCATGGTTTGTGTGTTCAAGCCCTACTATGGGCTCTGTGCTGACAGTTCAGAACCTGAAACCTGATTCAGATTCTGTGTCTCCCTGTCTGTCCCTCCCCCACTCGTTTTCTGTCTCTGTTTCTCAGAAATACATTTTTAAAAAATGAAGAAAAAAAGTAAGACATCTCTTCCATGTGAAGTGACAAAAACACAAATCAAAGTGTATGATCCAAAATAGACACTAATTGGCTCACAAAACTGGAAATATTGGGAAGAGACTGGTCTAAGGCAAGGGAAAATTTGGAGAGTTATAAATATCATTGATTCTTTATATGTGTGTGTGTTGGGAGAGGTGTGGAGGGAATGGGTATGTCACAGCTAGAAGAGAGAAACAGGTATCTAGTGAATAGAGTCCAGGACTACTGCTAAATCTACACCAAACAAAACAGATCTTCACAACAATAAATTATCTAGATAATAGTGCTGAGACTGAGAAAGAAATTATACAAAGTGATTACACACGTTATACTTTCCATGCAGTTTCTATTAAGTCCAATACATTATAAACTCCCAGGCAAAGTCATGACCATCCATACTCTCAGCAAAGATATAAAACAAAATGTTCAGTAGAACCCTAATTGTAGCTATTACAGATGCCATTCAATCAATATCTGATATTTGACTCTCTCTCCTGCATTATTATTTCAGATTTTTCTCACCTTTACCTGTATTTCAGCTATTACAAGTTGCTTAGGTGGTGTAGTAACCAGAAATCGTTGAGAGTTTCTGAGTCTTAGTTGTCTTCCCCATGTCATACTAGTGGTTGCGATGGTACAAACTTGATTCTGAATGCCCTAAATATCTTACTTTGTATATTAGAAATAAAATCGCTCCTGCAGTGATCCAGGCTATACTTCTACACGTATCACTTAAAGCCTATGATTAACACTGACACCAAGCACAGTAGGTGGCACTTGGTCAAAATAATCAGTGACAATATTAAAACATGACAGATTGGTATTTTATTTTCCATAAGTCTGAGAGAGCTTTTCTTCTTAATGTTTAAGTTCAGTTGTGGTGAGACATTAAAGAAAGAAAAAAGATTCTTTGGTCAATTTAAGAATGTATCACCCTTGAATAATGTTAGAAATAAGGAGAAATTTCAAGGCCAATACAAATGACAATCATATCTGAGGCAACAATTGTAAACCTCACTCACTGGTGATTATTAATGTGATCAAACCCATTTATGTTTCGTAACATGACTTAAAAGCTTTCCCAAAGATTTGAGTTTAGGCTACAACATTGTAACACCTTACTGACAACTACAGTAATAACTCTTAATTTTTTACTTTAAATCAGTTGGTATCTGTCCTATAAATGAAATGAGAAGTTATATTATGGCTAATGAGTTATGACTGTAACCTCACTTATCCTATGAGTTTTGCTTATACAATATATTGAGGATATGTTGCCTCTCTTCTACCTAAATAAGAAGAGATTAAAAAAAAAAAAAAAACCTGGGAATATGACCTGGCCTAACCTAGAGAAAAATATATGCACACATTAGGCTAATTTAGGTACTAACAGCATCCAACTGCAGGCAGTTTGTGTCTTTCAGAAAGTTATCCTGTTGAAGAACATAATGTCTTTCAATACATCAAATATCACATTTTTTTTTCCTTCGTTATTGAGACAGATTGTTACTCTGTGGCTGAGCACCAGAAAGGCAGTTGGCTTAATTTTAGAACCCATGTCCTAAGAACAACTTATTTAAATATTAATTTAAATATTTGCTCTCCATGTTCTGACAAGCCCCCACTTAGGAGAAGGTTGTGGGAACTGAAACCTACTGAGGGGACAGTACATTCATTTCTTCTATCTCACGCACACTCTGGGGCATATGCTCATTTATTGAAATGATAGGAAGAATAGCATTTGGCATATAAAAATGTTCTCTCTCTTTCTTCTCCCTCTGGCATATTATTCAATTATACTTATGATGTTTTCCAGTGTTGCATAAATGTTCTTCTTTGGTTTTGAGTATTTTTATTTAAAACATTTTCTTTTTTTTAAGTTTCTGGAAGCTAAATTTAGACCAATAGTTCTCAATCCTGTTGATACATAAGAATATACATGGGGAGCTGAAAGAGATTTCTTATGCTTAGGTCGCATCTCAGCTATTCCTAACATGTAGTAACCCTACTCCATATGTCTTGGGGGGTCTCTCTATTCTCAATCCTTTTTTTTCATTTTTACATTTTGTCCATTCTAATGAGCAGGCAATATCAAGAACCACTGGTGCAGTTAAAGCTGTTTGTATGCAGTATGGGTGGGAAGCAGATTTTGAATTGACCATGCTCTACATAATATTGTAAACCTAGATCTTTTATAGACAGAAGACTATCCAGTTCTGTTTGTTTCAAGAGTTTTTTTGTTTTTTTGTTTTTTTGTTTTTTTCTAGTTTCAACAACAACAACAAAAATATCTAGGTTCCATTTTCTCTCAAAACGAATGCCCTCTCCTCTTAGGGAAGTTATCTTATTTAGTTTTTATACACTGGATTACCAGAGGAATGTTCATTCTGATTCTCACACTAGTGGAGGAGATCTCAGAAAGGTCTATCATTGTTACTACATCATTCTCCTCAAATTCTCCTTATGGAGTTTTCCTATTGTGTCAGTCTTGACTTAATGACTCAAGACTGTAAGGAGTAGTGCATCATATGGATCATTTGTTAGGTTGAGAGATGAACTGAAGGTAAGACCAAATCCAGGGGGAGGTAAATAATTTCCTTAAAGAACTAAAGAAGTTTTCACTTTGTAGTTTTTAAAGCAAGAAATTACCTCTCTTTGTCAAGTTGTCCTAGGCAGATACAAATATTAGTAGGCACTTTATTATCTTTGAGATTTGCCTCTATTGAGAGCTTAACATCTCTTGTTATTTCTCCATTGGATTACAAGGACTCTCAGAAATACAGTTTTCAACTGTTTATCCTTCCCTAAAAAAATAAAAAAGGAATCTTTTCGTATTTCTCAGAAATACAGTTTTCAACTGTTTATCCTTCCCTAAAAGAATAAAAAAGAATTTCTTTTTGTAACTCCTATTCCTTTATTAACAGTGTGATACTGCTTTCAAACACAGAATGACAATGTTGTAAACAAACGAATCAGAAAATAAGTGTTGTCCTGTACCACTTTATTTTCACGGACAATGTTCTTGTCATGTAAATAGCATCCTATCAAGGGAAGAAAGTTGGTAGCTGTGATGAGAAAAAATTGTGAAAACTAAGAATGTATTCATCAGAGTTCTTCAGAAAAGCAGAACTAATGGGGCATGAATCTATGTCTATCTGTAATATAAAGAGAAAAAGAGAGAATTTTATTACAAGGAATTGGCTCAAATGATTATGGAGGCTGACATATTCCAAGATCCTTATACAAACTGTTGTGTCAGGAGAACAAATGGTATAGTTCCAGTGTGGGGCGTGGCAGGCTTGAGGCCCAGGAAGAGGAGATATTTCTGTTTAAGTTAGAAGACAAGAGGGGTGCCTGGGTGGCTTAGTCGGTTAAGCGTCCAGCTTTCGCTTAGGTCATGATCTCGCGGTTCATGGGTTCAAGCCCCGCGTCGGGCTCTGTGCTGACTGCCATCTCAGAGCCTGGAGCTTGTTTCAGTCTGTGACTCCCTCTCTCTCTGACCCTCCCCTGCTCATGCTGTCTCTCTCTCTCTCTCTCCTAGAAATAAATAAATTAATTTAAAAAAAAAACACACATTAAGTTAGAAGACAAGAAAAAACTGAAATCCTAGCTCTAGGAAGTTAGTTAGAGTTACCTAGAGTTACCTCCTACTCATTGGAACATCAGCCTTTTTTTCTATTTAGGCCTTCAACTTATTGAATAAGCCCCACTCACATTAGGAAGAGTAATCTGCTAATTCAGTCCCCTGATTTAAATGTTATTCTCATTCAGAAACATCCTTACAGATATATCCAGAATAACTTTGACCAAATGTTTGGGCATCTCATGGCTCAGTCAAATTGACACATAAAATTAGCCATACTAGGGAATATCAGAAATAAATAATCTATAGAAGAGTAACTGCCAAGTTGTAAATGTGGGACAAATACTGTGTTCTAAAGGTACACATGCATAGTGACACACGAGTCATAGAAATTGAGAATTTTTACGTATTTTCCAGGAAAATATCCTTATCTTCTCAAGGTAGGAGATATATAGTATTTCTTGAAAGAACCGTATTTTTATTTCATTAACAACTTTTAAAAGGCACTAACAAACACTCTCATTAAATACAAATGAATATTTTCCTTGGATATCCTTATTTCTATTGTCTTAATATTTAAATAGGAAAAAAAAGTCAGGAAATCATAATTTTCCATTTTGACTGTTTTTGAGTCTTGAATTATTTAAATTATTTGATTTAATTCTACTTTACTCTTAAGTAACACTGGTACATGCAAGAGCAGATGACCAACTTATTTCAATTAACTATAAAGGTTAACAAGAGGGAAGGGCACTATATCTAGGGAAGAACTGAGGAGATGGTGCTTATGTACAACCACTCCATCATTACTAATCAAACTAGTTCTATTTATCCAAAGTAATCTGCTAGATAATTAATTATCAATGCCATTTAACCCTGATTTATTTCATTGCCATGAAATTGCAGATAATTTCTACCCCCAATTTTGTTTTTCTACATACTGAGATTTTTGTCTAATTAGGGTTTTTGTCAGCTGCTATGGTGCAACCTCTAAGAAATACCTGAGATTCATAATATGTAATAAAATCAGTATTACTTTTTAATAATAACAAAGATATAAGTGATTTAGAAATATTCAAAATGATTAGAGCACCTAGGTGGCTCAGTCGGTTAAGCATCTGACCTCTGCTCAGGTCATGATCTCATAGTTCATGAGTTCGAGCCCCACATCAGCCTCTGCGCTCTGAACATAGATCCTGCTTCAGATCCTCTGTCTACCTCTCTCTCTGCTCCTCCCTTGCTTGTGCTCTCTCTCTCAAAAATAAACTTAAAAATAAAAAATTCTAAATTATTCAAAAAATGTAGAAACTATTTCCAGTTCAGTGATAAACCTGGAAACTATTCTCAATTTCTATCAATTGGGAGATTCATTTTGTGTCATTTATAGACATGTTGGACCCTAATGGACATTTCTTCCTTGGTCTTTGGCTGATAATGATCAATACAGAAGAGTGATGGCAGAGAAGATGGATAGGCTGCAGTGTCAGAATTAGTTCCCACCTACAACTAAACTCGTCAGAATTTTGTTGCCAGTTATCTAATTTACATCTCACTCTATTTTTTTTTTTTGTCTTCACTTCTACTCAACGCTTGGCTTTAATGCAATATTCAACCTGCATTCTGAGATCCAAAATTTTTCTTTCATGTGACCTGATTTCAGCCAACTCAGTTCCTCCTGGCACGATATCTGTTAAGTGCTGCTTCAGACCCCACATGACAATGTCTCATTTCTCTTATTAAAAACTTTATGCCACTATCATGGCCACCAGTATAACTTGGAAAGTTTTAGGTTGAGAAAAGCCAGCTAGGTCATACTTATTTTTAAAGAAAACAATTTTTCTTTCCCCTTCAGGTAATCCCACATGATATTTTGCAGTCTTCAAGACTGAATTGGGATAGTGATTGCATGACCCTGTATCTGACAGGAAGAATTCACCTAACAGTGGGAAATATATGCCTCCACAGAAACTATAGCTTTCACCTAGGCCCCCTCCCCCCCCCAAAAAAAAACACATCTAAAGAAGATAATGGTGATTTCCCCTTCACAAATTTTGGATAAATCCAACTCTTAAGGACATGTGTATCTGGAAGTATGGTGATATTTTTCTTGAGCAATATAAAGCACTTAGAATTTGGCACAGTGGCATTCAGTAAAATATTGCTATTCTTTTATTATTCTTTCCAAAACTGTACGTGTGACTAGAATGTAAGAGATGTGCCACTTTATGTTATATATTAATTGGTTACGTGTTCAGAGTTGGACTTCATAGGTATACTATATAAATACCTCTATTAGAAGAAATAGCAAAAGACTGAATAAAATCAAAGAATCATATTCTTAGCATGTGACCCTGAAAATATGTTCATTCATCCATTTATCTGTTCATTTATGACCTAATCCATCAACTCAGTAGATACTTAATGAACACTTACCTTGATTCTAGGAATAGTTAAGTGAAGAAGAAAGATGTGATCCCTTTTCTCTTAATTTTATAGTCAGAAAAAACATATTACTTTCAGTTGAGTTTTGAAATAGGTGACTTTTATCTTAAAAATGGAATCAACTTTTAACTATTTTTTCTCATTATCCAATCTATCTGAATAAGTAAGAATTAACTAGCAAGTAAATAAGAGAAGTATAAATAGCATTCCAGGAAGAAAACTGTACATGTTTAAAGGCCTTGAACAGGGGTGCCTAGGAGGCTTAGTCGGTTAAGAGTCCGACTTTGGCTCAGGTCATGATCTCACGGTTCGTGGGTTCCAGCCCTGCATCGGGGTCTGTGCTGACAGCTAGCTCAGAGCCTGGATCCTGTCTTCAGATTTGGTGTCTCCCTGTCTCTCTGACCCTCCCCTGCTCATGCTGTCTCTATCTCTCTCTCAAAAATAAATGAAACATTAAAATAAATACATAAATACATAAATCTAAAAAAAATTAAAAATAAAGGCCTTGAGTTGAAAAAGAGCATGGTATTGTTGAGAAATGAAAAAAAAAAAAAGGTGATAGGAGGAAGAATGGAAGGCACGCAGAAGAAAGGTTAGAGCAGCTGGAAATGAAACAGTTGAAGAGGCAGGTGCCACACCCTGCGTGTTCTGATAGGCCATACTAAGGACTAGAAGGTATATCATTGAAAAATGTAAATAAGAGATTGATATAACCATATTTCTTTCAATTAGTTTCCTTTTTTCCATTTTATTCTGCCTCTCACACACAAACTCAGGCTCTCATTCTTTCACTGTTTAGCTCAAAAGTTTGTACTCGTACTCAGACCTACAGGGAGCAGTGCATTGTGGCACTGAACATTCGTAATGCTGAATAGGGGCTGGAAGTTTCCAGTGAGCCATTAACTAGAGGAGGGAAGTGAGAAAACTGGTATAGACAGGCAAGAAACAAGTGGATAGCTGGCTCATGTGGCAAAAATCAGAAGAGAGAGATTGGTTGATTACATGGCCTTAGTGAGAAAGGAAGTGTAACATATCAACTCCTACTCCTGTTTGGACATAGGACTTGGCTATATTCACTTATTGACATTTAATTTGTTTTATTGTTGAGATGCTATTTTACAGCATCTTCCTCTTTTTACATGTCAATTTAGTCGAAGTTCTTTTCTTGCAACCAAAAGATCTCAAACTTAAAATCAGATTCTCAAATGGATTTATTTTGATAACCAGAATTTTTCATTTTTAAAGTCAAATGTTATATTTCCAGTTTTTCCATTATTTCTATGAGATGGCTTCCGCTTTTTGCTAATATTCTTTCCTCTTCATTTTCAGGGCAATATAAAGGGGATAGTAGAGACCAAGTTTTGTATTTCAGTCTCTTTTAAGACAGGAATATTTTTCTATTTGTACACGAAAGTGGTGGGATTGAAAAAATTGGATATGGTCTGATAACATACGAGAATAATGTTTCTGATTTTACAGTAACCTTTAAATCATGTGAAGATGCTATTTAAATGGGAAAAAAGAGTCAAATATGGTCAAAGATCCAAGTTTTCATATAGAATAAAAATAGCATTGAATATTAAATGTATTTATTTTAAGAGCTACTTAAAGACTCACATGTTAGATAATTTTATATATAGTACAATGCAACCATTCTAACCTGGTGAGGATGCCGAAATTGCCAACATTTTTTTCTATTCTGTATAAAAACACATATTTGGTTTTTCTTTTTAAATTTTTTAATGTTTATTTATTTTTGAGAGAGAGAGACAGAGCCTGAGCAAGGGAAGGGCAGAGAGGGAGAGACATAGAATCTGAAGCAGGCTCCAGGCACTGAGCTGTCAACACAGAGCCCGATGCAGATCATGACCTGAGCTGAAGTCAGATGCTTAACCGACTGAGCCACCCAGACACCCCAGAAAAACGTATATTTGTATTTCATCCCAAAAGTACTGAGTTTGAGTCTCTGGAGATAGATACAGTAGTGATATTGCACACATCCATTGAGAATAGAGCAGAGAGAGCAACAGGTGAATAATTTAAAAATCCCAAAATTTACAGTGAATAATTATGTGACCTCAGGAATATTCCCAACCACACAGGATCACAACCCCACAACCGTGCAATAAAGAGAACAGTTTGTATCATGGAAAGATCTTTTCTTTAGCCTTCTTCCTCAACCTTCCCATATCTTTAAAATTTGTCTTACTGATTTGTATCATTTCCAAGGTATTTAAGAAAAATACAAAATCAAAATTTTAGATGTCATCGTTAATTCTTCCTTCTCTTTCATTTTTGTTGTACATATTTGTGTTATATAATACATACTATGTGATATAAGGAGATTTGGTATTAAAATGTCAATATTGTGCAATTAAAAAAGGTTTGTTAACATTTTTATTTATTTTTGAGAGACAAAGAGAGGCAGAACACTAGCAGGGGAGGTGCAGAGAGAGAGAGAGAGACAGAATCTGAAGCAGGCTGTAGACTTGGAGCTGTCAGTACAAAGCCTGATGTGGGGCTTGAACCCTTGGACTGTGAGATCATGACCTGAGCTGACGTCAGATGCTTACCCGACTGAGCCACCCAGGTGCCACAATATTGTACAATTTTAAATTGCTTATTAAAAACAATAACAAGACAACAACAAATAAACCTTGAAATTGATGCTTACAGATCTATCCTCAGAAGTACAAACAGCTAGGCTCAGAACACCCTTAGAGGGGATCCTGGGTGGCTCAATTAGTTAAGTGTTCAACTTTGGCTCAGGTCATGATCTCGTAGTCCATGAGTTTGAGCCATGTGTTGGTTTCTGTGCTGACAGCTCAAAGCCTAGAGCCTACTTCAGATTCTATGTCTCCCTCTCATTCTGCCCCTCCTCTACATGTGCTCTGTCTCTCTCTCAAAAATAAGCATTTAAAAAAATTTAAAAAAGACACCATCAGGGTATAAAGGAAAATAGACTTAGGTGATCCATTAGAGACTTTCAGTAGGTATGCATTTATTTGATTGAGAGATGGGAATTACCTTAGTCTCCAAGCTCATTCCCTACAGTGGCCAAACGTGGCAAACATGAACTCAAGTCAGGATTACAAAAGGAAAATTAGAAGGAAATTTAATTTTAGTCAATTTTCCAGCTGTTCGTAAAATGAAATATAATACATTGTTTTGACTGAAAAAATGTATCAGTTAATAATCATTTATACAGTCTCTCATCCTATGTGTACTACCATGTTCATAATACATCAAATAGAGGTTTTAGTATATATTTTTTCTTCTACATGATGTTTTAGGTGTAGATAGATAAATCTGCTATAAAAAATTTGTATGCAAAACAAATGATCACTTGAATTAATTTGAAGGAATATCAATATACATTGTAATCTGAAAGAAACAAATACTTTATAAAAATTGTAGAATGAAAGTAATGCTAAAGAATACTGAAATATAAGAGTCAAGGAATTGTATTGTTTTCACACCACTCATTCCATTTTTTAAAACTGAACATGATTGTGAAATTATTTTCTTAAAATTCATACATTTTAAGCGACTAAGTCAATGACTTTGATGAATGTACACACACATGTAACTATCACCCCGATCAATATAAGAATATTTTTATCTCCTTAGAAAGTCTCTTTGGGGCCTTACTAAGTCAATAGCCTTTATCTATCCATAACCAACCCCAGGCAACAAATAACCTTATTTCTATTGTTGTAAAAGAGTTCTGTCATTTCTAGAATTTCAAATAAATAGAGGCACACATAATATATCATTCTGGGATGGTTTTGTTATTTCCCTCTGCAAAAGTTTATAGCATTCATTTGTGTTATGAATGTACCAGTAGTTTGTTTCTTTTTATTTCTCAGTAGTGTTTCTTTTTATGAATATAACACAATTAGATTTGTTTATTCTTCTTATTGGTAGACCTGTCCATCATTCCCAATTTAGGGCCATTATAAATTTTAAAGAAGCCCAAAACAGTTTGCAAGGATTTTTATGTCAGAACTGTCTTCGATAAACATTTAGGAGTAATCATGTAGGTGAATTTTTAGTGTTATAAGATTGCGGAACTTGGCTTCCAAGTTTGACACTACTACCAACAATGTACCTTGATTTGTTCCCTATACTTGCTAGCACTTGGTATTGTGAGGCTCTTAAATTTTAGCAATTCTAAAAGTTTTAATTTTTATTTTTTAGTATTCTAATGATAAATATATTTTTTAGTAAACACTTTATTTTAGAACAATTTTACATTTATAAAAAAATATGAAAATTAGTATAGGGTTCCCTCATATACTGCATACAGTTTCTCCCAGTATCCAACATTAATGTGATATTTGTTATAGTATATAAGTGGATATTGACACATCATTAAAATCCATATGTCATTCATATTTTCTTAGTTTTTGCCTAACATCCTTTCTCTATTCCAGGATCCCTATTTGGATATCACATTTTATTTTGTTGTCATGTCTCATTAGACTCCTCATCACTGTGACAGTTTCTCAGACTTTCTTCGTTTTTGATGACCTTATCCATTTTGAGGAGCAGTGGTCTGTCATGCTGTAGTTTCCCCATTACTGGAATTTATCTGATATTATGGTGAGACTGGAAATATGAGTTATTGGAATAAAGAGCTCAGAGAGAAAATGCCATTTTCATTACATTATATGAAAGGCTAGGTCTGTCAACATGATTTATGACTTGATTTTGACATTGAGCACCTGGTTTAGATAGTACTTCTCAGATTTCTCCACTGTAAAGATATTCTTCCCTCTCCCTCTCCTCTGCTCTCCACTTTGGATAGAAATAAATAAACTCAGCCAACCCAGAATGGATGGGGAGTTAAGCTGTCACTCCTCCAGGAGGTGGTATGTGCATAAATTATTTAAAATCTCAGCCTGGGAGATTTGTCTTTTCATCTCATTTATTAATTCATTCAATTAATTATTCATGTCAGTGTAAACTCATGGACATTTATTTTAGATGTTAGGTTACAATCTCATACTGATTTATTTTTTTGGTCAAACTGTTCCATCTTTGGCTACTGGAAGTTCTTTTAATTGGCTCTTATGTACCTTTGGCATCATCCATCGATTTGATTTTTTAGTATAGTTGACACATAATGTCACATTATTTTCAGGTATACAACACAGTGATTCAACAACTCTATACATTATTGCTATACTCACCACATGTGTAGTTACCATCTGTCACCATGTAATGCTGTTATAATACCATTGACAGACCACATCCCCTATGCTGTCCCTTTTAACCCATGACTACTCCATTCCATAACTGGAAGCTTGTATTTCCCACTCCCTTTTACCCATTTTGCCTTTACCACTTCATTGTTCCCCTTACCTTTCCTGAAGCCATAGTACACAACTTAAGTTATTTTTGCTTCAAATATTTGAATGAAAAACTTCATTTCATGATTTTTTTTCTTTTGCAAGACACCTGTTTTCAACTTGTTCAAATGTAAATGTTCTCTTATGCTTTTGAAATAAATTTCCTTTTGTAATAAAGAAAAAGGAATATGGCCTGATAGCTCATATCTTTTTATCATTGCATAATATTCCTTTGTATAGGTATAACACAACTTTTTAATTCACCTATTGAAAAAAACATACTTGTTATTTCCAGTTTTGGGAATTATAATAAACCTTTTATAAATATTCATGTTCAGGAATTTTGCGTAAACATAAATTTTCAAGTAAATTGGAATATACCTAGTAGTGCAATTGTTTGGACTGCATGCTAAAACTGTGGCTTCATAACACACTGCCACGTTAGATTTTAATTGGTTGCTGTGTATATTTGTATCTTCATCAGCATGAATGAGAGCCCTGGTGCTCAGCCTTCTTTCCAGTATTTTTTATTTTCTAGGTTTTCATTTTTATTTTTTTTATTTTAGCCATTCTAATAGAATTGTGTAGTATTAGCTCATTATTTTAATTTCCAATTACCTGATGACATGATGTGGATCATCATTTCATGTGCTTATTTGCTATCTTTATATCTTCTTTTGTGAGTTCTTTGTTCGCATACTTTGCCCATTTTTAACTGGGTTATTTATTGTTGCATTTTAAGAATTCTCTCAATAATTTGGATATATTTCCATTATCGGATATGTGTTTTACACATATTTTCTCCCCCTTTGTGCTTGACTTTTCATTCTGTTAAATGTGTCTTTCACACATTAACTAGATTGTTAAACTTTTACTGAAGTCTAATTTATCAGTTATTTCTTTCATGGATCATATTACACTTATCCCTAAACCCAATGTTACATAGTTTCCCTTTCTTTCTTACTGGATATTTTATACACTGAATTTATATTTAAGTTAATGATTCATTTTTAGTTACTTTTTAAGAAAGATATATATATGTATATATATATATATATATATACTTATATATATTTGGATTTAGATAAGTACAATAGTTATAAGTAGATAACTATTCTACTTATCTAATTATTCTAATTATCTACTAACTATTCTAATTGTGAAAGATAAATATATATATTTACATTTAGATAAGTAATTATTTTTAAAAAATTCCTTTGTTGATTAAATGGTTCTTTCCCCTTTGTCAAAGATCAGTTGAATATTTGTGGGGGTCTGTTTCTGGGCTCAGTATTCTTTTGAGCAAATTAAGCCACATGTCTGTATTTTTGTCAATACCACACTGTCTTGATATTTTATATTTATGTAATAAGCCTTAAAATTGAATAAAGTCTTCAAGTTTGTTGTTGTTGTTGTTTCTCTTCTTCTCCTTCTTCCTCCTCTTCCCCTTCCGCTCCTTCCCCTCCTCCTTTTCTTTCCTCTCCTCCTTTCTTTCCCATCTTCCTCTCCCCATAGTGCCTAACAACCACTATTCTACTCTCTGCTTCAATGAGTTGGCCCATTTTAGATATTTAATATAAATGGAGCCATGCGGTATTTGTTTTTCTGTAACTGACTTATCTCACTTAGCCTAATGTCCTCCAGGTTCACCCATGTTATTGCAAGCGGCAGAATTTCCTTTTTCTTAGCTGAATGATATCCCTTTATTTGCATATACCATATTTTCTCTATCCATTCATCTATCGAGGAGCTGTAATAATGGATTTAACTATGTCTCTTTGAAAGTCTGTAAGTTTTGCCTCCTATGTCCCTTTGCAAGTCTGTAAGTTTTGCCTCACATTTTGATGTATTTACATTGAATATAAACACGTTATGGATCTTTATGTCTTTGAGAAATGAACCTTTTATTGATATGTTATATTATTCTTTAACAGTGATAGTCTTCCTTGTTCTAAAGGCTGCTTTGTTTGAAATTAATGTACCTACTCCTGCTTTCTTTTCATTGGTATTAGTGTGATATAACTTTCTCTATCCCATCTTTAAATTCTGTTTAGTATTGCCTTTTAGCATGGCACAATTCTTTGTTGAAAGTCAGGCATGGTGTATGAAGAAATGGGAGCTTATTGAAATAAATAAGCTATTTTAATATGAAGTTTTTGTTAATATGGCTACAAAAAAAATCCTCCTTAAATATAATTTGGGCTTTGGATATCTTTCCACAGTGAGCCACTGCTATTATTCTGGAGCTCTGCTAATGTGGTGGTAATGTGTAAGTACAGGAGAAATGTTCCATGATCCTATGATTAAGTCTCAAATCTTGAAATGAGCCTATATACAACTGCATGGACTTATTGAACATTCATATATTTACTTTTGCCAGTGTGCAAATAGTTTGCATATTCTAATAGTTTTTATCTTTCTAATTTTCAGTTGTGTTTTTACTTGTATACACTTTCTTTGCAGATACATGTGCTGTGAATAATGTCTCCAAGCATATGACTTACATGTTCATTTTCTGAACAGTGTCTTTTACTCAAAGTTCTAATTTTATGTAGTCCATATTATTAAACTTATTTGTTTGTTTTTATTATTCTTTTTGTTTTTAGCTTAAGAAAATCTTGCCTATTCCAAGTTGATACAAGTCTCTTCTATATTTTCTTCTAGAATTATTACAGTGTTAGGTTTTACACTTAGGTCTGTGATCTAATGTAATCTAATGTCTGTGTCAGTTTTGTGTGAAGTGTGATGGTGATGGAAGCATTGAGGTTCACTTACTTTTCATAATATACTCAGAACTTCAAGCACAGCTTCTGTCAAAAGTCAGTTGATCATATAAATGTTAAGAAATATACTAGTAATTTTTTCACTGCTTTTGTCAAAATTTGAAAACAAAATCAGTAAATATTTTACTTATTACTACTCATTTTCACATAATAAAATCATAATCTATTATATATCATACAACATAATATTTCTATTTTACTCCTTTCTGTTGCCACCAAAACTCAGAGGGCTAGATCTTCTACTTGCTTAAAACATTTGGAATCTGGCTTCTGCTACCTACATTTTACTGAACTTGGATTTAAAATGCTTATCACCTAACAGTAGGAAAATCTGGTGTTCTCATGAGTGTTTACTTAATCTTTATACCTGTTTTTAGCCTATTGTTTATCTCTCTTTTAAAGACTTACTCTCCTCTAATTTTAGTTACCATGCTCTTCTTCTTATTTCTTTATCTGTGAATTTTCTCTGATTTCAGTTATTGCAGATCTCAAAATACAAACCTTCTTCAATATTGTGTGGGCAACTCTGTGGCCTTCTATTCCTGTGCAATCCTTATTTTTGTGTTGTCTTATCTCTGTGATTCTTATTGCTAATATTAACTTTTATGAAGATATTTTCAAACCTGTGACAGTAATTTTCTCAAATCCAGGTCTTCACCTAAAATGAATTCCTGAATATTTACACTTGATCCTTCTGTACCCAAAATTAGAATAGGGATTCGCACCAAATCATACATAATGTTTCAAGCACTTTAATGCAATTAATTTCAGTTATAGTTCTACATTTTTCAGTATCCTTTTTTTTTTTAGTTTATTTATTTGAGAGAGAAAGAAAGTGAGAGAATACTTGTAGGAGGAGCAGCAAAGGAGGGAACAGGATCTGAAATGGGCTTTGCATTGACAGCACAGAGCCCAATGTGGGGCTTGAACTCAGGAACTGTGAGATCATGACCTGAGCTGAAGTTGGACACTCAACCCACTGAGACACCTAGGTGCCCTTTGCTCTCCTTTTCTAAGAATATGAAATGCAATACAAATCTGCCTACTATATCAATAGATCTTGTTTTACTTTTATATGGAAAATTTAAACATTCACAGTTAAGAGGATAGTATATTAATCTTCTCTATATTATTACAGTTTCAGCAATTATCAACATTGTTTAATTATTTGCGATCTGTACCTTCACACCTCTACTCTTATTATTAATAATACAAATAATACAACCAATTTATTAATACAATTGTATTTGTTAATGCAATTAATTTATTAATATACATACCTGAAATATATGAATCATATATATTTGGCAAATGTATGACTCTAGAAAATATACACCTATCATGACCTAGAATATTTATATATCCTCAAAAGTTTTTCATTTTTCACTTCTTATCAACCCAACATACTCTTAAAATCCACTATTCTGGTTTTCTTTTTAATGTTGCATTGCTGTTGCTATTCCATAAATTGAATACAAATGAATCAAAAGTATGTATTCTATTGTGGTTATTTTTCAACAAAATGTCTGTGATAATTATTCAGACCACTGTGTATCAGTGGTTTATTCTATTTCGTTGATGTCCTGTTCTATTATATGAATATATCACAACTTATTTATCTATTACCTTGATAGTAGACAATGGATTTTTTGTATCTTTGGGGATGTTGTGAATATAGATGCCATGAACATTCTTATGGACCTCCTCTTTTGAACATACTTTATAAAAACTTTCTCTTGGATAAAGATTAAATAAGGAAATCACCAGATCAAACAGTAGTTCTCAACTGTGGAAGAAACTGACATGTGTTTTTTTATCTAAAGGACTGAATCAGGATTACATGAAAGTTGTATTTATTCCACATCCTTAAAATGTTGTTGTTAGCATTTTTACATTTTTATTTTAGCCATTCCAGTGGTTATGTAATGGTATCTCATTGTTAATATACTTTACTATTCCCTGATGACTAATGATTTTTAGCACTGTTTATGAGCATATTGACCATTGGCATATATTCCCTTCTAATGTATCTTTTGGGATGATTTCTTCCATTTTTAATTAGTTTGCATCTTTATATTATTGAGTTTTAGACAATATAATTCCCTCTTTAAAGACATTTTTTGGAGAGTTCTTCCTCCCAGTGCCTTTTGACATACAGACTTTTCAAATTTTAATGAAATCTAATTTCTCCTTTTTTCCTTTTGTGAATATTTTTGGTTTAGTGTGTGTGTGTGTGTGTGTGTGTGTGTGTGTGTGTGAGAGAGAGAGAGAGAGAGAGAGAGAGAGAGCGAGCACCAGGGGTGGAGGAGCAGAGAGAGAGGGAGAGAGAGTATTTCAAGCAGGCTCTAGGCTGCCTGACATGGGGCTTGAACTCACAAACCATGAGATCATGACTTGAGCCCAAACCAAGAAGCAGATGCTTAACTGACTGAGCCACCTAGGCATTCCTCTTTTGTGATTTTTTTAATGCATTCTACTAAAGAAATCCTCACATATCTCTTGGTCATGATGATATTCATTAATTTTTTTCAGAATTTATAATTTTAGATTTACTTTTATGCCTCTGATTAAGTTTGAATTTCCTTTTGGAAGGCTGAGGCTTTTTGCTGTCAGAGTCCTATGCAAACTGAGAAGTGCCAAAGACATAATGTGTTATAATTCTACTTTAAGAGTAGATTCCCCTCTCCTTTCCATCTGTTTTTAGTTACTCTGTAATGCCTTTGAATTATTAAAATTTAATATCTTTCTTATTATGTAATTGTTTTGTGTGAGTAGTCTAGTGCAAGTGACTCCATCATTACTGGCAGCCAGGTTCTATAACATTTTGATATGTATTATTCTCAAATATTCATAACAAACATTGGATATGTAGAATTCATGTAGACATGGAAAGAACTTGGATAACAATGTTCTATACAAACTTATTCTTTCCTTTACCATAGTTAGCAGAAAAGTATAATGAACTTTGTATCCATAGCCCAGCTTCAGAAGTTATCAACTGATTTGGTCATTTTTACACTAACAAGTATGCACTTGATTCTGCATTTGTATTTCTAGCATCTTCTTTCAGATTCTTTTGCATGCAGAAAATCACGGATCAGAAATGTTCTTCCAGCCTGTACCAATGTCATGATCTCGCAATCCTAGTACCTCAGCTTCTTTCTCAACAGGACTATTGTTTCATTGCTGTTTGCATTTTTTAGCATATTATTCCACTCTTTTCCCATTAATTTTTGTGTCTCCTTTATAAGACTTTCTGACGTTAACAGACGTTTTTGTTCTCAATATGTTCACCAAGTTAGTCTTGCCTGGAATCTTGCTTTCTATTGCAAATGGAAGTTTATAATTATTGCATTTTTCATTAATATCAATGTCCAATCTATTATGATAATACTTATAGTATTTGGGCCACTTCTATCTATTTTCTTTCATTTATTGATGGTTTGGGCACTGTCTTAGAGTCTTCCTCTTTTTGTTCAAATAGTTTAATTTAATTATCCTATGTACATTCAGAGTCCATACCTATGATTTATGCAGTAACCCAGGCTCTTAGATTGTTGACCTCTTTGGTCACCAAGACCTCAGATATTGAGTTGCTTATTGCTATTATGTCTAAGTCATATTAACAGTGAAATTATTACCCTAAAGAAATTAAAGTTTTATTTCAAAATCTAGCTATACCTCTATTTTTTAGAGTTTTCACAGCCCAGTTACTCACAATATAATTCTTTTTACCATTGCTTTAAAACTTCAACCTTAACACAACTTTGGTAGTCCCATTGGGTGTTTTTTCTTTCTACTACTCTGCTTACCTTCCATGGTACATCATTTAAATCATTATTTCCTCAATAACTTTAACTCCCTAATAGCAGCCCTAGATTATTCCAAATGTCCACCTTTCTTTGTTAAAATTTAGGTTGCTAACCATTAGAAAAACACTTACCAATATTTATTACTGTCACTAAAGATTCATGATCTCCATACATACCTGTTTCTTTTTTTTCCTTGTGACAATTAAAGCAAGCCTTCTTCACTGTCCTTATTTACAACTTTTTCCAGTGTCTTCAACTTTTGCCTTACCAGTGTTCCTTTGAGCCTCAGTATTGGATCTTGTTTTAAAATGGAGGCCTTCACATAGGAAGTTTCCTTCTTTACACCAGCACTTTCAAAATACCTGCATCTACACCTTTCTGAGTTGGAGATCAAGTGTGTTATTACTATCTTCTTTCCCTGCTATGTATGCTTTACTGATGTATGCATGATTTTGAAGATGTAGAGGAAGATACAACAGTGTGCCAGCTAACAGTTATCAATGCATTTTACATTCAGGAGTGATAATGTGTCACAGATTTTTTTTTTCCAAATAGATGAAAAAGTGAGTTATTTCATGGTTATTCAAGTGTCTGTATCTACTAATATGCCTTATTGGTCTTCTTTCATCGGTCTGGTATACAAATGTGATGTTGAAGGCCCAGACATCTTGTCATCTCAAGGCAATTGCTCAAGCCAAAGGATGGTAGAGCCAAAAAATAGAAGTTTAGTTATTTAAATCTACAGGTTTTACAACAAACAATTTTCTCTTTCTCTTTCCAGTTTTTCATTCCTTATGCTTTCATTGGTCATCTTAATTCCTCTATTAATTATTTCCTATATGTTCTTTTCTTTCTACCCCCCATAATCTCTTCTTCTCTTCACCTAACCAGCAATCTATCCTTTCTTCTTCTCCACTCCTCTTCCCATTCCCCTCCACATAACCTAGTACATTAGTCAGGTTCCAAGCTCTAAAAATGCAGTTATTTAAAAAAAAATGAGTCTATTTAGGATTCTAAATTAAGTCCAAAGCCCTAAATTGAATATAAGCCTCAATAAAAATGGGTTGTAATTGAAACATATGTATGCAAGATTTATGGCTTCTTTTATATACATCTTTTATTGATCAATTAGTTTGTTTAATTATTGTCAATATTTATCAAAGTACCTCAATGTGTACTACTAAATAACTTTCAAGATGATATCTAAATATAAGCAAGAATGAAACCCTCAAATATACTTTTATAAACTTTATTTGTATTTTTAACTCTAAATAGAATATGAACATTATTATATTGATTTTGAGTAAGTTTAGAAGTAATGCCAAGCATTTTAAGTTATTGTTGTTTTAAGCTTTATATTATTTATAACTAGAGAATGTAATTTAGACATTTTACTTAACATTTAGAGTTAAAGAAAACATGAGACTGATTTATGATTCTTAGATTCAACTCCTTTGGTGTCCAATAATCCAATTAGTGGCATCAGGTAAGTTTTTGTTGTTGTTGTTGTTGTTGTTGTTTTAACAACTCTTCAATTTAAATTGTTAAGAATTTCTTTGGAACTTACATGTAAAAGATGCACATAATGATACTGGATTATAACTAGACTTTGAATTACAAATTCCACCTTAATACTGATAAGCCATTTAGCCCATCCCCCTGCCCACCTTTCCTCTAGCAACAGTCAGGTTGTTCTCTACAGTTAATAGTCTCTTAATGGTTCACTTCCTTCTCTTTTATTTTCTGTCTTCCCATATGTTCATCAATTTTGTTTCCTAACTTCCACATATGAGTGAAATCATATGGTATTTTTCTTTCTCTGATTGACTTATTCTGCTTAGCATAATAGACTCTAACTCCATTCATGTCACTACAAATGGCAAGTTTTCATTCTTTCTGATGTCTGAGTAATATTCTATTTCATGTATATACCACATCTTAGTCCATTCATTAGTTATGGGCATTTGTTCTCTTTCCATAATTTGATTTTGTTGATAATGCTGCTAGTTTGTAACATGATTAGAGATACTGAGAGTCGGCAGAATTCTAAGATGAAACCAAGATTCCTGCCCCCTTATATATACACCCTGTATAATCCTTGATAATTGTGATAGGCTAGTCACTTAATAACGGTATTACCTTATATGGCACAGTTGACTTTTAAAAAACAGATTACCCTTGGTAAACCTGACCTGACCAGGCTAATCCTTAAAAATGTTGGAGATATTCACAATGAAAGATATTCTAAGTTCGAAGAAGAATTCAGCATGAAGATTTTCCATTGCTGTTTTAAGAATGAAAAAGTTTTGTGGCAAGGAATGTGGGTGTTTTCAGAGCTAAGAGGATCCCCTCCCTCCTGCCAACAAGAATTTGGTGACCTTAGGCTAATAACCATAAGAATATGAATTTGGCCCAGATCAATAAACTTGGAAGACTCTGAGCTCTAAATAAGTATACAGCCTGGTTGATGCCTTGATGTTAGCCTTTTGAGACCCTGAAAAGAGACAATCCAGTGATGCTGTGTCTGGACTTCTTTTGACTGACAGAACTTTGAATTCTAATTATATATATATATATACATATATATACATATAATTATAATTATATGTATAATATATATATATATGCCATTTAAACAGTTCTGTGGCAATTTGTTACACAGCAAGAGAAGTCAGATACATATACAGACTATTCGTATTATGTAGAATAATCATTGAAAGTATATGTGGGTAGGGGCACCTGGGTGGCTTAGTCGGTTAAGCGTCCGACTTTCGCTTAGGTCAGGATCTCGCGGTTTGTGGGTTCGAGCCCCGCGTCGGGCTCTGTGCTGACTGCCAGCTCAGAGCCTGGAGCCTGTTTCAGTCTGTGACTCCCTCTCTCTCTGACCCTCCCCTGCTCACGCTGTCTCTCTCTCTCCTAGGGAAAAAAAAAAAATCATTAAATAAAAAAGAAAGTATATGTGGGTAATAAAACAATAAACATATTTAGGAATGACTGTATACCTGGAACTATGTAATGGACTCTGTGCTATATAACACTTGTATTAGCCAACAAACTATATAATTTTCACATAAAACTCTTTTCATGAAATCATACCAAATTAAAGATTTAAACTAAACTATGTGTGTGTATGTGTGTGTATGTATATCAATATATATGAGAAACAATAGACATTTTATTGACACATTGTTTTGTATGTTGATATGTATAAAGGCCCTAGTTAGCTCATGATTTGAGGAAATGCAGTTGGGGGAAATGCAAAGGATCTCTAAAGCAGTGATAGATAATTAGAAACCAAACACAATTTCCAGCAGAACAAAAGAAATCTGCATTATTAAGCAATATCCAGAATTTCTAAGGGTTTTTAGTCAGAGAAAAAGTCAACTAGTTCCAAAAAATGGTAGCTAAACAATTGCTCCCCTTATATCCGTTCTCTTACTTTGTCTGTTTCAGTGATTATCCCTGCACTTTCCCTTCCAAATGTGGAGAGAACAAAAAGAAAAAGAAAACAAAACAAAACGACAAAAACTACTTTTTTAATTCAACAAGCCCAACTGGAAGTGTTTGGAAAAATTTAGGATATAGTCATAATGGGAAACAGTCCATTAAAGCAAGAATTATGTCTATTTTGTTAATTGATGCATTTACAGTTTCTACAATAGAATCTTGCATATAAGAGAACTGAATATTTGCTTCATAATCGAATCACTAAACGCAGAGGAAAATAGAACTCTAATATAAAGAATGTTAAAAATGCAGATATTATATCATATCTAATTGTTTCCTGGGATTGTAATGTCTGTCTCTCTCATATGTTGCCCAAGATATCTTCAGCCACTTTTCCAGCATGCTAGCACAACCATGCAAATACATTTCATATGTAAATTTCCCCTATTTCTTGGCTTTACTTCTTTTTTAAATATTTATACTTAGAGAGAGAGAGAGCGCACGAGCATGAGCTGGAGAGAGACAGAGAGAGAGGGAGACAGAATCTGGAGCAGACTCCAGGCTCCGAGCTGTCAGCACAGAGCCCAATGCAGGGCTCAAACTCATAAGCAGTTCATGAACTGAGCCATAATTGGACGCTTAACTGAGTGAGCCACCCAGGTGCCCCTCTTGGCCTTTCTTCTGATGAAAATTACCATTTTAACATCTAACCAATATTACATACCTTCTAGATTGCTTTGACATTTTCAGTCAAGAAGAAAGGAGAATAATTTTCTCTGAGCATAACATCTAGACCTTCTCACCCAGGTACCATTCTGGCCTGAAAAACATGACTTCTCCTCCAATGAATTGCTAATATAGATACCAGTATTTCATGTTTATTTGTTAGCTTACTTCTTGAAGATTCACTAGTAAAATACTATATTAATGCAATATGAAATATTATAGCATTCATGTAGTTAAATAACATATATATAGCAAAAAAAGAAGTCATTAAGAAAATAAGTGGAAGTGAATGGAAGATACCTTTCTTTCCCAGATAGAAAGTCAGGAATTATTTCTTCCAGAAATATTGGGTCTCTCCCAATGATTCCTCAATTAACCTGAAACCTCAAAATTATTTCCTATTAAAAAAAAGATGTTTAAAAAAAAGATGTTTAAAAAATCAACAATCTCCAAGTACCACAGATTGCTTTAAGATGTTTTTAGCACCTACAGAGAACTCTGAAGATAAAATTAAACAAGTTATAAGATCCATTTTAAATATTGAGAACATCACAGAAACATAAGTGACTGATACTTAGTTTGCTTTGTATGACAGATCTGAATCCACAAATTTTGTCAGTAACAGCAAACAAGCCAGACTATGAATTCTTGCAGTTGTAATTTCAACCCTAAGCGATCATGCACATGACTCATAAATCATTTCCAAAATCCACTGTATGCAGAAACACAGAAAGCATGGTGAGAAATCTTAACCTTAAACTAACCATACTGTCAATATTTCTCCCCACATGCTGTTCCTATACATATGCATGTGAGTATGTGCCTCAGGAAATACAACAAGAGCATTAAGTACTGTAATGAACACAGCAAGCTATCATTTCTACTCAGTCTTCGTTGGGCTTAAGTTTCAGGGATAACTGGAACATTTCATATGAGCTTGGAAAATGAAACTTAATAGAAATTCCACTGAGTGCATACAAATTAACATTTATTTTCCAAAAAAGAATTATATTTTAATATAATTAGATAATATTTAAAGATTGAGAAGCATTATGGTATTTTTTTCCTGTAACAGTTTCATTTAGAACGTGAAACTTTTCCTGCATGATAATGTTGAATAAAGTTTGTCCATTGCTTTTCATCATTGTGTTTTAATCTCTAAAAATTGTTACAGTTATAAAAGATAATCAGCTGCAAGCAACATGGTTTTATATAGCCCTGGGTAGTTCCACTGTAACTGTTATGTATGTCTTTTCTTTCCCCACTTGTCTCTCATAACCATGTGACATTATAATAATGTCAGTTATGAAAATCTGTTATCAAATGATAAGCACAGTATTAACATGGAGGGTAAAGCATAAGTATAATAAGAAATCTCACTCTAGCAATCAGTGTTTAATTTTTGCTTACTCCATTGGGATGCTTCAGAATAATCTCATGAGTCTAAATATCCAGGCCTACAGTCTGACAGACATGATTTTTGCCTTTTCATTTAATATTCATCTCATGTGAAATGTGGAGAACCATCTGGATGATCAGAGAATTTGCTTTTGCCAGGCAGAAAGAACATGAAAAATGAAAATGGTATTCTAAACCTGGAATCCTTTCTCTGCTATATGGAGGATTTATGTCTCTACTATATTTTATTGACACAAACATATTCTCAAAGAGGGATTTCTAGTATGTAATACTATCTTTACAGTTTAATTTCTATTAGTGCTAATATGTGCATTCAATAAACAATATGTGAGTATTGGTAATTAAATAATTAACTTTGATTCTTACTCTGTGCCAGTTTTAAGTGCTTATGCCTTATTTCCAGCCATGAAAAAACAAATTATACCAATCATATTTCTAGTGTCAGTCAAGTGAAGACATTTTGAATTTTCATTTAAATTAGAGATCAGCCTGTCGGGTCACTGGAGACTTGCCATTAGTGACTTATATCTATCATAGATCTTTACAACATAGCCACGAAAAGGTATAATAATAAAATTGATACCAACATAAAACCATTTACATTGTGATATTTTTCATGGATTTGGGATAAAGACAAGAAGGCAGTTAAACAGAGAATCTCAAAATAATTAGAGGGAGAAATAATTCACAAACTTGTAAAGGGAGAAAAAGTAGGGAATATGAACATGAGCTGGGGAGAGCGAAGCCTAGGTTTTGCACATACACAAATGTATGAGGATTGATTTGGGAGAGGATGGTGATGTATGATCAGAGAGGATTTAATACTAAAATACTGTATTTTGTGAAACTGGCCATTGTTTTGAATATAAGTGGTCCTTTTGAATCAAACCATTGGTTAAGTATATTTTAATAGTTATGATAATGAATTTGTTTTTAAATGACACATATTCCCAATTAATAGATTAATTTTTGTTTTCTAATTTATTTTGTGAATTATGTCAGAATTAAAAAAGGCTGCCCAGTGGGTAGCCCTTTGAACAATCTGTCAAACCTCAGTTAGCCTTAGTCTCTCCTTCTAGAGGGGGGAAAAAAAAAAATATATATATATATACATATATGTATACATATATGTAATATATAAGCACACACTTATTTCCTGAGTCTCTGCCAGACCTGCTTAAAAGAGAGAATGGTAATATACCTATGAACACACTTTTGGAAACTTATAAATATAGAAAGTCAGCTTCACAGAAACATAACCAGAGTTATTTATGTGTGTGTGTGTGTGTGTGTGTGTGTATACATATATATGTATATGTATATATATATATACATATATATATTTCATGTCTGTGTGTATAATATATATTACTGTATACTACTTTTTAATATATACCATATATATAAAATTCATAGACATCGGTTCTTTAACATTGAGAAATACCAGTAAATGTATAAATGGACATAGTTTGGGTCAGAATTCCATCTTTAGGCAAATCCCACATCTGAATGAAAATATACACATGAGTATCTATCAAAGGAAATGTATTTTTCTATATGGCTTGTCCTCACCATGTTTCTCTCTTTTGCCATAGTCACTGGGGTGTGAGTTTCTCAAATGGGATGCACAAGACATTTATCTTTGATATCTAAAGTCAAGCACAGTGATTAGCATAGGTCATATATTGAAATTTATTTTTTAATTAAACTGAATTTCAACAGATAACATTAATAAGTTACAGTTAGGTGATATAATAGGGAGGAATAATAAACAGAGAACTATCCATGCCAAGATTTTCAGATCATGGATTTATTTTTTCTGTGCATTAACTGTAATCCAGAGCATTTCCTAAATGTTTTTTGATGAAGGGTTAAATAAAATGGTGCATTTTAATATTTTATTATTTTATTGGCATAAATTTTTTACAACATAAAACTCACTGTTTTTATTATTTGACAATGGATAACTCATTGTGTTTTAGTATACAGATAATGCTTTACAATGATTACCACTATGTATATCAGAATATTTCCATTACCCCAAAAAAGAAACTCCATACCCCCATTCTCTCCTTCCCCAAACTTGATCAATTGCTAATCTGCATTATGTCTCATTAGATTGCCTATTCTTGACGTTTCCTATAAATGTCATCATATGGCATATTGCCTTTTGAGTCTGGCTTCCTTCATTTATCATGATGCTTTCAAGATTCATCTGTGTTGCAGCTTGTATCAGTACTCATTCATTTTTTGTGGCTGAAAAATTAATCAGTTATATGACTATTCCATATTTTTGATCCATTTATCACATGATAGACATCTGGATTTTTCAACTTTTGGCAAGCATGAATAATACTGCTATTATGAATATTTGTGTACGAGTTCTTTTGTGTGAATGTGTAGTTTCAGTAATCTTATGCATATACTAAGAGCAGAAATGCTGTGTCACAAGGTAATTCTGCATTTACCTTTTTGAGGAACAAACTATTTCCCCAAATTTCACCAGTTTACCTTTCCACTGGTGATGTTTGAAGATTCTAACATCTACAAATTTTTCCCAACACTGTTTACATTTTGCTTTTCATTATAACTCTCCTAGCGGGTATAAAGTGGTATTTGATTGTGGTTTTCATTTGCATTTCCTTAATGACTAATAATATTGAGCATCTTTTCATGTGTTTATTGACTTTTTGTCTATTTTCTTTAAAGACATATCTAATAAAACCTTTGCCATTGTTTGAACTGAGTTATTTGCAATTTTGTTATTGAGATAAATTTTAATATTTATTATAAATATTTTGAGAACTCTTGATACTAATTGATAATGTAAGTATAATGGGATGAATGATTATAGGCATAAGCCACACACTGAGTATTCTTTATAATATTCCTCATAGTCTACCATTGACCGTAAGACTTTGTGTGAGAAAATGTCCTGAAGAGCTTATAAAACTCTTGAATTAATCGACCTATTGGATCATCAGGGAATTTTTTTTTAACCCTAAGAACAGGATAGCAAGATTCTTTAGAGTTCACTGCTGTAAACAAGCAAAAATCTTTTAAAATAATGTGTGATTTATTAACAATTTCTCTCAAAATGGGAGGTTTTTTCTCTCTGATGCCAGGTTTCATATACCTATATATACAACCATATTGCATTCCACACTTAGTTCTAGTTCAAGGAATGATTTTAGAACACTTCAGATCATTATGGTCATTAGTTCCCTTCATCAACACGATTTTTTTATAGTATAGAGCATTCCCTTTTTATAATAATGTTTTTGTGATTTGCTGTATTAAATATTCAAACAGAATTTAGATCCTGGCCTTCATAGTAAGGACTCTGGATTTCAGACTCATCCCCTGCCCACACAATTTCACTGTTTAATTCCTCACTTTCATCATAATTTCTTCATTTCCACTGAACACCCCCACCAACATTCAAAAAGTGTTAATATTGTTCATCGTCAAAAAAAGTCTGTGGATCCAATGTTCTGCTCAGCTACTGTTCTGCTCTGATATTTCTCTGCTACTCATCACAATAACGTATCTGCAAAGAGTTAGATGAAAATATTATCTCTACTTTCTAACCTCATGTTTTCCACTTACCACTCTACTTGGGCTCTTATTTCCTTCATTCAAAAATTATTTCCCAAAGTCACTAATATAGTCTCCCTCTTTTCAAGTCCTATAGCCAATTACATGTTTACATGGTCTATAGAACATATGACATAGTTGATCACTCCCTTAAGTGGGAGATTCTTTTTTATGTGTCTGTAAAAACTCACAGTCCTAACTTTTTTATCTTTCCTCCCATTCCAGTCAGTCCTTCCTTGTAAGGAAGCATTCTTTACTGATTCCTCCTTTAATGTCTTGCTTCTTCATAGCACTTACATATATGTATGTGTGTGTGTGTGTGTGTGTGTATATGTTGCTTCTTCATAGCAGTTACATATATATACATATACATATATACATATGTATGTATGTGTATATATAGCACTTACATATATATAAGTGTATATATATATTTCAAGTATGGTTAACATATGGTGTTATACTCATTTCAGGTATACAATATAGTGATTCAGCAATTGTATATATTACTCAGTGTTCCCCATAGTGTACTTTGAATTCTCTTCACATGTTTCACCCATTCTCCCACTCACCTCTCTGCTTCATAGCACTTTTATCTGAAATTATTTTCTCTATACTAGTTCTTTATTATGTTTCCATGTCAGCTTTCACTAATGATTTAGGAGAATATATACACTTTTTTTCACATTTTTCTGTACAATTTGTTTCTATCCTGCAATGACAGCACTATGGATTTCATCACTCAGTATTCCTTTCCATAATCATGCACAAAATCACTAGACTTAGATAAAGTCTCAAAATGACACTGAATCTAAATTTCTAAGAGTTAGATCAGAAACTGTCAAGTGACTGAATTTACTCTACTTGCAAGCTAATGAGCTAGCCTGCTATCATTTTATATAATAATACTGACAGAAGGCACCATTCTCTGGGTCAGAGATACAGACCATTTCTTACTCATGACAAACACCAGTCAGAGTAGTATCTTAGTGCTGCCTCCCTACATACCAAGTCCCTACAGGGCAACTCAAATAAATACAATAGGTTGCCTCACTATGTGATTCCAAATTTTAGGAGAATCCAAGCTTTTACAGACTGCTGACACATATGTTCATTCTCCCTACTAGTAAGACAGATGACTCACTAAGCACATTTCCTCTGGAAGAAAGCAGAAATGCACCTCTTGGTTTACCACCTTGGCATGCACACACAAGGCTCCAGGAAAGTGAAGGAGAGATTTTGTTTGTTTGTTTTCAAATCTTTTCAGAGGTAAATAAATTTATAGAAACACTCTTTCAATCTTCTAAGGCATGTTTACTATTAATATTTGCTTTTGCTTCAAAGATCTGAACCAGGCAGAAAAGTGCAGATTTTCAAGGTAAATTGTCTCTCAAAAGATTCATTCATGGTTTCCACATCATTTAAATCTTTGGTAAATTTTCCCATGCAAATACTATTTCATCAGATTCTCAGATTAATCTAACATTGGCTAATACAAATTTATTGTTTGTTTAGATAGAAATTAAAGCTACTGTCAGCAGAAATCCTAGTATCTGAATGAAGCCAAGTTCCAGTGGTGGCTTTGGCCATAACCCACAGATTCCTGAATCTAGCCAGCTGAAGACATCCTATAAAACATTAAAAGTCAGATGTCTTTTTACTTAATTTTCTGTGTTGACTCTCCCATTTTTTTCATGCATTATTCCAGATACAACATCATGTAATACTGCAGATTCTGCCTTAGTCTGCAAGAAAGAAGTCTGTTGGAATTCTATCTTCTATGGAAACTATGAAGCTAAGTTGGATGCCTTCTGGTGCTGATATAACACTATTAATCACTTCAGGTAAAATTACAGATATACTTTATACCACTTTTTAAAAAAAATTAAGTAGCTAAGATGGTAGTAGAGATGCCCATATAGCATGCCTAAATAGTGAGTTAGTCACCTTTCTGGGAAGGACATAAGTGGCTGAAGGAAACTTCATTTTGGAGAGAGCTCTGGAGTCATCTCCATGACATGCAAATTACCAGTGATGTTTCCTTAAACATCCATAACCACCACTAAGGTTCAAGTCATCATATTTTTAAGAAGAAGGTAAGATAATACACTGAAGGCATCAAAACAAGAAGTGTAATCCAGAAGGATATATATGTTGTCTCTAAAAACAAGCATTGTTTATAATGTTTAAATCCCTATTTGGAACATATATCAATAAGGGATATAGTTTGTCAGTGCCTCCATTGTAGCATTTTGTGGGGTTTCCAATGGGGCGTCCCATCTGGTTTAGTAAGACTTAGGGTTCCTAGTTCCTAATTCAGTCTGAGTTATGAGTCCAGTCCTTGTTTTGTGAGTAACTTCCTGAGTGAAGTCAATCCAATTGGTCCCATTTGTCTACACTAGCAGTGAGGTGACATTCTTCATTTTTATTATATCAATATGAGGAAGCATCCAGAAGTGGTCTACCGAGGACCTTCAGAAGCTGGTGTCATCCACTGTGGTCTCAGGGTCAGAGTTGACTTGAAAGAGATAGCCGACTCAGCAGTCAGTTTTACTCAAAGGCACCTAAAATAGTTTGAGAAAGTTGCACTAAGACATGGTCAGGGAAGATTTTAATGTTGGTCCATATGATACTGATAGTCTCCTAACTCTTCACTTTGATCGTTATTCTGGAAGAAACTTAGATGAGATAATCCCTTTAAGGGAACATCTGCATTTATTAACAGAACTCCCTTATTTAGGCATGTGTTGCTGGAAAGGGTAAGTGAAGTAGAGTCAGATTATTAGTCTATTATTGAGGAACTTTTTACATATAAAACAGATGGCCTCAAAAGCTGAACATATACCAAGGATTTGTCTCAGGAACCTCAGTGGTATGGCCAGTGTGAGATGATCAATAACCTGAAGAAGTCAAAAGTAAATACTAATGAAGCATCACAGATAGAAAGCCTCAAAATGGGGTTAAAGGTTTGATGTAGTCACTATGTCATAGTAAGCAGGGGACCACACTGAGTATGATATAGAATCTCTCACCAAGGGTTAAATAGGTCTTTTTTTTTTTTCCCAAGAATCACAAGTTCAGCATATAGTAGTATCTTTTGTGTCAGAAATACAGAGTCCTTTCCCTTGTACCGAGTCTGTAATGGTGAATGTGCATTGCCATGTTCAATACAGAAATAGATCCATACAACCATTGTGACAATTTGGATATTCCAAAACTTCATTCCCTTCAGTAGTATTGGAGAGGAGCCTTTACCATGAGCATCTTAACAAATATTCCAGATAATTTGACCAGCAGCCACACTCTGTTAACACAGTTCTTGGTCCTAAACTGTATTTCGTCTTTAATAAGCAAGTCTAAAATTTTAAGTTTTCTCCACTGAGTGTAGCAGCCTATCCAATTTTGATTTTTGCACAGCTGCTTATGTTCAGGCTGAATAGCCACAGCAGACATCCTCAGTTTCCAGCTTAGCTGAACTGTCTGTAAACAAAGGCTAGGGATTTAGGGGAGACTCTGAATTAGGACCCCAAAAAAGTGAGTGGCTCTAATTTGATTGAGGCAGCACAATGGGATATTATATTTTCCTCCTTAGGGATAGCTGTCACCTTTTCATTTAAAGCCAGCATGCTGGGGGAGCCAGGCTGGCTGTATTCTTCAATATAATGCATTCATTTTATAAGGAGGACTTTTAAGGCTCATCCCACTGTGTCATTCACACAGTACAGGTTCGCCAACCTCAAAAATGGGCTTATCAGGCTGAAAAATCCCTAGACTTCTATGAATCAGGCATTCAGTTTCAATAAAAATTCAATATGAAGCTGAGCTAGATAAATCAAAAGCGATATATCTAGTGGCCATGCCCAAACCCCAAGTCCGAAACCCCTAAGTGGTGCATCCATGTGGAGAATGCCTTACTGTGATTGCTGCCTTCTTTTCCCAAAGGCTTTAAGAGGAAAGTAATAACTATTTTCAGAGTCCTGCTCTGTCTCCAGTTACCAAAAATTCAGTATAATGAGAAGGCCCTCATGCTAAATCCTGACTCATTCACTGGGGAAAAGTGGCAGGGAGATTTTTCTTAGAGACATACTTCTGCATTTGTTGTCCTCCCCCAGTCTGGATGGTCATTCCTGATGGTGCTTATGAAATGAAAAGTACAACATATAGCACACTTCAATTCTTAAATACATTCAGATGTAGAAACAATAGAAAAGAAGAAATAGGCTCAAAGTTTCCAAGGCCCAAATAGGCTCAAAGTCATTCTAGCTGTTTTTGTTTTTTTTTTTTCTTTTTCACTATAAATTTTTAGGGTCCACTTGCTTCACCTTGCACTCTCTAGCATCTAATAAGTACCTGGGTTGGACTCTTCTTTGTTTCTTTATGTCCTTTTACATACTACTGCAGCTCCAGTCTTGGATTCCTTCTTAATGACAGGGTCCTCATCTGTATGCATCTTTGAATGCCTACCTTAATGAGTATATAGAGGGAGCTCAGTATGCACAAGTTGGATTTCAGTGTTTAAACGAATTAGATATTAGACAAATTTATGTGAAGTAATATAGAAACACATAATATTATAAATAATAGTATCTAAAATATAAAATATAACCCCACATAAAATTTTAGACCCATCAAATTCTAAACAATTAGCCAAGAACAAATAATCATTGCAAAGCAATTTATTCATTATTTATGTAACAAGTGCTAGCTAATGTATGGTGCTTGGAATTAAGATTGATAGTGTTTATAAGTTTTGATTCATAAATTGGTGTTATGGTTAACTTCAGTAGTGATCTTCCAAATGAAATGATCTTCCTTTAGGCATTATCTCTGTGTAAAACCTTTATACTGTGTATAAAATTTCCAAACTTCAGTATATGCTGATGTATCCTTTATACATACAGTCTATGTATATATGAGCAACACCTTTATAAATGCAAATGAGCAACACCTTTATAAATCTGTGAAATAATTAACATTATTTTTTAATTCAGTAATCAAATTGATTAATTTGAGTTAATTTAAAGAGATGTCCCATTTTAGGATGAATGTATTATTACAGATTCCATAGGGCATTATATACTGCAATGCTGCAAATGACCTGTCTCAACCCTCACTCTGAGCTTCTCATAACATTTACTTAAGAGCCTGTGTTTAGTATGATGACTTTTTTGAAAACATGTGACAGACTCTACATTGTCAGATGTCCCTAACTGAAACTGCTGTCTTTGCAGACAAATAATGAAATTTCTACCCTGTTGGGAAAGACTGTTGTAGCTTGGAACAGGAATATTTTTTCATGCATTTGGCACTTAGTAGGTGAGCTCACTCAAACACAAATGAGCCGATTCCTTAAGTACTTGCCATGTAAAATGAAAACTTCACGGTGATAGCTAAGCTTTACAATGAGCCAGCCAATGACCTACAGACCAGGTATCTACTGTCATCTGCCAGTATATCTCTCCAGGTATTGACTGTTTAAAATCACGCTGAAATCAAATCTTGTGGTTGACATTATCATGAGCACATAGTGAAGGTGGATGATCATGTGCCATGTACAGTTAACAGAACAAAAGACGAGGAACAAAGGGAAAGCAGAGTATCCATAGTTAAACTTTAGTGAGATGAAAATTACTTATTTGTATCATACCAAGTATCTATTTTAATATGGATATATATTTTTGATAAGGACCATATTTATACAAATGCTAGTACTTAGCAAAGAACTGAAAAAAAAATCAAAACATTTGATTTTCTCAGGGGTCTAGATTTTGTTTTTCATTGACCACAATGGAGACTACTACTAATACTTCCAGAATGAAATTGATCTAATAATATTTTTAATAAAGTATGTTGTCTTAGACCTCATCTGTTATATGAATTACTTAAAGTCCATGGAAGATAAACTACTCTGCTGATATTATCATATCCTATGATTTCTTCTTTGAAAAGTTCTGTTTCTCCCATTTAAAATTTAGAAACAGATGTTCATTGTTCTACCATGTCATTTCAGCTTATTATGCATATGTGACTCAAATTTTCTCTTCAGTAGGTAGACTGTTCTTCAACAAAACACTAATATTTAAAACTCTAAGAAATAAAATCATGCACTGAAACCATTCATCTGAAATATAAATGAAAATGATATGTTACAAGATAATGGGCCTAATGCAATACACCATAGCATGTAAGTTAGCATGAAAAAAAAAGTACTATATTTAGGAAAATTTAGTACGAATTGTAAAAACAAGACTATAAATAGAAGTCTATTGCATGGAATACATTTCAATTTAATTGGTAGAAAATATACTGTAAGAAGAGAAACTGCAAATATCACCACAGAAATTCAAACACTTGTAATGAAAATTTAATTTCTAAACAGCCAAAGGTTTTAGGCTTTGAAGCGATTGTTTTTTTTCATTAAAAGAACATAGGCTATATTAGAGTGCCTGAGTGGCTAGTCAGCTGAGTGTCCAACTTCAGTTCATGTCATGATCTCAAGGCTTGTAGGTTTGAGACCCACTTCAGGCTATCTGCTTTCAGTGAGGAGCCCACTTCAGATCCTCTCTCTCCCTCACTCTGCCCCTCCCCCACTTGCATGTGCTCTCTGTCTCTGTCTCTCTCACTCTCTCTCAAAACAAAAAAAAAAATTAAAAAAGAACATAGGCTACATTTAAGGAAATGGAATGACATTTTTAAAATATGTGTGATAATATACAAATCTGGCAAATATAATGTCCTTGGTAGAATTTTTGGAAAAATATCTCTTATGGTGTTAAATGTTGATGATACTAGGAATAAACTTTTACTTATAGAAATAAGTGAAATACTTACTTCTATTTATTTTAACTTCTTCATATTTAATTTGTATGATTATATAAATGTATTAAATCTCCAGTACCTTAACATATAGTTTGAGATTTTGATTTCAAAAACATGTTACTGGGGGTGTTGTGAGAACTTACTCTAGTGCCTACTAGTTTATAAATCTAAACAAGTTCAGTAGGGTTTCAGATCATCATTTCTTAGGTCCCATTCAACTGTCCTTTCTCCATTACAATTTCAGAAATACTTGATTTGGATATAAAAATGTTCCTAATGAAATTCATTTTTCTCAGTTATCATTTATATTCAATTTCTATTCAGATATTTGTTTTTATGATCTTGGGTTAAGATGCCATTGTTATGTGAATATGGCAATTTAATCTAATTTTAATAGTAATGCATCATAATTTAATACATGGTAGTTTTATGAAGCATCCAAAAATAGGGAATGAGAGTGGGTGTTTGCATTGACTATGAACATTAATGTTGTAAGAATATTATTATTCAAAATTAATTTTAGCTGGACTCTTTAACGGATTTTTAAATAAGCTCCTGTTAAACTTCTAGGAAATTGTTATCTACCAATATAATTCATCGTATGTTAGGTGCTTTAGGACTAAGAATTCACATAAAAGCTTTTGAATCTTTTTAACAGCTGAATTGAGCAAAACAACTGTTTTTTTCAGATGCATGATAATAAAAATATTTTAAGTGAATTTGAGATTTTCAGCAAGCAGTTTATGCATAATACAGATATATTAAAAATAACATCCCAAAGATTATAACATGATCCTGCCTAAACACAATATTAAATGTTATGCAATAAAGCATAAATATGAAAAGCAACAACATATTAGTAATATTTAGGTATGTATCTCATTTTTCATTTATTTTTCTCATGGTCTCTATAGTTGATTCATAGTAATTACAGATGACTTTTTGGGCATATTCAGTTCACTAGAATTTTTATCTCTGAAATATACCTTTGTGTTGTTGGTGTGGTGATCTTTAGTCACTGTTCTCACTGCATGATGCTTTTCAAAGAGGCTTTAAAATTATGGCTTATTTTGTGGCTTAAGGCATTCAGATTGAATAATATCTTCTGTCAGGAATGGAAGGAAGCACAGGTACACAATGTAGAAAACAGTACTTCCTCAGATCTCACTGCCGGAGCTTATCACCATGTCATATTTGCTTTCTGCTTCTAAGAAAGAATAGTATTTCCATTTTCAACTCCGCCACTCGTTTCTCATTTTCTACACTGCAGCTCAGCCAACCAGCTTGTGACCCTGTTTGTTGTTGACAGCTGGGTTACATTGCCAGATAATTTATTTCACTGTGTTTGAAACTTTACTTTTATCTAACCTGCTGATTTCAGTTAAACATGAAAAAATGGATATGGAAATTTGATGCCAAATGCTCAGATGTCAACATTTAAGAATTCACTTCTAATTCATTTGCTATTGACACATAGATTTATTACCAACTCCTTTTTTTTTTAAGAAACGGAAAGAAACATCAAAAGCATTTTGATTCATAGAATCTGTACTGTAGTCTTTTGATTCAGAACTTGTAGGATTATAGACTCAAGTGAGCAATAAAACTAAAATGCACAACTTGAAATTTCCAAGAAAGTTAAATGTGAGGCAAAATAATCCTTAAATCATATAGTCATTAATAATCATTATTAAGAATTAAAATGTTTATATAAAACATTTTAAAAGATATGGGAGAATTTGGTGCTCATAACTGGCTATTTTTACTCAAGTTTTTAGGTTACATATTTCTCATATATACTGTTTTGGTCAATAATTCAATTCTGGCAAATTGGATTGATGAAAAGGAAATCTTACAGTGTTGCCAATATCATAATTTCAGATAAGTTAAGCTGGGATTAGATAAAAAAGTGTCACTACCACAGTGACACAGAAGTTCATCAAATGAAACCATTCTCCATGTTCACTACTTTCTCCCAATGACCAAAGCCAGAACATGGTAATTTGTGTATTCTGGTCACTTATTCTGGTTTCTTTTTTGCCAGCTGTGTCTTTTTTTAGCTATTGATTCTATAATTATTTTGACTAGATTTTGTTGAGTAATCATACTGATTAAATCACTTAAGGTATTTCTATTCTAGGGACTAGAAGTTCATCTTCTCTCCACTGATAAGCTAGAACTTTATTTTATCTCCACAAATTAGTTTGTAATTGCTTTAAAAAGACATGCTTTTTTTTTTTTTAGTGTTTTTGTTTTTTTAGTTGACAAAGCATCCTATCATATATTCATAGTTTTGAAAAGCAATGGTAGCTACTATTTGGATATATAGACATTTTTCAAAAGGGAGAATCTATGCTCCATTTTTCTAGGTAGGAAACACCAAGAAGTGAGATTCTAATTTTACCTTCATAAAACAAGAAATTATGATGAAATAGCTTTGTCCATCTGTATACGTGGTTTTTGATCATATCCCCCATGAGACTAAGAATGTTCAAAAGTCTTCTCTGTACTGCACCAAAAAACTACTGATTGTTCCTGAGATGTGCATGGTGAGATGAACAAAATTCAGATTATATGCTAAGAAGTTAGAAATAGTGCCTATAATGAAATGAACCATTAAACGATTCTAAGTAAACAGTGTCATTGTCAGGTCTTAATTTTTTAAAGATGTACATAATGGCAGGTAAAAATGGATGTGTGGCTGTCAACGTCCGCACTAATGACAGGGAAGACTATTATTAGGGTGCAGAATAAACCAGTGATGGTGACATCTGGTTTTTTGGCTTGGGCATCTGGGTGAGTAGTGATTTTTACAGAGATAATGAAGCTTTGAGATGAATAAATATGCAAGAAAGGTAATGAGTTTGAGGTAAATGTGAAATACCCCAAAATAGCCAATACGTAATTATGATGTGTTGAGGTTGAGTTTAAGGAAGAATACAAAGCTAGAAATAAGAAATAGGCAACATAATGAATTGACTGAAGTTGGTATATATATATATGAGAGACCCCAAAATTTAAGTTATGATCGGGGCACCTGGGTGGCTTAGTCGGTTAAGCGTCCAACTTTCGCTTAGGTCATGATCTCACGGTTCGTGGGTTCGAGCCCCGCGTCGGGCTCTGTGCTGACTGCCAGCTCAGAGCCTGGAGCCTGTTTCAGTCTGTGACTCCCTCTCTCTCTGACCCTTCCCTGCTCACGCTGTTTCTCTCTCTCTCTCTCTCTCCTAGAAATAAATAAAAAATATTAAAAAAAATAAATTATGATCAAAGGATAAAATATCTCAAAGAAATTAGGAAAAAATCACACCAGATTATTAGCACACGTTTTGGTGATGATATGTCGGGGGACATCATCGACCTTTGCCAACATAGAGTGTGATTTCACATCACTTAAATTTAAGTGCCTAATAAAAACCTACAGTTACCTTTTTCCTAAGGAACATTTGCTCTGATTGCTATTTAGTTCGCTTTTTTAACTATAAAGGACTTCACTCAAATAGCATTTATCTGTTTTGGAATTTTGTGACAATATGTTATTAGGTGCGTAGATGAAAACAGGGAAAATTTCTGATCATGAATCTTACCAGGGATATTGCAAAATACCAAACAACAATAACAAACAAACAAGCTGCTTACACTACAAGTGATCTTCTGTCCTGTACCCTATACCTTAACATCTCCTGAGAGGCAGACCAGCATACTTAATAGGGGCCAACGTATGATGCTCATTGCTGGAATTTTTATGTGTAGTAGGGAATGAGTGAAGGGCTCTAATAATATCCTCACTATCTCCTGAAATTTTTGTACTGACATTCAATTACAATAATGTTTTGAAAGTTAACGAATAAAATATAAAAGCTCAAAAAAGTCTAAGAGCAGAAATATTTTTAAGCTGAAATTCTGTTTCTGCTTCATTTTTGTGATCTTTTTTGTGTGAGTCTCACTTCTTTCATCTGCAAAATGGAGGAAAAATAATAAAACCAGTGCACAGGGTCATTGGCTGAATTTTTTATGATTGTAAAAAGTGCCTTGTGCAGTAACTAGTATGAAAGGTGGTTTCAAAAGAAAAAGATAGTCTTTGTAGTACTAGTAGTAAAAGTAGAAGTGGTAGTCATTATTATGAAGACCTTAATTTCCAAATACCATTGCATGACATTGAGAATTAAGATCACTCTGCCTGACTCAAAAATGGATTCAGTAAATTAAGGAGTAACAAATAGAAAAAGCAGTGTGCCTACAGAATTGTTTTGCTAGAGCATTTGTGTGCTGCATTGTTTTATGTTTCTGTTTTAGTTTTTTTTTTGTTTGTTTGTTTGTTTGTTTTTCTACTAGTTGTTTGGGCATTTTAAAGTAGAAACCAAATGTTAGTGAAGCTGTAAAATTAAAAAAGCAACTCACTTTAATATGGGTTCAATTAAAAAAAATCCTACTTAGCTGTCCACATGTTATTATGGCAAATAGATACAGCCTATACTTTGTGGTCTCACAAAGCACTATTCTCCCCAAAAGTATAGTTTTCAGTTTGCTCATTTTAGATGAAGGGTTTTTTGTTGAAAAGTAATTTTCAAGATCCATTTCTAAAATTATGTCTGTATGTGATAGACAATCTTTAAGTAAACTGTGACAATTGATTAGAGGTTAAAAATACTTTTTAAAAAGAATATAGAAAAAGGGTGACAAGGAATTTAGGAAAAGTAATAACTGTAAGTGTTACTTTCACTAAAGAATGTTGTTATAGTGACGTTCTATTCAAAATAGTAGTAGAAGTCCTAGCCAGAACAATTAAACAAGACAAAATAAATAAAGTCTTCCAAATCAGAAAGGAAAATGTAAGATTATCTCTTTTTGCATATGATATAACCACATATGCAGAAAACCCTCAAGATAACCTCCCCACAAAAAGCTGTTCAAAATAATCAGTGAACTCAGTAAAGTTGCAGAATACAAAATCACCATAACAAAAACCAGTTGCATTTGTTTTTTAATGTGTTTATTTAGTTTTGAGAGAAAATGAGAAAGAGCGAGAGTGCATGAGTGGGGTAGGGGCAGAGAGTGATGGAGACAGAGTATCCAAAACTGGCTCCAAAGTCTAATGCTTAACTGACTGAGCCTCTCAGGCAGCCCGACAATTGCATTTCTATACACTAAAAACAAACTGTCCAAAAAAGAGATTACGAAAACAATCCCAGAATGAATAAGTGATTTGGATGAAAAGTACAGCCTAGGGAATATAACAATGGGATTATAATAGTGTTGGATGGTGATAGATGGTAACTACAGTTGTGGTGAGCATAGCTTAACATATAAACTATCAAATCACTATATTGTACAACTGAAACTAATGTAACATTGTGTGTCAATTATAATTCTAAATAAAAGAATAATATCTATATAAAATAATTTTAAAAAGAAGATAATCTCATTTACAATAATGCCAAAAAGAATGAAATATTAAGAATTCAACTTAACTAAAAAACTGAAAGACTTGTATACCAATATTATAAAACAAAACATTCTGATAAAGGAAAATTTAAAATGACACAGATAAAGGGAAAGACATTCTGTGCTCAACGATTTGGAAGAATTAATATTGTTAAAATTCTCATAATGCCGAAAGTGATCTACAGAGTCAATGCAATTCCTCTTGAAATCTCAAAATGTTCTTTACAAAGATAGAAAAAGCAATTCTAAAGTTCATATAGAAATGCCAAAGATCCTAAACAACTAAAATAATCTTGAGCAAAAAGAAGAAAGCTGGAGATATCGACATCCTGATTTCAAAATATATTACAGAGCGAAAGTAATCAAAACAATATAGTGCTGGCATAAAAACAAACAGACAGGTGGAACAGGATGGAGGGCCAAGAAATCCACATATGTATGTGTTCCAAGAACACACAATGGGGAAAGGGTCAGCAAAAGATGTTGGCAAAGCTAGAAATCCACATACAAAAGAATGAGATTGGGCCTTTATCTCACTTCATATACAAAAATCAACTTAAAACAGATTAAAGACTTAAACCTAAGACCTGAAAACCTAAAACAACTAAAAAAAAACGAGGGAAAATGCTTTATCATGTTGATCTTGAGACTATGTTTTTGTATATTACATCAAAAGCATAGGCAACAAAAGCAAAATTAGGTAATTGATATATCAAATTAAAAGGAATGTATAACAAGGGAAACAATCACTAGAGTTAAAGGCAGCCTATTAAATGAGAGAAAATATTTGCAAGCTACATATCTGATAAGAAGTTGATAGCTGACAAAATATACAAGGAAGTCAAATAACATGTAAAAAATGAGTACAGGACCTGAATAGACATTTCTTAAAAAAAAATATGCAAGTATTTCATATACCAACAGGTATATGGAAAGATTCTCAACTTCACTAATTCTAAAAATGGAAATCAAAATCATAAAGGTATATCACTTCAGACCTATTGGAATGGCTATTACCAAAAATACAAAAATAAGTGTTGGCAAGGATGTAGAATAAAGGGAAAACTTGTTCCATATTGGTGGGAATGTAGATTGGTATAGCAATTATGGAAAACAGTTTGGAGCTTCCCCCCAAAATTAAAGATGGAACTACAATATCATCTAGCAATCTCACTTCTGGGTTTGTATTTCAAAGAAATGAAATCATGAAGAGATGTCTGCATTCCCTTATTCACTGTGACATTATTCATAATAGCCAAAATATGGAAACAACCTAAATGTTTGTTGATAAATGAATAAAGAAAATCTGCCACACACACACACACACACACACACACACACGAGGAATATTATTCAGCCTTAAAAAGAAAGGAAACCCTTCCATTTGCAACAAAATGGATGCATTTAGAGAACATGCAAAATGGAATAAACTCAACATAGAAAGAGTAATATTGCATGATTTCCCTTATATGTGGAATCTAAAATAGCCAAATTTATAGAAGCAAGGAGAATGGTAGTTGCCAGGAGCTAGGGTGGGAGGAAGTGGAAAGATATTGGTCAAAGCACCCAAAGTTTCACTTATACAGATAAATGAATTTTGGAAATCTAATGCACAGTATGGGAACAGTAACTAAAAGTACTGTATTGTATATTTGAACTTTGCTAAGAGGGTAGGACTTATTAAGTGTTTTCAACAGAAAGAAAAAGGGAGAAAAGGAAGGTGCATAGGGATGGACTAGGAGAGTAAAAGAGAGAAAAAGGAAGTAAGTAAGAAAGAAAATGGTAACTATGTGAGGTTATAGATATGTTAATTGACTTGATTGTGGCAATCTTTTCCAATGTATGCATGTATCAATATATCAAGTTGTCATTTTAAATATGTACTTTTTATTTTTTTAAATTATTCCTCAAAAAGCTAGAAAAGAAAGAATGCAATAGAGTATAGACTCTTAAAAAGAGAAATTATAAAGTCTCTATTTTTATTAATAAATTAATTAATTTTTAAATTTATATTCCAGTTAGTTAACATATAGTGCAATAATTATTTCAAGAGTAGAATCCAGTGATCCATCCCCTACATATAACACCCAGTGCTCATCACAACAAGTATCTTACTTAATGCCCCTTGCCCATTTAGCCCATCCCCCCACCCCAACCCCTCCAGCAGCCCTCATTTTGTTCCTATATTTAAGACCATTATGTTTTTATATTGTTTTTATTTACCTTCCCTTATGTTCATCTGTTTTGTGTCTTAAATTCCATATATGAGTGAAGTCATGATATTTGTCTTTCTGTGACTAATTTTGTTTGGCATAATACACACTGTTGCAAATGGCAGGATTTTACTCTTTTTTATTATCAAGAAATATTCATTGTACCACATCTTAAATCTATTCATTTGTCAAAGGACATTCAGGCTCTTTCCATACTTTGGCTATTGTTGATACTGCTGCTATAAATATTGGGATGCATGTGCCACTTCAAAACAGGACACCTGTATCCTTTGCATAAAAACCTAGTAGTGCAATTGCTGGATCATAGGGTGTTCTATTTTTTATTTTTTGAGGAACCTTCATACTGTTTTCCAGATTGGCTGCACCAGTTTACATTCCCACCAGCAGTGCAAAAGGTTTCATCTTTGTCCACTTCCTTGCCAACATTTGTCATTGCCTGAGTTGTTCATTTTAGGCATTTGACTGCTATGAGTGGTATCTCATTGTGGTTTTGATTTGTATGTCCCTGATGATGAGTGATGTTGAACATTTTTTCATGTGTCTGTTAGCCATTGGGATGTCTTTTCTGGAAAGGTGTGTATTCATGTCTTTTGCCCATTTCGTCATTGGATTATTTGTTTTTTTGGGGAGTTGAGTTCGATAAGTTCTCTATATATTTTAGATATTAACCCTTTATCTGATATGTCATTTGCAAATATCTTCTCCCATTTTGTCCATTGCCTTTTAGTTTTGCTGATTGTTTCTTTTGCTGAAGCTTTTTATCTTGATGAGGCCCCAATAGTTCATTTTTACTTTTGTTTCCCTTGCCTCTGGAGACATGTTGAGTAAGAAGTTGCTGTGGCTGAGGTCAAAGAGATGTTTGCCTTTTTCCTCCTCTGGATTTTGATGGCTTCCTGTCTTATGTTTAGGTCTTTCATCCATTTTCAGTTTATTTTTGTGTATGGTGTAAGAAAGTGGTCCAGGTTCATTTTACAGCATGACACTATTCAGTTTTCCCAGCATCATTTGCTGAAGAGACTGTCTTTGTTCCATTGGATATTCTTTTCTGCTTTATCAAAAATTAGTTGGTCATACATTTATAGGTCCATTTCTTGGTTCTCTATTCTGTATCATTGACCTAAGTGTCTTTTTGTGCCAGTACCATACTTTCTTGATGATTATAGCTTTGTAATACATCTTGAAGTCTGAAATTGTCATGCCTCCAGGTTTAGTTTTCTTTTTCAGGATTGCTTTGGCTATTCAGCATCTTTACTGGTTCCATATGAATTTAAGATTCTTTGTTTTGCTCTGTGAAGAATGCTAGTGTTATTTAATAGGGATTGCACTGAATATGTAGATTGCTTTGGGTAGTATTGACATTTTAACAATATTTGTTCTTGCAATCCCTGAGCATGGAATATTTTTCCATTTTTGTGTGTCTTTTTCAGCTTCTCTCATGAGTTTTCCATACTCTTCAGTGTATAGATTTTTCACCTCTTTGATTAGGTTTATTCCTAGGTATTTTATGGTTTTTAGTGCAATTGTAAATGGGGTCAAAAGCATCTGACAAAATACAGCATCCTTTCTTTAGAAAAATACTCAAGAAAGTAGGGGTGGATGGATCATACCGCAAGATCATAAAGGCTATTTATGAAAGACCCACTGCTAATATCATCCTCAATGAAGAAAAATTGAGATATTTCCCCCTAAGGTCAAGAACACGACAAGGATGTCCACTGTGACCATTGTTATCCAACCTGGTATTGGGAGTCCTAGCCTCAGCATTCATACCACAGAAGGAACTAAAATATATCCAACTCAACAAGGAGGAAGTCAAACTTTCATTCTTTGCAGACAACATGATAGTCTGTTTGGAAAACCCAAAAGATTGTACCAAAAACTGCTACAGCTGATTCATGAATTCAAAGTGGCAGGATATAAAATCAATGCACAGAAATTGGTTGTATTTCTATAAACCAATAATGAAGCAGCAGAAACAGAAGTCTCTANGCGCGAGTGCAAGTACGGAGCTCCTTACTTCTCCGCCATCTTGCCCCCTTCAGAAGTCTCTACTTTTCAATAACCTATTTCCTTTACGTAGTATGAACATAACTAGCCAATTAAGTTCCCAAATAAAACCATTACTATAGACGTTTTCCATATCAGCTTAAATTCATGGCTTCAGAGCTTTCATCAAATAGTAACTTTCTCATTAGAAATATTCACTTAGGAAATCAGTTTTACTTATCCTTTTAGATTTATATGGTGGCTTATGCTTGAAAAGAGTTATATTCTTACAATACTCAATTTCAGATTTTCTCATCATTTATATACAAGTACAGAAAATTCAACTCCTTTAATTCATGTTATTTAATGATGTAAATATATATTCTCTGGCAGTAGCAATTTTTTTTTTTTTGGCAGTACTGACCAGTAGGAGAAAATAGATAAGCTTAACAAATTACTTTTGTTTTTGTCAAGTTTTTTGTTAACAAAGGACTTTAAATAAGAAAACCTAAAGGAAGTTTCTATAGCTCTCTTTGCAGAAAGAAATTTATTCTGAGTAAATAGGCTAATGGCTAATTTGCCTTACATGTAATAATATGAATGAGATGTTATACTACTTCTCTGTATTATCTGGAATGCCACAGTGAATTGGAGATGGAAAATAAATGTAACTTATGGGATCTTCACCCTTCAATTGGGTTCAACACACAGTTTGCTTTGAACAGTGGAAATATCAGCTATGACACAGAAGACCTGAACAGAATTAGCTCCTTGGGACTTGACTTCTTTGCTGTGCTTGGAGCCCTAAGACTATGCAGTGACTAGCCTAAACTAGACTGCTGGAAGACTTGGAGTCAAATAGAGGAGAACCAAGGAATTCTTGCTAAGGACTATGTAACTACCTAATAGTGAGGCCATCCTAAATCACATAGTCGCTTGCCCATCTTTCAGTTGACAGCGAACACAAGGGAGAATCCTATATTAGCTGACCTTGCAAGACCAGAAGCCCACCTATAGACTTATGAACTGGATAAAAAAAGTTTATATTGTTTGAAATTATGTTTTATTGCACAATAAAAAGTGAATGATACATTCACCAATGTAAGGTGAAAAATAATTTTTAAAGAGGACTAGGGCCAAATAATATACAACTATGAACTATGTAATTTGTCCATGGTTGCCCATGGGTTAAAAAATCTAGAAGTTTTCTACCTCAGGGAAAAAAAATTCTACTTAGTGATATAGAAAGTTTATTTTTTAATGTTTATTTATTTTTGAGAGAGACAGAGACAGAGCAGAGTGGGGAAGGGACAGAGAGAGAGGGAAACACAGATACTAAGCTGGCTTCAGGCTCTGAGCTATCTCCACAGAGCCCATCATGGGACTTGAACTCACAAACCATGACCTGAGCTGAAGTCATGCTTAACTGACTGAGTCACCCCCATTGAAAGTTTAAATCAAAGTGGCAAGTTTAATGTCTTGTGCCAAATAACTTCATTATATTATGTAACCAGGAAGTTTAACTGAAATCAAGCTAACTGGCAAATTCAGTTTTTTTGGCACTATTGAAATCATGAGGGATGGTGCTAAGAATTATGAATCTATTATGAAATAAAAATATTTTAGAATATTTGTCTTTACTAAATGCTCACATTTTTCCAGCTTTATTGCTATATAACTGACATAAAGCATTGTATAAATTTTAGGTGTACAATGAGTTGATTTAATACATGATAAATTGCAATACGAATACCACCATAGTGTTACCTAATAGTTCCATTACATCATATAATTACCTTTGTGTGTGTTGTGAGAACATTCACATTTTAAACATACTTCAGAGTAGCTATACTTGTACAATGAATTATATATAATATGCCATATCTTTTCTCTTTTCTCATCTACATTTTATTTCATTGTTTTTTATCACCTTATTTCTAACCTTTTTTAAAACTTTATATTTTATTATTTTTTTTTACAAATAGTTTATTGTCAAGTTGGTTTCCATATAACACCCAGTGCTCATCCCAACAAGTGCTCTCCTCCATGCCCATCTCCCCCACCTTATTTCTAACCTTAAACTAGTAATTGCGATTTAGGAACAAAACCAACAAAAATCACAAGAATTATTAAATGTAATTTTTGAAAGAGAAAGGAGTATGAGTGGGGGAGGGGCAGAGAGAGAGGGAGACACAGAATTCGAAGCAGGCTCCATCCAGGCTCCAAACTGTCAGCACAAAGCCCGACGTGGGACTCGAACCCACAACCCTGAGTTCATGACCTGAACCAAAGTCAGACACTCAACCGACTGAGCCATCCAGGCCCCCTACTTAAGTCTGTTCTTTAGGCAAGGAAATCATAAAGAGATTCTTACATTACTTCAAATTTATATTTCATAGAATGGACTTAATGTTATTTCCATTCCCTGTGAAATGAAAGAAAACAGTGATTTTTGAATTTTTCCAACACTGTGTTCTTGACCAGCTTCGATAACCTTAGGTGCCCTTCCTCCAGCAGGCAGCCAATGGAATATTTTCCAGGCAACTTGAACCTGACTACCATCTTTATTGTACATATGGCTCACCCAAAAAATTGAAACCTAGAAGAGCAAGCCATATTCGTTCATATATTAATTTTCTTCCATGCCACTGAAAACTGATCCAGTCAACTCACCCCTTCTGAATTTTTCAGCAGACATGAGACACTTAAGCTTCCTAAATTCCAAGACATGTGCTATGTTATATTAACAATTCCTTTGTGCCCTGCTAAAGATGCAGCATGGACTCAATATAAGAGTTTCTGATTCTTATCAATCTATGACTCAGGGTCAGTATGCAGATCATCTATCTTGGAGAATACTACTCCAGCTGTCTCAAAGAGTTCTTTTGGTGGTATCTCAGTTGGACTGGAGGTAGAGTGAGGAATAGAAAGAGAAAGAAAAATGCTTAGCATTCTTGATTCATATAAATAAATGGATAGACCTCCTGTTATGTCTTTAGCTTTCTCTGGGCTACGTTTGGGTGATGATTGCTTAACCAATTTACATACCGTTTAGTAAATCTTGGACAAATGTGAATTTTAAATTCCTGTTGGTTTAGCTACAAAAATTTCCACTTAATATTGTTCAGTGAAATTGCTAGCTCGCATTAAATGTTCAATAAATGTAGACACAATGATCACATTATTAGCAGTTGGAACTAAAAAAAGGAAAGAAAACATAATTTAAACTAGAATTCCTGATTTCTGTTTATGGATCTAGATTCTTGATCTTGGTCAAGTCAACAAACTTATACTTGTCTCATTTTATAGATATAAATACATATATACCATATATAACCTGTGTGGTAAACTGTTTCCTTCGGCTTATAAGTACCTATAATTCTACCTACTATTCAGTCAATATAAAATATTTTTTGAGTTTAATTAACTATAACTATATGCTCAAACAGAAGAGTAGAAATAGCTTTATTTTTACTTTCATCATCGCAAATGGTGATATAATCACTATATATGAATGCAGGCTTAAATCTCATGAAGACAATAATATGCTCTCAAGGGAATCTCAAGCATATTCATTCATCTTCTTTAGCTCTGAGTTGGTTGGACATAGAGAACCCACTTGGATACATATCAAAGAATATTTTCTTAACTTTGATTACCAAGCCTTAAATGTTTTATTCTAGAGCTGGGTATTGATATTTGTGGTACCACCATTCAAGAACCATGTTAGGAATTGAGACTAAGAAAAAAAATAAATAAATGAGATAAGCCACATTTCCATATTTCTCTCATTTAAATTAAAGAGTTTCATATATCTTCTAACAATATTTCATATGGAGTAAACCTTGACAATAGTTGTGCTTCTGTAGCCTTTGAAGTCAGAGGTAAAGCTGAAAGCAGAAATCCATTAACTTAAGCCTATTGCATTTCCAAAAAATGACACAATTAGAATTTTCCTAGGATTGCTGATCAAATGGAACCATAGTTGAATCTCTGAGACACACCTGAACTAAACATGTCAGATATTATGTTTATAGATGTTGGCTTTCAATATAACCTAAAGGGAAATGTCCGTATCTTTGTTATGTGACTCGATATCACTTATGAAAAAGCCATTTGTCCTCTTATTTTTTAATGTTTATTTTTGAGAGTGAGAGAGTGGGAAAGAGAGACAGATTGAGCAAGAGTGGAGGAGGGGCAGGGAGAGAAGGAGACACAGAATCCAAAGCAGACTCTAGGCTCCAAGCTGTCAGGACAGTGCCCGACATGGGTCTTGACCTGAGCTGAAGTCCAATGTTCAACTGACTGAGCCACCCAAGTACCCCTCATTTGTCTTCTTATTGTGCATATAAATTTAGAGCATTGTATCAAGAAATATGATCAGGTTTTCCTTAATTAATATGGAGTCCAAAAGTAAGACAATGATTCAAATAGACCCTAAGAAATAATGCATCCGGGGGCATCTGGGTGGCTCTGTTGGTTAAGCATCAGAGTCTAGATTTTGGTTCAGGTCATGATCTCATGATTTGTGGGTTTGAACTTAGCATTGGGCTCCTCANTTGGCCCCCTAAAAAAAAAAAAAAAGAAAGAAAAAGAAAAAGAAAAAAATAATGCATCTGTGTAAGAAATGCAAAGACCCACAGCCTATTAAAACAAAGAACAACAACTCTGGTCCACTTTTGTGATCTGTTCAAAAAGAAAAGGAGAGAGGCAGAAAAAGAAACCAAGAAACAGACTCTTAACTATAGAGAACAAACTGGTGGTTTGTGAAGGGAAAAGGTAAAGGAAATTAAGAGTATATTTACCATGATGAGCACTGAATAATATATAGAATTCTGACATTGCTGTATAGTGCACCTGAAACTAATAGAACACTGATCATTAACAATACTGGAATTAACATTCAAAAAACAATAAAATGTTTAAAATAAAATTAAAAAATTAAAAATTAAAATTAAAAATGATAAGTAAATACATTGTGCTACAACAACACAGTGGTATTACAACAAATGCAAAGTAACAAACTACAGTATATATAAAAACCTGGATAAGTCTCAAAGTTATTACACTAAGTACAAAATGCCAGCCTTACAAGGTTGCGTACTTTATAATTCCATGTATGTAATTAACCCTGGTTGCCAGGGTTGGGCAGGCAAGTGCCAGTACACAGAGATAATATGAAATAATTTTGGGGGTGTTGGAACTTATACTGCACTATGTGTTGGTGTTTGCATGAGTCTATACATATTTTTAAATTGACAGATCTGTATACAAAAAAAAAAAAAGCTAACTTTACCATATCAGAATTTAAAAACAAACAGCATTTCTAAGGAAAAATGTGTTCAGAGATCATTTTGAGAAGTGTACCCAAATAAAAATCAGACTTCCTACACTGTTTTATAAAAATTCTCCCCAAACAAAAATCAAAATACCATGAAATACACTTCTTATTAAGATTTAATAAATTTCTAGAGAATTTAATAAAATTCTAGAGAAGCTATTCTTATTTTTATTCAGTGTCATAATGTCATCATGAGAATTGAATTTGAGACGCAGTTTGAACAT
>NW_027530354.1:93368-165544 GCF_008692635.1 Crocuta crocuta | reverse complement strand
GAAATTAAAAAAAAAAAAAAAAAAAGACTTAGCTTTCAAAAGTCCTAGGAGAAGGAGGGCGTGTGGGTGACCTCATTATTCAGTTTTAAATTTAGCAAAGGAGAAACTGACAAGAGGAACAAGGACTATGGGCAGAAGTGGCAGCAGGTGGAAGGCAGAACATTTTGGAAAAAATAGACTCTGTCATCACAGTGAAGAGCTCGAATTAGAGAGCCATAGTTGAACACTGGAGTATTCTAGAGGTTTTGTGTATTTTGTTCTGAAATAACAGTGTCCACAGTCTTTATCCTGCTTTCCTTAGAAAGCATATCCAACTTTTTTAAAATGTGTATCCAACTTCTTTAACCAATTACAGTGAAATGAGACTAATTTGTTAAAAGAATTAAAACACACATTTTTAAAAACAAATCCTGGGCTTTATTTATGTCATTGCTATACTCACAAAGTTTTATTATTCATGTATTAAAATTCTAAAAATATTATATAATATATAAAACATCCAGATGACATGAAAAATAATAAATAAAATGACTTTGATCTTTTTGTAACAACCCAAATTGATATACTATCATCTTCTTTAAATACTTTAATTTTTTTCTTATTTTATTCCCTTCCCTCCAAATTCCTTTTGGAAGAGCATAATGCACACCACTCTATTTTGTCAATGTAAAGCCTAACACTAAAAATTTAAGTGATTTCAGGAAAAAAGAAATTCTGGACAAAAGCCACAAGTAGTCTCTTCTTACAGATCTTATTCAATCTAACAGACATCATCATCTTCTCATATGGACTTATTCAATATGGAATTAAAATTAAATATTTATAGTTTTATGTCTGAACACAGGTGGCTTCTTGGGCTGCATTAAAATTTAGACTCTTTCCTTTCAGAGTTTGCATTAAAATTGAAGCTGATATCCAATTATATCTAAGAATTTGATAGAAAATGGACACACATTAGAACTTCTTAACATACAATGTGATATGTATATTTAATGCAAACTGTTACAGTTTTCTGAAAGTTAGGTGTTTGTGCCCCTTTCTTTCTGTCTTTCTTTCTTTCTTTCTTTCTTCTTCTTTCTTTCTTCTTCTTTTTTCTTTTTTTTTTTTTTTTTTTTTTTTTTTTTTTTTTTTTTTGTTTTGCTGTAGACATACATACGGGGAAAGTGGTTATTTCTCAGTATGCCCCCTGAGCACAGCACTGTGTTAGTACATAATATATATCTAATAAATACTGCTGAATGAAATAAACATGTCAATACATGAAAGAAATGACTAGCCAGTTATCAGGCATTCTAAAGTGTTTTCTGCACACATAAACAGGAGGAATAAAAGGAAAAATGTTTCAAAATACGACTATAGCCATCCAAATGAGTAGCAGCCAGCATCTGGAACTGAGTTTATATGAAGGTATTCGTGAAGTGGTTAAATAGAAATATTCAGAAGTTAAGTAGCCAACAAGAACACTGCATCCTGTGAAATGTAATGAAGAAATTTACATTACATCAATGTAATGAAGAAATTTAGATTCTTTACATCAGCATAATGAAGAAATTTACATTCTTTTAAGTAGGGAAGTCTTTTTCAGGTTTCAGATAATCTAGAAGCAACTTGTTTCCTGATATCACTGACCCACGCCAAAACAAATCAGAAAGATAATACTGAAAAGTAAGATACAGATTTTTAAAAAAGGAGAAGAGAGTGAGCATATTGTGTTGTAGCACCAATTTTTATTAAGTCAAGTAGGTCTTGCCATTTTGCAAAAAAATAAATAAATAAACAAGTTTTTTTTTAATTTAGCATAGATGTGTGCAAATTGGAATAGCAATATATAGATTTAAAAAATAAAATTACAGAGAATTCTGTAGACATGGAAACTAAGAATTCCTTGAAAGTGGTATTATAAATCTAGATATGAAGAATAGATCATCACAGTTTTTTACAGCATCTTCAAAAAGAATAAGTGAAAACCAGGAAAAATAAATGTATCTGGCTAAGAAACTTATAAGTTCCAATTTTGAGGAGTGATGGTAAATTATCACCACCATCGTGAGAGATGCTGGGGTTACCAAAATCAAAAGGGCACAAATGACTTCCAGAATGACTGAGCAGTTTAGCAAATCCTGCCCCAAAAGAACAATGGCACTGGACCCAATCATCAAACAACCATTTAAAAACTCTGGAAATTGAAGAAAAAAAAAAAGTCATAAGACAAATGACTTCCTTATGAAAGTGTACTGATTGGGGCACCTGGATGGCTCAGTTGGTTAAGCATCCAACTTTGGCTCAGGTCATGATCTCACAGTTCGTGGGTTCAAGCCCCATATCAGGCTCTGTGCTGACAGCTAGCTCAGAGCCTGGAGCCTGTCTTTGGATTCTGTGTCTCCCTCTCTCTCTGACCTTCCCCTAGTCTCTCTCTCTCTCTCTCAAAAATAAAACATTTTTTAAAAAAGAAAAGAAAATGTACTGATCAACAGTAAGAAAAGTGGAAGTATAATAGTGTTTTTGTCTGGCCTAGTCCCAGTACTTCTTCCCCTAGATCTTCAAAACAGAAGTTCTAGTAGGGCGGGGCAGTCAGAAAGGACTGATAGCATATGGAGATGACTAATGGGATCAAAGTGTGAAAATTTTTATTTCCAGAAATATTATAAAAATTATAACTCCAAGGGCACATAATCAGGTAGATCAACATAGCAACTATACCGATATTTCTAACCAGTTGGGGCAAAAAAGAGAATAACGAACAAATCATGAATTTGGAAGGGAAATCAAGATAAAGTGAGCCAAATATCAACTGCAAATATTACCTATCCCTATTTTTATGGAAAGCCAGTCCATGCACAAAGCTAAATGCGTGCTCAAGAGAGACCATTAAGCACCTCATCTGTGGATAAATGTATGGCTTGGTGAACGAAGGAAGTAGCGCCTTCAAAACATTTCTAAACTCCCTTTTAATTTTTCACGCATTCCCTAAATTATACACAGCTCGGCTGGTCAATGGTGAAACATTCACTGGCTCAAGATGTTAAAATACAATTGCTGTTAAGTCATTGGCTGACAACTGAGCAATACTGATCAAGTAACAACCTTGAGAAGACTGGCTAGAATATAATATGATTGAAAGGACAAAAAATAAACCGAGGCCGACTGTGAAGGTAATAGACTATACACAATTGGGCAAGGCAAGTGACTAAGGAAACAAACAACTATAAGAAGACTAACAATAAGCACCACCCTGAAATGGAAAATCAGACTCGATATTTGTTTTAATATGTCATCTCAAATATCCAGTTCTCAATAATAACAACAAGAAAAAATTAGACATGAAAAGGAAAAACAGGAAATTTTAACCATTGTACAGGAAAAAAAGATAAGTCAATGAAAAATTATCTGAGAAGAGGGAGGGGGCAAGATGGCAGAGAAGTAAGGAGCTCCATACTTGCACTCGCACCCATACATCACACGGAAAAGATCTGAAGCCATTGGAACCTTACAAAACCTGAGAGAATGGGAGAAAAAGGACACAGAATCCACTGAGAAAGCCTTCTAACGGAGTTTACACGCCCAAAAAAGCGAGGTGCAGCACTTGATTCAAGAAGGGACTGGAGCACCGCCACTCTCCTCCCCACAACCGCCAAGGCAGAACTCCCACCTGAGGCATTGGATCACGCCATGCCCATCCCTGCTTGATAGCTGCCCTCCTCCCTTTTTTTTTCTTTTTTTTTCCTTCTTCTTTCTCTTTTCTCTCTTTTTTCCCCAGAACACTGACCTGATTAACTCTGGCTGCCAGCTTGCTTAAACAATCACAATGAGTCCATTCTGTAGATGTAAATTCTACACATACCAACATTTTCATCTCTTTCTCTCAGGAGTGATTAGACTATATAGTTTCTCTGGATAATTCCAGCATCCTTCTCTCACCTATTCAACCATATTCTACCCTTTACCTCTTTGAAAAAAGCTTCTTATCCCTTCTGCCTGTTCATTCTATTTCCAATCTGGCCTCATCCCTGCCCTGTCTTCTCTCTCNTTCTATAAATGATGATAAATATATTTTCTCCCTTCTGAAGTCATTTCATATCTAAACTAATAAAGACTTAAAAAATGTGTGTGTGTGTGTGTGTGTGTGTGTGTGTGTGTGTTTGTAGTGACACCGTCATAGGACTATCGTTTTCAGATACATTACTTCCATACATATTATAGACATTATACTCACATATATGCATAATTTATATTTATAGAACCCTAAAGCAAACACCATGGAAAGCAACTCAAAACTAGAGTTAGGGGAGCCTGGGTGGCTCAGTCGGTTAAGTGGCCGACTTTGGCTCAGGTCATGATCTCGTGGTTTGTGAGTTCGAGTGCCGCATCAGGCTCTGTGCTGACAGCTCTGAGCCTGGAACCTGCTTGGGATTTGTGTCTCCCTCTCTCTCTGCCCCTCCCCTGCTCACACTCTGTCTCTCTTTCTCTCAAAAATAAATAAATGTTAAAAAAAAAAAGAATTAAAAAAGAAAAAAAAACCTAAAACAGGAAAAACACTAGTGATACACTAAAAATATCCACTTAGTGTAAAGAAACTGGGAGTCTGGCAAAAAAGAGACAGAAGACATGAGAATATGTTATATACGATATATACGTACTGTAATTTATATATGTGTAATGTATATATATATATATTTCTTAATATGTAAAGTATATGTTTTTATTGATAAAATAGCAGACATAGTCCACCATATCAGTAACAACATTAAATGTAATTGGAATAATATGGGGCACCTGGGTGGCTCAGTCAGTTAAGTGTCTGACTTCAGCTCAGGTCATGTTCTCACAGTTCATGAGTTCAAGCCCCGTGTGGAACTCTATGCTGATAGTTCAGAGCCTAGAGCCTGCTTCAAATTCTGTGTCTTCCTCTCTCCCTGCCCCTCCACTTCTTGCACTCTATCTTTCTCTCCTTTTCAAAAATAAATAGATATTATAAAAATAAATAAATAAATACATGAGAATGGAGTAGCACTCCAAACTAAAGGCATAGTTGTCTGACTGAATTAAAGCAGTATATAACTCATGCTGTTTAAAAGAAGCACACTGTTCACATATTGACGACAAATAAATTGACAGTGAAAATATAGGAAAAATATACAAGGAGTAACCATAAAAGACCTTGAGTGATTATATTAATATCTGAAAAAAATATAAGTATACTTTAGACAAAAAAGTACTGAAGATAAAAGACATTTTATAATATTAAAGAGTAAGTTTATATCAAGTAGATATAAAAGTTATAAATATATATGTGCACCTAACAAAGAGACCCCAAATATATGAAACAAAACCTGATAGAAAAAATTGGATATATAGACAATTTAACAATAATACAAACATACATAAATGCCTCTCTCCTAAAGATGAGTAAAACAAGTAGGAAAAAAACAGTATATAGAAGACTTGAAAACATTATGAACCAAACAGACCTAAGTATTATCTCCCCAACAATAGGAGAAAGCATATTCTTCTAAAGCTGATAAAGAACAGTCCTCAATATAGAACATACATATGTTAAGCTGTAAAACAAGCCTCAAAAAGTGTAAAATCATTGAAATCATATAAAGTATGCCCTCTGATCTAATCAGAGTTAAGTTAGAAAGCGACAAAATAAAGAAGTTAGGGAAATCCACATGTAAAAATGGAAATTAAACAACACACATAAAAGTAATTTGGGGGGTAGGAAGGAAATCACAGGAAATTTAGTAAATGTTATGAGCTAAATGAAAACAAAGCCACAACATACCACAACAAATAGGATGCAGCTAAAGGGATGCTTATAGGAAAAAAAAATGTGTAGCTCATCATCAATATTCTAATGTTTCTACACAAAATATCACAGAACGGTGGTTTAAATGGCAGAAGCTTATTTCCTCACAGTTCTGGAGGCTGGAGATCCAAGATCACCAAGTGTTGGTGGATTTGGTTTCTCCTTTGCTCTCCCTCATTGGCTTGCATATCCTTGTTTTTTTTGCTGTTTTCACAGGGCCTTTCCTCTGTGTGCACATCTTTGGTGCATATCCTTTTCTTAAAGGGACACAGTCCTATTGGATTAGATCTCCCTCTTTATATTTCATTTACCTCTAATGACCTCTTTAAAGATATCTCCAAATAGAGGCACACTAGGTATTATGTCTTCAACATATGAATTTCTGGGGAGATACAATTCAGTTCATAGCAAGTTTTAAATACCTATAGTAAAAGCAAAGAACTAACTCCAATCAAAAATTAGGAAATTAGTAAAACAGGAGCTAAACTCAGTATAAGCAGGAAACCAAATATTAAAGATAAATATGAAAATCAATAAAATCAAAGAGTGAAAAACAATTAAGAAGAGTTACTACTTTGTAAAGATCAACAAAATTGAAACATCTTAGCCAGAAAAGTGAAAAGGAGAGAAAAAAATACTAAAATCAAATTAAAAAGTAGGTATCACAATGAATGGTAAAGGAATTAAAAGCATTATAACAAGATATTGTGAAAAATCTGTCAACAAATCACAATTTTGATGAGTCAGACATATTTCAAAAAAATATAAATTACTGAAACTGTCTGTATTTTTCCAGAACAAAGAGAATACTGTAATACAGCCATAACAAGTAAATAAGTTGAATTGCTAATTAAAAATCTCTCCACAAAATATCCTAGGCCTAGATGAGTACATTGCTGAAATATACAAAACATTTACTAAAGAAAATAATGTCAGTCATTCAAAAAAAGATCTTAAAACAGAAGAGGAACAAATACTTCCTGTACTGTTCTACTAAATCAATATTACCTTGATACCCTGATACCTGATACTTACAAACCCAAGACAATACAAGAAAAATAAAAATAATACAGACAAATATCCCTGATAAATATAGACAAACAAGAGCACCTGGTGGCTCAGTAGATTGAGCATCAGCTCTTGATTTCAACTCAGATCATGGTCCCAAGATCGTGAGATAGAGCCACACACACATCAGGCTCCGCACTAAGTGTGGAGCCTGCTTGGGATTCTTTCTCCCCCTCACCTACCCCTCCCCCCTGCTCACACACTCTCTCTTTCTCTCTCAAATAAACACATTTTAATCTGTCTATATAGATACAGATCTATAAAGTATTAGTACAATACTATTAAGTATTAGTAAATTATGTACACTAATGGATATAAAAATTTTTGAACCATTACTAAGTGATACTTATTCCAAGAAGGCAAATATGGTTTAACATAAAAGGTAAAATTTCACGTCGTTTATCACATTCCTCAAAAGAAAGACAAAAGCCACACAGTCATCTCAAAAGATGAAGTAGCATTTGACAGATCCCAAAGTTATTCAAAACAAGATTACCAACAAACTTGGAAATAAAAAAAAAAAAAAAAGAACTTCTTAGGTTAAAAACCTTGTAGGGGAATAACATAACAAAAATAAAAATTAAACAAAAAAAAGCACAACACTCACCTAGAGCTAACATCATACTTACAAAACTGAATATTTTCTAGAAAATAACATAATGCTCTACTTTCTCATTGTCTCTATTTGATGCTGCTGGGTTCTTGCCAATGCAAAAAGGCAACACAGAACAAAACACCCATATAGGAAAGGGGAAAAAAAGTAAAACTGGCATACTTCACAAATAACATGATCCACGGTTTTATGTGAGTACTTTCATGGGAGAGAAGAAAAGATTCCATTCAATAACATCAAAAAGAATAAAAGACTCCGGAATAAACTTAACAAAAGGAATTGTGCACTAAAAACTACAAAACAATGATGGCAGAAATTGATTCTAAGTTAAAAATTAAAATTTCTGCACAGCCTATTAATTTCCACTCCTGGGAATCTACCTGAGTTAAATGGAAATACATTTCCATAAGAAAACATGTATATCTCTGAAATCAAAACAGGAACTGAGATTTTCATTAAGTATGAGACCCAGGACTAGGCAATGATGTTGTTGTACAGTTCTGTTCTATAGTTGTTAGGTTGTCAGATTCATAAACTTCATCCATAGATAGTCACTGGAACCCAGAAAATCTTTCAGAACAACCATATATCTTGAATATCTGTCATTTTCTTAATGACATTATTCTAAAACTCTACATGCTAAATAATTCTTTTATGTGAGCATATTTTAATCCTTTAATAATTTGTCATTAGTCATTTCTAAAATTTAGATTCCTGATTACTTTGTTTCAAATACTAACATCTGTTAATGTAATTAATGAGGAAGGTCATTAGACTGAGGTGGCTCTAATACCACGGTGATCTACCTAAGTAAACCAAAATCTAAACATGTAAATGCTTCAAGGTTACAAAATTATATAAGTCATTCCCCTATCTTTTGTAGGTAAAGTGTTCTAACCACTTCTGGTTTGGCATTGCCCAATTCAAGTTGGTTTTTGCTCAAATCAACTTTTCAAATTGTATATATGCTTCAGTTTATTTTTGACACTTCTTTTATAAGTTAACAGTATTATACACACATACATCACACTCCTTACATGATACATTTTGGAGTAAATTATCATATAGGAAAATTTAAGAGCATTAAATAATCTCATTTTTATAAACAAATGTTTAAAGATATTTAATTTGATAATTCAGAAACCAAAACAAAAGATCTTCTGCCTCCTGATTCTCTTTACCAGGACAGATCGCATTATCAATCTTGTGCTTGACTTTGATGAAAGTGTGGCCTTGAAGACTCTCCAAAATGTATTGTAAGCTGTATCAGATATGGAAGACTGATGCACAAAACATTTCAAATTCAGAACCACAGTCAATAATTCATATTCTCTATCTCTTTCTCTTTCTCACATTCTCTCTTTCTCTCTCTCCCTGTCTATCTGTCTCTATTTGACCTGCACACGCACACACACAGTATATCATTACTTGGTCACTAAAATGAGCGTGCACTTAATTCTCATAATTTTAAATGTTGTTAGATTGTATCTAAAGAATTATATCCCTTTTCAAAGCCACCAGTAAATGTTTCTAAAATGCCTTTTTTTTAATGCCAAAGAAATTACTACCACATTAAGTTGTATTTCTAAGCTTGAAAGGAGATTTCATTTAGAAGTCTAAGAAATATTGTTATAGCTGACATTAATCCATAGGTAGACATTTCCATGACTAAACATAGTAATGGTATGTAACAATTTAAAATAGAAGACCATCACATAATAAAATTAATATATAAATTTATTTATATAAATATATATATGAATATATATATTTATTCAGTATATATTCAGTAAAAAAAACTAACAAAAAATTCTGTCACAGAACTTCCAGTAATTTTTCCTGGCCTATTTTGAAATTAAAAATTGGAAATCATTATAATAGTTGTACAAATCCTTGATTACATAATATGTATATTTATGCTATAAAATGATTTAAAACCATGAATGATGTTTGAAATAAGTCCAATTATGTTTAATTATTATTATGTAGCTATTTTGAGACCAACTTTGCTCTTTGAAGATCATGTCTTTGTACATAGCCCACTTCCTGAGGGAAAAGGTGATATAGCAAATAAGCAGAAATGGAAATGACAATGATGTAACACAGCAAAAGATGAAGTACTTTCAGAGAAGACTGAAAATCTACTCAAAAAAACATGGAAGAGAGAAAATAGTAAAATAATTATGTGGCATTGATTTGCAAAACATGATCAAATTCCAATAGATTTTCAATGATACAAAAACATAAAGCTTTACTTTAAAAGAAGTATAAATTTCAGTTGGAAAAATGCTATTATATAAATAGATTGATAAATAAATAGATAAATTAGAAGCCATAAAGGAACCTAGTAAAAACATCAGTGTTTTAAAAGACATGAAATATAAAGGAATGTTTTTACCCATTAGATTTTTAAAACTTGCTATTTTAAGGTACAAAGGAATTTCATAAAAAGCTGCTGCAATACAGTCCCTGTTTGTAGTAATAGGAACTTTACATTATATTTCTATTTGGGTTGAGGTGGTATTTGTGAAGGACTGAGAAAAATAATGCTACTGAGATCAATTAAGCAAGTAGATAAAACTCTTGAAAAGAATATAATTTGTCAAACATTGGGAATACACAAGGACATTAAATGCTGGAATCTGAGGCAAAAGAAACAGTGTCAAAGATGGAATGACCTCATTATTTTTGAGAATTTTTATGTTATCTAATAATAAATTGGGCACTTAGATCATTTGTTTTTGTTTGTTCTTTCTTTATAAAAATATATCCTTAGAGGTCTTACTTTTCCTCTAAATATTAATTAAAATTCAAGGCAAAATTTTATATTAACTTGAATTATTTGTTTAGTTCTAAGTATACTGTAATTGCCATTACAATTTTTTCACTGACCCAAAGATTAGAGATTTTATCTTAGTTAACATATTTTGTCATATCTTTGTTGTTGATATTAACATTTTGTCAATGTAATTAGAGTTTAATTTTCTAATATATCATTTTCCATATGTTTTTGAAATTTATTATCAAGAACTTGGTCATATTCATAAATAATTTATATGTATTTGAATTAAATCTAATGAGCACTGTACTCAAAACTGGATAACGCACTTGGCATTTTGATCAAGTTTATATTTTTGCCATTCTAACTTTCCATATAAGGTTTACTCTTAAACAAGGGGTTAGGGGCACCAACATTGTGCTGTTAAAAAATCTACATGTAACTTTTGATTCTCCAAAAACTTAACTACTAATAGAGTTAAGTTTTAACTTAACTACCTAAATTTAACTACCTAAAGCCTTAATGATAGCATAAGCACCCAACTGTATAATTGTATGTGTATATATTTTGTATGTTATATGTATATATACTGTATTATAATAAAGCAAGCTATAGAAAAGAAAATTATTAAGAAAATCATAAGGAAAAGAACATACACTTAACTGTATATTTTTATACATTGCAAAATGATTACCATGATAAATCTAGTTATCATCTGTAGCCGTACACAGTTTTTACATTGTTAATTAACTATATTCCCTATACTTTCCATTGCATCCCCTTCCCGTCTCATTTATTTTATAGTTATAATATTGTACCTCCTAACTGTCTTCACCTATTTTGTGTTCTTTATGTTCTTGAACTATTAATTGCTGATGTTTTGCTTTTAGACACATAACGTGTTTGAAAATCTTTTGTCTTCCCAGTTTAATCACTTCTCAAATTATGTAATCGTTACCCTTTACGTTCAATCCTGAGTTCTTATGTCAACTCCATTTTCTTCAGATAGTAATATACTGACTTCATATTCTTGATTTTGCCTCATTGATATCTTCTTCCTATTAATTCACTTTGACTTTTATAAGCTTTATGTTGTAGATGCACTGGCATATTTTAAAATATGCATCTAAGTTTTGATATGTTTCCTCAGTTTTCTACAGAAATTATTATTTATGGTATTTATGGATTTATTTCTTAAAATATGTTTTTAATTGTTTTCTTTTGTCTTCAGTTTTATTTGATTGAGTTGCTTTTTTCAGATTTGTATGCTATTGTTGAAGATTTATTTTTATTGTACTTCTTGATTTTGACATAGAAACCTACCAAAAAAGAAAATTGTTTTCAAAATTATACTACAGTCTTTGTTTATGTTTGTCTGAAAATATCTTAGTTTACAGTTCATTTATAAAAACAATTGCACTTATATAAAAAATAATAAAGAGGATGGGAAGAAACTTAAAGAGGTGATGGATGTATTGGCATAGATTGTGATGATGGTTTTGCGGATGTATACTTATCTTTAAACTAATCAAGTTGTATACATTAAATACATAAAGGTTTTTGCAGATCAGTTGTAGCTCAACAAAGTGGTTTAAGAAGCAAATTCAAAGTTAAGAGTACTATCCTTGATTGTGTAATAACTGTTTTCTAGAAACTTTTACTTACATTTTTATTCTAATACATTGGTTTTATTACAATTAACGTGGGTGTGGAGATCTTTTTATTATTAAGAATTGGGAGTGGGGTGCCTGGGTGGCTCAGTCGGCTGAGCAGCCAACTTCAGCTCAGGTCATGATCTCATAGCTTGTGGGTTCGAGCCCCACATTGGGCTCTGTGCTGACAGCTTGGAGCCTGGAGCCTGCTTCGGATTCTGTGTCTCCCTCTCTGTCTCTTTCTCTATCTCTCAAAAAATAAACACTAAAAATTTAAAAAAAAAGAATTGGGAGTAAAATGACTTTTTAAAACTTAAAGTAAATATCTTTCATTTCTAAAATAAACCCAAACTCTTATCTCACAAATATTTTCTCTAACCAATTATCTCTCATCACTTAAAAAAATTAGATATGTATAATGTCTTCTCATTCAGTCTTCCATGTCTTGCAATCTGTTTTTCATGCATTCTTCTCTTTGTCTCTTTGCTACATTTTTGACATTTTGTATTGATCTGTGACTTTATTAATATTCTCTTCAGTTATGTCTAACCTATCATATGTATATATACGTGCACACATCAAATGCATGTATACACATATATAGATATGTTGTGGTATGTGAATGTGTATGCTTGTGTTTTACATTGCTCATTTGCAACTTCCTGAGAAATTTTTAGTATTCTAGTCTGGAAATAAAATCCTATAACAATGTAAGGATCTGTACTTTTGAGCAATCTACATAGAAACTTTCTGTATTGCATATTTTGCTTTAATTTCTTATATCTTCAAATCTAAAGCACCATGTTTTCAAATTCCAGCAATATTTGCTAACAAAGAATTTATTTTTATCTGTCTCCATTCTCTTTGTGTGTGTGTGTGTGTGTGTGTGTGATTGTTTTTTAACAATTGTATTTCTAACAGAAATACAAGTGTTTCTCAAAAAATGTTTCACCCCTTCATGATTACACTGAATATCTGAAAAGGAATAGGCTTGACTAAATTTTGTAACATGAAATTGGAAATCATGTGTCTTAAAATCCTGAAAAAAAATGTTGGGGATTACTATATATTTTAAGAATGCTTTCAGGCACCTNAGAGAATGCTTTGCGGGCTTTAATTACTTCATATTATATAAATGTAAGATGAGTTTCCTCATAAATAATAATAAATATAAAACCATATTTCTAATTATCTTGAAAATATTGAAGGACTTTTTGTCAGATCTAATTATATCCAAATTTGGCTGATATTTGTTCATATTAGTTTCTTATTGGTAACACAGCAAATCACCCCAAATTTTGTGGCTTGAAACGGGAAGTTAATTTTCCCACAGTTTTCGAAGCCAGAGTCCAAAATTGGTATCATAGGATTGAAGTCAGAGTGTTAGCATGCCTCCCATCTTTTGAGAGAATTCATTTCACACCTTTTTCAACTGCAGGTGGTTGCCAGCATTCCTTGGCTTCACTCCAGTATTCAAAGTCAGCACCTTCAAATCTCTCTGCTCCATCTTCACATTTCCTTCTCCTCAGTGTTTTGTCAAATCTTTCTTGCCTTTCCCTTACAAGGAAGCATGTGATGACAATTAGAGGCCACTCTGATAATCAGAGAGTATCTCTCAGCCATAAAATATTTAATGTAATCATTTCTGCAGTGACTTTGTTACATAAAGTAATATTCACTGTTTCCAAGTATTAGTATGTAGATGTCTTTAGGAGGACCCTTTTTTAGCCTATGTAGCACACAGATCACATAGAAATCAGTTTTTACACCCAAGGTGGAGCTTGTCCTGCCTGGGCTGCCACATCAGCAAAGAGAAGCTTTTGTGTCCCTGTAAATGCTCCACTTGACCAGAAACATAGGGTATGCAATCAGCCAACTCTAGGCTCTATGATTATTTTCTTGTTCATCCTCACCCCAAAACAAAGTTGACTATGTGGACCCAGCACATCAGATATTTTCTATTTTTCTCTTTCTTTTTTTTATTATTTACCCTACAAAACCTTCTTGCCTTCTGCCTCATTTTACAGTTCTCTAAAAGGACCCTATCCACTTCATGAAGTGTTAAGGTTTGTTTGTAATACCTCAATTGTTTTCTTTAACTATTTTTAACAGTATTTGATGATGAGTATGGAATCTGAAGGAGACTGCTCAAGGTCCGCAGAATGGGAAATGCACACAGAAAGCATCTACTGAACTTTTTGAGTTTACCATTCTGCTCATCATGACCAAGGATCATGGGTAAGTCATCCTCGGATTTGAGCTCCCTTGTGTGCAGCTCTCCGATTTAAACTGTATTTAAAAGTTGTTCCTAGAAAGGTTCTGTGGCAGTTATATGGGGAGTCTGAGATGGTGCCAAATGTTAGGGTACATATAAAATCTCAAGGTGAGTCCACAGCATAAACACCTGCAGAACTTGAGAAAATAAAGACAAGAAATCTGAAGTGTTTTGACCATCAAATTTCAAAATCGAAGTAGGTGCAAATTGGACTAGTAAAAGCCAATAGGGCATCAACCACTATAAAGAAATCTCTAGTGATTAGATATAATAGATATATGACTAATGGGAGTCTCAGAAGCCAAGTTGCAAAATTTCTGGGCATTGGCTGAGCACATAAAAGCTATTAGAATGCTTGTCATCTACTGTAAGACTCCATTCTGTCATAAATTGACAACAGAATTGGTTAGAGCACCACTAGGTCAACTACCAATCTCCAGAAAAGTTTTATGCAATGAGTTAACACCATAAATACCATAAAATTCCCAAACTGACATCATCTTTTGTGAATGCTACACTAGGACCTAAAAGAAACAATGGTAACTAACAGTCATGCTAAGACTACTATCTTTTATCATTGTCTTGAATGATCAAGAGGATGATCAAAAGGGGTGCTGTATAAATAACTTTCTAAGTCCAGTACGGAGCCACTCTTTTCTAGGATGCCACATTAGCAAATAGAAACTTAAATAATATTTATGCCCCTGTATATTTTCTGCTAGACCTAAATGACATATATTAAGTCAGCCAATCTCCAAATACCAAACCAACTTTGGACTCTATACTTATTTATTTGTTCATTCTTACTCAAAACAAAGTTGACTGTCTGACCCTAGTCAATCAAAATTTTCTACTTTCCTCTTCCTTGTTCTTTAGTCTTTATCCTATTAAAACATCCTGCTTTCTACCTCATTTTATAGTTCTCTGAAAGGATACTGTCCAATTCATTAACTGATAAAACCTGTTTGTATCAGCTAAGTTGTTTTCTTCAATCATTTTTCACAGTAAGTATACAGAGTAGTGTCAGCTTTCCTATTAGTGGTATTTCAAATTATCAAATATTTTTTTATTGTTAGAAAATTAAACTCTAAATGCAATGAGCATTGCAATATTGTAATTTATGAGAAAAATATGTTTGATCATTCACATGACCAAATATAATTTTCATATATATTTGGTCTTTATCCACAATTCCTGGCTCACATTTCCCAAAACCCTTGGGATTTCTGAAAAGATAAGAGCAATGAAAAAGTCTTTTATCTTGATTTTTGGTTTCCTACTCTCAGTCCCTCAAATCTCTTCAGAGCCATAATAGTGAAATGGGTATGTTGTTATTCATACCAAGCCCCTTTCCACTACAAGTGGGTTTATAGTGGGTTTGGAACCTTTCATTATCTGCCTTGACCTATTCAGTCTCTTCCATTTGGCTATTTCTGAGTCATATTCCTTTATAATAAATTGGTAGTCGAGTAAGTAAAATGCTTCTCTGAGTTCTGTGAACGACTTTAGCAAATTAATCAAACCCAAACAGGGAGTTGTGAGATCTTCTGATTTGTACCTAATTGGTCAGAAATACATATAACAACCTACGATAGTGGCTGGAGTCTGAAGTGGAGAGCCGTCTTGTGGGACTGAACCCTTCACCAGTGGGATCTGATACTATCTCTGCAAAGACAGTGTCAGAGATTAGTGGGATTGCAGGACACTCAGTGAGTATCAGAATTGCTAGTTGTTGGGGAAATCTCTGTTATCACACGTTGGAATTTGGTGCCAGACCCTGTTACAAATATAATATTCTTGCAATCTTGTTGATTACCTTGCATGCACTGAGGAATTTTGCTAAAATGATTTCTGTTTAAATGAAGGGACAGTACAGAGTTAAAAAGTGTAAATATATTACTGATATTTTTAATAGGTTCTCTTTAATGTGCATGTGGTAATAAAAAAGATAATAAATATGCAAATATCATTTCCTATTATATAAAAAGAATTCTGTAAAATAAGTTTATTTATAAAATCTTGAGAATCAATGTGTTATTTATCAATTCTGCATTGAACTTTCACTTCTTTAATCACCCTGTCATGTAAAATATAATAATATTTATATTTTACTCAAGTCGGCACTTTAATTTTTAGCTCTCATAATGATTTATCTTTATTCGACCTAGCTGCTATATTTGAAATCTTAAAGTCACATTTGAAAATATTTGAAGTTAGCATAATAAAGAATAAGAAGCCAATAACTTTTGAAGTTAGCATAATAAAGAATAAGAAGTCAATAAAAATAACATTTTCTCTTTGGCTTTACAGTAGTAGTTTCAGTTAATTCTTTTCACTTTTGATCTTTGTAAGATTCAATTCAGGGTATTTATGGGAGAAAAACTATTATGTTTTATTTCTCTTTTCAAACTCAGTTAAGCCTTATCTGTGGTTGAGTAAACACTGCAAACTAGGTTTTGGGCTGAAATAGCCCCAGAGCTCTATTCTTGGCTGCATGTTTGGTCATTTAAATGAGAAAACAAATGCCCTTGGGAGTGCTAATGGAATATATTTAGCTGAGTTTTTTTTTAACTTTTTCTTTTTATGATTTGTCTAGGCCCAAAATCTTTGTGATCACAAAATATATAAATGACTGGGTCTCTTCTAGGAAATATAAAATGTGAGCTTAGGTATTTTTCTAAGCAGGTTTGTATTAAAGATCAATTGATTAATAGATGGTTGAAGCAGATTTAATACAGAAAGTAAACTGTAATCATATCCTCCCAAAAGTAAACTTATGGCATAAGGTTGCACCATTAACATTGGGTCATGATACTGATCTTAAAAGTCTGAAGAATACAAATGGACACTCATTACTCTCACTTGGAAAAGAAAACCCAAAGTGATGTACAGTCTTTACTTTCAAATATGAAACAAATTGAAACAACAGCATTATTCAAACATTCCTCAATATGGTATTACTGTGGAAGACAAAATGACTCTATTAAATATCATACTGAAAGTAGTGAAACAATATAAAGTTTTCAGCATACAACTCATTCTCCTTTTTTGAATTTATTCCTAGGTATTTTGTCCTTTTAGATGATATTATTCATGGAATTACTTTCTTAATTGTTTTTATAATTTTTCACTGCATGTTTATAGAAACATAATTTCTTTTTCTGTGTTGATCTCATGCCCACCTATTATGCTGTATTTGTTTATTAGTTTTAGTGGCTTTCTTTTACATTCATTGGAATTATGTATATATAGGAATATGTCTTCTGTGAATAGACATGACTTGATTTCTTCCTTTCCAGTTTTGATGCTTTTTACTTTTTTTTTTCTTTTCCTAATTGTTCTGGCTGGAGGTTTCTATGCAACTTTGAATAGCAGTGGTTCAAGAGGAATCTTTGTGTAGTTTCTTTATATCTAACTCCTGAATACCTAGACTCAGCCACCCTCCCACACCTGGAGCCCACGCGTGGGTCTCCAGAGACAGCTGGCTTCTGTGCTCACAGAGTCACCCAGGTATCCTCACCAGATGTAGCACAGTCTGGCCTTGCTTCCTTGGCCTCCAGCTGCCCTTCGCCCGTCAACATTTCCAAATCTGCCCTTTCCACTCAGCCATCTGTTGGCCCTCTCTCAGTTCTCCCACTTCTTTCCTCTGCTTGAATTTGACTCCAGTAGCCCCCAAAACAGGATTTGTACCAAAGCTGCTACACTGATTTAGATCTCCACACGCCCCTGCATTGTATTGTTTTAATTACACTCACTAAGTATACACTTGGCAGGCGGCTGGGCGATTTGCAGGGAAATGATGTTTCCACCACCTCCACCCTCCATTGGGCTTCAGTCAGGGGTTTCTTGGGTTTTTTCAAAGCACCAAAAAGTTGGGCCACCTATCGAATGACATAGTTCGTTCTCTTTAACTGAAAAAGCATGGTGGGGAGGTGATTATTGGACTCTATTGCAAGTTTTCTCAGAATGACAGGGAGCTTGGCTAGTTATGTCTTCTTTTGGAAGAATGTCACCTACTGTCTTCCAAACGACTAGCATAGAATGACCCAGTTACAGCAAAAAAGGAACCAGGTGTATGTACACTGATCCAGCATATCCAGGAGTATGCCAGCTCTAGGAGACTCATGGAATTATGGGCTGTATTATGTTCCAAACCCACCTGGATAAGGTGCTAGATTCTTTAATCTAAATTCATCAGATCCATTGGAATGAGATTCCCAAAATATGGTAGTGTGGCATGTCTGTTGACCCACTCCCACCACTGCTGTGTGAACCTCTGCAAACACAAGCATTGGTGTATGAGAGCTAATGATAGCTGACATTTATTTGATGCTTACATCAGAGCCACTAAGCTTGTCTTTTCTAAAATCACCTCCTCACAGAAGGTCAAAGCAGTGCCTAGCATCTCGCAGACAATCTGGGAATAGTTGCTAAACCACTTGAGTGATCTCATTTAATTCTGTCTCCAGGTGATATTATCAGCCCCACACAACAGGGGTAGAAACTGAGGCCGAAAGCAATTAAATCAGATGCTCACAGTAGTGCAGGAAGGAACACTACACGCACGCACACACACAAATTATTACATCAAAGAGTAGAGGTCATTTACAAAATTATATAAATGTGGTCAATTAGATTGAAAAATGTAAATATGTAATTGGTGCAGGGTAAAAATACATAAGATAGAAAATATCAGGAATAAGGGCAGCATGTAGCTATGGACATTACAAATATTCTAAACTATGGTTGCAAATCTGATTCTGTACTATTTTAGTATCCAAAGGGAAATGGGGAAAATCTCAGTTCCATTACTTGAAAAGAAGAAAAGAAAGCAGAAAAGATATTTAGACCAAAAACAAAATAAATTAAACCAAAAAATAAAGACATCCCTGATATCTCAGTCTATCAACCTTTTTATTCTATGAATTGTTATAAAAGGGCTCTAAATAATGGGGTTGGTCATATTCTCAAATAATATGCCTGAAAATAATAGCAAAGTTGTAATATTTTTTATAGAAAATTTTAATGTAGGATAAAGACACAAACCATTAAAAGCAATAGGAGGAATAGGTATAGAACAGCAAGGTAAAGTAGTTTTAAAGAACAGAGCATATCTTTGTGAAGATATCCTAATGAGAAAGAGAAAGGAATGAAGAGGCATGGAATTGGGCCATGACTCAACCAGGTCATCTGCTTTCAGCTGAGAACAGTCAGTTGTTGTCTACACTACCTATACAGACCCGTGAGGGGGGAGGTAAAGGAGATGCATAAAGGCAGCAAATCCAGGCTTCCATTTGTAAAACATGCTGTACTTTGGTAATCAAAAGTTGGAGAGTGTAAAAATTTGTATCATTTTTTGGTGTTTCAATGTTTTTTAATATAGTTTATTGTCAAGTCAGTTTCCATATATAATAACAGTGCTCAACCCAACAAGTGCCCTCCTCCATGCCCATCACCCATTTTCCCCTCTCCCCTACCCCCCCATCAACCCTCAGTTTGCTCTCAGTATTTAAGAGTCTCTTATGGTTTGTCTACCTCCCTCTCCATAACTTTTTTTTTCCCCTTTCCCCTCCTACATGGTCTTCTGTTAAGTTTCTCCTAATCCACATATCAGTGAAAACATATGGTATCTTTCTCTGCCTACTTATTTCACTTAGCATAATACCCTCGAGTTGCAACCACATTGCTACAAATGACCAGATTTCATTCTTTCTCATTGCCATGTAGTATTCCATTGTAGGTATAAACCACATCTTTTTGATCCATTTGTCAGTTGTATATCAATTTTTAAAAATGTACTAGTCACTTAATGTTGCTGATTTTGAGATGACAAACTATTATTCATTTTTGTATGCAATTTTGGCTGTTTTATGTTTTGCTTTGTTTTAGCATGACATTTTGCCATTGTACCTGAAAATCCAAATATGCAGACTGTTACCACTTCAAATTCTCAGTAAAGAAACATGTTTTTGGGATACTGTATCATCACCTCTAATGCAAAAGTATATGAGTAAATGAAAACATCAGCTAAACATTCCAGTTTTCTCTGAAGTATGGTCTAAAATACAATAGTAAATAGTAACTTCAGTAGTTTATAGATTATCAACAGTATTTTTAATGTTTATTTATTATTGAGAAACGGAGAGGCAGAGCATGAGGATGGGAGGGGCAGAGAGAGGGGGAAACACAAAATCTGAAACAGGCTCCAGCCTCTGAGCTGTCAGCACAGAGTCTGACATGGGGCTCGAACCCACAAACTGCAAGGTCATGACCTGAGCCAGTTGGACAGTTAACCGACTGAGCCACCCAGGCGCCCTATCAACAGTTTTCATTTTTAAAAGTAGTTAGAATGATAATTCTGATGCTTATCTACTTTCTTCTCTTTGGCTTTTGCTGCTAACTTAAGACATTTATGTAATAACTTCTAGACAAATCAAGAAAGAGTCACCTGTCTTGTCTAAACACAGCACTTAAAGATAATTAAAAAAGAACAGATAGAAATTATGTGACAAGATTAATAAAATGTGGTATCCTCTCTTCAAATTTATTTAGTTACATTTTTATAGCAATCTAGGTATTTAGCTACATTTTTATAAAAATCTAGATGGTGGGAGGAGGACAGTGTGTACAATTTTATAAGACAAATCTATGTGTTCTTTAAGCAATGGAAAGCTATGGAAAGAGGTGGAGATGACTGGGAAGGCAGATGATAGTTTTGGTAGGCATCTTTTGTTGATGAAAGAGATTTAAAGTAGTGGTTAATTTTGGCTCTGGTTTATTTATGCTTTAGTTACGTACTCAGTTAAAGTATCTAGTGATTCTTACATATCAAAGATCTCAGGTATTATTTTCTTTGTGGTTTATTTTACTAATTACTTCACAAAAGCAAAACTAATGTATCAGTCATTTTTTTTTGCTTGTGTGAATCATGATATATTTCAACACGTTGCAATTCACTGAATATTCTCAGCCCAAAGCTTCTAGACAGTATGGAGATAATTTTGGGGAGCTAAGCAAAAACATATCAAGTGATAATAAACTATTGTCCTGTAAGCAGTTTTTTTTTTTCTTTTCCATTCAGTCTTACTTATATTGTACTAGAACCTTTGATATAGCATCCTCTCCAAACTTTCTATGTAATAAAAATATGCAACAAGGTTACAACTGGAATTCTGAGATATTTTTATTTATGTTTTTACCACAGGAAACTTAGTTTTGGTTCCTAAAATTCAAGGGTAAGGTATACTTCCATTGCCACAGTCATTTTTGAATTGGTGATTAATTAACCAGTGTCAGCAATATAGACAGAACTGGATAGAATACACATGACTAAGCACACCCTAGACCTACCCAATTAAAATCTCTTGGAGCAAAGTTATAGCATGTGCATGTTGAAAAGAAGTTCTTCCGATAATTTGAAATGATTAAGAAACCCCTAAAGCTGATAATATTCCCAGGAAAGGAACTAGGACTGGGAGTTACAATAAAACATAGAGGTGGGGATAGCTAATTAAATAAAGCAAGTTCATAAAAATATATGTTATAGAATATATAAAAGTAGAAAAATATAGAGCTGCCTGGGTGGCTCAGTCAGTTAAGTGTCTGACTTCAACTCAGATCATGATCTCATAATTCATGGCTTTGAGCCCACATTGGGCTCTGCGCTGACAGTGTGGAGCCTGCTTGGGGTTCTCTCTCTCCCCACCAATCTCTTTCTGCCCGTCTCCCTCTCACATTTTTTCTTTCTCTCAAACAAAATAATTTAAAAAAAATAGAAGAATATAAAAAAAATGAAAGAAGAATCATCACATGAAAACGAAAGTAATATGCAATCCAAAAGTGATTGGCTTGACCAGAAGTAGACCTGGTGAGAAAAATGTCAAATGAGATTTAAATCTAAAGGTGGGCAACGGATTTATCTTAGTGAGACTACTTGAGGTCAGGATGCATGTCTGTAATTAGTTTTTAACCACTGCAGCCTTCCACATATTTACTGCTCAATAGGTATTTCCAGGATGGACAAATGCTAACTGGTAAAGCACAAGTAAATCCATGCAGAAGTGGAGAAAGTACTGACTGTTCTGGCACCACTGTTCCAGGTATACCTGGGGCCCATCTGCTGTCCCAGATGCCTGGTGGTTGATTGGACAACAAACGTGTGGGAGGCAAAAGGCATCTCTTTCCAAGATGGACACCAGGAAAGAGGCCAATGTAACTGTGCCAGGACTCCTCCTAACCTCTGTCGATAGCTCAGTCACACTGAGTTCCTTAATTTAACCACAGTGCTTCTGCAAATGTGTGGAGTGATAATTGGGCTGCATTTTACAGTTTAAAACAAACAACCTTTGGACATTTTTTAATAGAAATTAATTTACATGATGCCTTTTAATCGAATACTCAATGTTTATGATGCCTTTCTTTAAACATACTTAGATATCAGTAGTTTCTGTAAATACGTCCGTATGCAATATATATAAATTAACCCTCAATGTTCAAGTACTTAATATGAGTAATATACAGATTCTCAAGTTGAAACAATTTCATTTAGCTATAATTATCAAAACCTAGCAATCGGAAAATAAAAATCTAAGGAATTAATTTTCTGTTTCAGATTGTCAGTCTCTCACGTGTGGGGACAAGTTTCTGGAGGGGAAAAAATAGAGACAATCAAATTAATTTTACCCTCATTTTTCTCCAGATCGTCTATCATAAACTGATGACATTATTGCAAAATATTTTACTTTAACAAACAGTCGTCTGTTATCTAACCCTAAAAGTCTTATTTATATGTAGAGATTTTCCTCCCTTTGACTTTCTTTGACCTTCTTGTTCCTTTCTCTTCTGTATTTCCATCTCCTTTCCCCTGTCTTCTTCTTCTCTCATTTCTCTTCCTCCTCTTCCTCTCCCTCCTCTCCACCCTTCCTATTTTTCTCCTCCCTCCCTCTCTCAAACATGCATGTATTCCCACCTACTCACACATATATGTACACAATCACACATTCATAAGCACACAAAATCATGATGCCGATAGTTAATACAGTAAAGAGAACATGTGTGAGGATACTGGATTTTACAAGGTAGTGAAGCAAGAAAAAGGAAACCCTAAACATCCTAGCAATCCAGTTGAGAGCAAGGATTGGCAGTACCAGTAATACTAAGGACATGGTATCTGAAAAGTATCATATTAGAATATTAGCTTACTTGATCTATCTCAGGTCTGCCAAAACAGAACAGAACAAAACAAAACAAAACAAAACAACAAAACAACAACCTTCTGGGTGTCTGTGTGCATTGGGGAAGGGGGTTGGCAGGCATTTTGTTTTTACAGATTAAAACAACATTATAACTCAATGAGGTTCAAAGCTGTTACACTTAGAGCCATTAATGACCTAGACTGACACTGAAGTCAAAAATCTTTCAGACTTGAAAGCCCACACTCATTCCCCTGACCTGACTCCTTTTCTTTCAGTAAAGTCGAGTGAAATTTTATAAGGCAAGAGGAGGGGTGGCTAGCTGTGTCTAGGTCTGGCAAGTTTAAATGTGCCTCTCCGGTGTGGACCCTGTCCAACCCTACCTAATACACAATAGCATACTAAAACTGACTTAGAAAAGTTGAAAAGATACATTTTATAAGAAAATAAAATACTATAAATGTTTTTCTGTGTGCTATTATTATAAATCAGATATACAAATTGGAGCCTACTTAAGATTAACGCTGATTTGTCTTAAAAGAAAATAAGTCCTTGAAGCTAATAGTGCTATATCTATTGTTTTTTTTCAAATATGAACACTTTTAGCCCATAGGATATCCTTATACTATAGTCCTCTTAGTATAACACAGTTAATCAGCTAGATATTAAATCACCTTGTTGCTAAAATGATGTGAATAAGGGGTAAATATCTTAGTGATGAAGCATGCTTTCTGAATGAGAGGGGAAGATGAAAAACCTCCAAGGGCTGGATAGATGTATATCCAACTCCTTGCTCTCTGACTAAGCCAAACTTGCCCAAGGAAGTCAGCTTATCTGTAAATATGGAGAGAATTGCAGTAATCTTAAGGAAATTCAGTATAAATCAAATAAGATAATGCTTGAATTTATTTAGCACTCTGCCAGACACAGGTATCATTTATTGGCATGCAGTATTTACAGAATTTATAGTAAATTATTACCATTATGTTTTGTCTTAGTTATTCTGTTCCAAAGAACATGTTTATTTATTTGTTTCTTAGTTATATGGTTCTCGCTCTATAAACATTCACGATAATAAAAACGATGCTGTTTAAAAATCCTGAATAGTCAAGCCCCATCTTTAAATCTAAAGGATTGAACATCTTTAATGTCTAATACCTGGTTCAGCATCAAGTCTCCCTTCCTTACCCTCAACTCCACTTGATGCTCTGCCTTGCGGCACAGGCTCCAACATCCAAATGGCTCAGCGACTGTCTTCAAAGTTTCTTCCACAGTATGGGGAAGTGGAATTTTTTGCTGTCAATTGGCAGCTTTTTAGTGAGGTGTAATGTCGGGAAGGATTTGAAGGTTTTAATTCGAATAGGTATTTTACTTTGCAGGGCAAACATTTTCATATGGACTGATTCTTTACAATAATATTTGTTATATTATACATATATATGTATATGTATATATATTATGTATTATACATATATATTATACACACACATATATTTAAGTAAGTTCAGCTGTCTGACTTTTGTGCCCTTTTTTGGAGAAAAGGAAAGGGGTTTAGTTCTAAATGTCTCTCAGGTCATAGTATATTGCCTCTTCCTCATGCAGTTGTGAATGTGAATGCTGCAATATTTATAAAGTAGGAAAAACAGTGCCATCCACATTATAAAGGAATGCTTAGTTTATACAGTGTGCTGGACACCACTATCCCTAAAATCTTGCTGTACAATAGGGGGGTTAGGTTTTCTTCTTTTCATTTTACTCCAGTAAAAGCCTAGTATTCCATCTGTTCTATAGTAGTAAGCCAGAGGAAGGCTAAAATTTGGCTTTTAAGAGGTATTTGATTTTTATAGGTATTTTTTTATTAAGTATTTCAGAGGTTATCCTACACAGTATTGAGGTTTTAAGAAATTTAAGAGTGGTTTGAAACTAAATGAGACATATCAATCAACAATCTTCGTTTTTCACTAGAGTTTGGCTAGAATCAGCAATTATGGAAATATGCTATTTGAAGGGCTTATTCCAGAGAATGCTGACCTATTGTTTCTCACAATAAGAAGGAGAAGTACTTAAATTGTATTTTAACTGAAACAATATCAGAATAATTTTCTAAGAACAGTTATTAAATGGTCTATAGATATTTAAAAGATAGTATTTTACTCTGAATGGTTTAGAGATAACTAAAAGTATTTGAAAGATTTAGCTGATTTGGTGACATTTTTTTTAGTATTAGTTTTTAAATAAATTTTTCGGGGTGCGTGGGTGTCTCAGCCAGTTAAGCCTCTGACTTCGGCTCAAGTCATGATCTCATGGTTCGGTTCGTGGGTTCGAGCCCCATGTCGGGCTCTGTGCTGACAGCTAGCTCAGAGCCTGGAGCCTGTTTCAAATTCTGTGTCTCCCTCTCTCTCTGACCCTCCCCTGCTCACATTCTCTCTCCCTCTCTCTCTCTCTCTCACTCCCAGAAATAAATCAAACAAAAATAATAATAAATAAAATTTTATTTTTATTACTAAAATTAACATATAGCATTATATTACAGAAACTTTAAGAAATAAATCTAAGGGCAACTAGTTAGTTAATCATCAGACTCTTAATTTCAGCTTGGGCCATGTGAGATAGAGCCCCACATCAGGCTACGTGCTGGGCATGGAGCCTGCTTAAGATTCTTTCTCTTCCTCACTTTATGCCCCTCCCCTACTCACACATTCTCTCATGCTGTCTCTCAAAAAATAAAAAATAAATCTAGAAAAAATAGCAATAGTAGTGAGTGTGTATATATATATATATTTCTTGATTCTTTTTGCTTTGTTCCATTTATCTTGGGAGAAGTGTGTGTAGGGTACTGGTAGCAGCATCATAGTTAAGTCAGTCACATGGACGTTGAAGCACATAGATCTCAATGTGCCAATCTTGGCTCCTTCTCCTAATTTATGGCCTTCATTACCATACCTCATGCAGTCAAGGCTTGGTGTACTCATCAATGACTTAGAGATGGTATAAACAGTTATTTTAATAATAGTAATAATAATAGTAATAGTAATGGTAGTATAATAATAAAGCTGCAAAGGGCGTTAACCCATCTGGAGATAAATAATTATTATTCTGGATGAAAATATGCTTATATCTATTTTTTTCTATTTTCTTCAACTTTACTGAGATATATAAGATTGTGTAAGTTTAAGGGGTACAATGTGATGGTTTGATACAGATGTAGGTTATAAAATGATACCCATACAGATTAGTTTACACATCCTTCACCTCATGTAATTACTATTTTGTTTCGTTTTGGTGAAAACATTAAAGTTCTATGATCATAGCATCTTTCAATACACAATACAATATTGTTAACTACAACTGCCATTATGTGCATTAGATCTTGGAACTTATCTTATAACTGCAAGTTTGTATACTTTGACCAATAGCTTTCATTTCCTCCACTCCCAGCCCCTGGCAACCTCCATTATATTCTCAGTTTCTGTGAGTTTAATGTTTTTAGAGTCCACATATATGTGAGATTATACATTATTCAGTTTACTCCGCCTAATTTACTTAGCATAATGTCTTCAAGGTCCATCATTGTTGTTATACATGGTAGGGTTCCCTACCTTTTTTATGAATGTATTATATATTATAATACATATATAATATATACATATAAAATATTTGTCACATTAATATGTATTATGTATCTTCCTATGTATAACATAGATACATATATATTTCTATATATAATATAGATATATATCACATATATCTATATGTATATTGTATGCCAAATGCTAAGAATCTTAGGGTCCATATTAGAATTCCTACAACAATAGAGACATTTAAATTCATTTGTTGTTAAATGGGACATTTCAATTCAGAAAAGAATCTGTTATTTCCAAAATTCATTTCTTTGTAGAGATAAATATGATTATAAATTTGTGGCATTTGAGATTAATACTTATCCTTAAACTGATAGGCTATTTATATCATCCAGCTCTAAAACTAGCTCTAGAGGTGAAATTGCATGTAAATAAATACAGAATTATCTTGTATCTCTAGAAACAACTATACTGAAGTTGTGTAGAATCATTATTTTTTACCTGTAGGTATTTTGATGGATCACATTATACCACATATTTTGACATAATATTACTATACAATTTCTAAAATAGTAATTTTTTTTTCTTACTGTCTATTTACTTTGAAAGAGAGAGAGGGAGACAAAGCAAGCATGAGCCAGGGAGATACAGAGAGGGAGAGAGAGAGAATCCCAAGCAGGCTCTTAACTATCAGCACAGAACCCAATGTGAGAGTCAGTCTACAAACTCCGAGATCATGACCTGAGGTGAAATCAGGAGTCAGAAGTTCAGTCGACTGAGCCACCCAGGTGCCCCTAAAATAATGAATATTCTTGAGTAAGATGTTGTATACGCTTTGTACTATAACACATATCAATTGCACTCACATGTGTTAGGCAGGAACAGAAGTGAGAATCCAGCATTATGATGAAGAGATACGGTTTTTGAACTAAACAGCATTATTAAATTCTACTATTTTGCATGCTAAAAGAAAATCAAAGTCACACCTACATGTCAGTATATGGTATCTAATGCAACATAGGACAGACTTTAACTTAATAGTGCATATCCCTTCCTAAATTTCTTAAGTTTAGAATTGAGTGGTATTTAACATTTAACTTTAAAATGTCATAAGAATCTAAGAAGTGACTTTTGAAATTTAAGTTTATCCTTTCTAATACTGGGTCTCTGAGAGCATCACTGTTACGTGGAAAACAAGATAATTTCCCCCAAGAAGTTAAACAAAGTTTAAACATACTCTCCCAAGTATCTCTTGTTTATTTTTTATATAATGTTTTTAGCACTTGCCCTATTTCAGGCAGTGGACCAAGCACTTTAAATGAATTAACTCACTTAATCCTCATGGCAAAGCTATGAAATTGTCCACATTTTCCTATACCAAACTGAAAAATGACCTACACATGGTTTGTCTTTGTCTGTGTCCACTTTATGTGTTTATAATCCCATTTGAGCTCCTGCCCCCAAAACAAACAAAACATTTTTCTATGTGACAGTGTTCTACTCATGTACTCCTTAAAATAACTTTGACAGTGTATATTACCTTTTACATTTTAGTTGACTTCTATAATCTCCCATTATTAATTCAAAGTTTAGAAGGTTATAAATTAAGCATATTGTAATTAATGATATGTTAAATATAAAATTACCACATTTGTTTTTAAAATTACATAATAGGGTGCTCCTGGGTGGCTCAGACAGTTGGGCATCTGACTCTTGTTTCAGCTCAGGTCATGATCTCACATTTCATGAGATTGAGCCCTCCCCACCCCCACCCCATGTTGGCTCTGCGCTGATAGTGTGGAGCCTGCTTGGGATTCTCTCTCTCCCTCTCTGTGCTCCTCCCCTGCTCGTGTGCACTCTCTCTCTCAAAATAAATAAATAGCCATTTAAATAATTAAAGATTAAAAAAATAAAATAATATTACATAGTGGTATTAGTAGACCAGGAGACAGTTATATGGTGGTATTTTATTTTGGAGATCTTTAGGGAAGCTTGGTAAAGGACTGAGAAAGTGAGACAGAGGAGGTGAGTGTGTTACTATTGTGGGCAACAGTAGCAGTAACTTTCAGATTCTACTGAAACATTTGGAGAGACTAACTAATACATGTACCATAATTATCTCATTGAAAGACAAGAAATATTGCTTATATTTCTACCTCCTTGCCTTATTTGTGTAGTAGGTTTTCTCCTGGAGACATTAATTCAAGGGACTTCCTTGCCTTCCCAGCTTTGGGTCAAGAAAGCCTTTATAACCAGAGGAAGCTCTAAGGCAGAGAGAAGGAGGTCCTAAGGCAATACACTCACTGTGTGAGAGGCATGTTCCCCAGACTGCAAAAGACCTTGAGGTGGGCCAAAGGCCAGAAATTGTTCGTGTTAGCATATAATTCCCACTAAATTTTGAATAAATAAGTCATTTTCTATGACCAGAAAAAACTAATTTTTAAAGTAAAATTTTAGAAATCAACTATAACCGTATTTTATTAGTATAGAAAAAATAAAACCTTTAAAATCATTAAACATAGGAAAGGTTTGAAATTTTATTGCAAATGCATTCTTCTCTCTCTCTAGTTCTCTCTCTCTCTCTCTCTCTCTCTCTTCTATTAGAAGTAACTTTACTTGATAGTGAAGCCAAAAGGATACATACAAAAGGAAATTCATGGATAACCTTAAGGGTTTAACCTAAATCTATATCCAAAGCCACATGTTCAGATTTCACAAATTCATCTCTTAATCAAATAAATGTAGCTCTTTTTCAATATACTATAAATCATGGCTGAATATGATATTCTTGCTAGAAGGAACCATGACTCAACTTTATTCTTATTCTTACTTTTCAATTTTATAGATGTAATTTATGATCTGTATAGAGGGGAATCTGTAGTAACGATGCCATTTAAGTCTTAAACTTTTTTGAGTTATAGAACAAAACAAACATATTGATATTACCAATAGTTATTTTAATAAGCTATCTGCTAATTACTTTATTGCACTCTTTCAACTTTAATGAAATCAAATAATTGAAAATTATTCAACCTATAAAATATTACTACATTCCTACAGCCATTCTGTCTTGATTTCTTAGTATTATGCGAAATGTTTTTGTGAGAGTTTTCAGTGAAGTAGTAATCTTGTTACTCTCTCATTGATGAAACTCTGTTAACTCAATATAGCCTTATATGACTTACTGACAAACACTGAAAAAATTAAAATATTTTACCCACTGTATTTAGAAAAGTGAAGAGTCCCAGGGAAATTATTCAAATAGTTTATATTAATTTAAATTAACATCAGCAAAGTATATCTCCTTGCCTTTCAAATCTGTTATTTTTTTCAGCTAATGACGTGGTCTAGAAATGAATATTGCAAATTGCAAAAAAGTATTGCTTGCTTTTCAAACTGCGAACACTCATGTGTACATCTGTATGTGTATGTGTGTGTCTGTACATTAAGCATGCTTTATTGATGTTCTCTCTGCTTTGTTTCAGAGGCTTCTCTCTTAAAAGTTTTGTTTTTGTATCCCCAAATGGAAGGTGTAAAGTCATTAAAGGAAAATTGCCCTTGCTTGAACATTCCTATGCTGCCTTATGTCTGAGCTTAGAGAAGACCTTTTGTCTTTAGGCTTTGCCTTTAACAGACAGACAATTGTAAACTGATGGGGAAAAATAGATAAATGTTAATTATTCGTTAAAAGAATTTTTTTTATTTAATTCCCTGTACGTGTTTACACCTTAGGGAAATATATCTTGTTCTATTTGGGGTGGGGATGTTTAATAAAGAGAGGACTCTTTGGATGTTTGACTTCTAATGGATTTCAAGCCCCCCACCCACCACACACTGCCTCTGGATGAGCTGGTATCAGGTGTGTGTGCTTCCTCTCTTCTGCCAGTGGGAAGATCAAACCCCACACATTCTGGCTCCCATACACATTTGCCTCTAACCACAATAAAAGCTAAGTTAGTCTCTTTCCTGGTCTCTCCAGTGATTCTGGATCTGCTTTGGAGCCTGCCTGTCTCTCTGCAAAAAACCTCATAATATGAATAGTTAACCTTTCTGTATACTCTTTCCTTAACAGTTTCAATGTCTTTTGAGCTCTGCATGCCCACAACATAGTTTTATCAGCATTGGTAAACTTTTACAAAGGTGGCGATGAAATGACTGTAATGGGGCAGATGTAGATTCATTTGACATATGAGGAGAAATGCTATTTTGGCATCAAGATATTTTTCTTTGATGCTTGGGAGGGGTAATTCACAACATTGTACTTACAGCCATTTAAAGACTTACTTTTACTGCCATAAGGACAGTTAAGTCATGGTTTGCCATTTGAAAAGCAGAAAAGTTTCACCGGTGTTATAGCCCCTATTTGAATGGAATAAAATACAGATTTCTCCCACTGTCTGAAAGTAGCATGTTTATGTGAAAACTCTAATAAGCCAAAATGGGGTGAAGTAAAGAAGCAATTACCATTAATTCATGTAGAAAAAAATCAGCATTCCCAGAACCCCAAAAATGAAGTAAGAACTCATTTGTAATCTATTACAGAATGGAAGTAATATAGATAATATTGCTCATATGAATATCAGAAATTTATCCCTATACCAGAAATTTGTATCTGATAGAGAAAAAATACATCAGTAAACAATATCTGAAGTCCTCACCTTCACTGGATCTTTGGAGATTTTGCCTAAAGTCTCTTCCCTCTTGGAACTTCAGTTGTCTCATCTATAAAATAGAGATAATAATTTACTTGTTAGAATGATACTTCACTGTCCCTTCCCTACCTAAAATGTAAGTAAGGTTCTATGATATGTTTTTAGACATGAAAGTTTAATGAACTTCTTTAACCTAAACCCTTACTTAGGGCATGTGTGTGGGTGGGTGCATGTGTGTGTACAAATTATAAACTTTCAAACTACTAGCCTAACATTAGTATGCTGAGTGCTATCCAGTGACCCAAAGAGTCCTAGAATTTCTAACGCTTTTTGCTAGACTCTTTTTTATGATAATAATACCTATATTGGATTTGGTGAATTGGTCTTTGGAACCAATTTGCAAATGTTCTCTTTAATTGACATCTTTGTCTAGTTTCCTCTCAAATATATAGGACCCACCTGTCATTTTTATTCTATAGAGACTGTCAAGTAACCTCTAACTCTGATTCCTTTATAACACGAAGCAAAGAAAAGGTCCTGTTCATGTGAACTCTGATTGACTCATTGGTTAGCTACTTCATTACTCAGACACCAGCAGCTTCATTAAGTGAACAGAGAGACCCAGAGATTTGCACTGACTGGGGAAATTCACTGGATTAATCTAATGAGTCCTCAAGAATGATCTTTTGAACATTATTGTTTCATGCTTTGTCAGAGTTCAGGTGTTGTTTCAGAATCTTTACTTATAAGACCTAAAAACTATCTTAATTACTCATCTTTACTTATAAGATCTAAAAACAATCTTAATTACTCATCAAATACACGATACCAGACACACGATATGACCTTTCCTTTTAGTACATCTTCTGTTTATTATATAGAATATTAAATGGAACATGTTATTCTTAGAAGACTGGACTGAGTAAAAAGTCACTATGATATGAAGACTGTTATAAAACCCCGTTCACCCTATAGTGTTTTTTGTTTGTTTGTTTGTTTTGTTTTGTTTTCTCAGCAGTTTTGGTGATATAGCCCTGCTCTTCTATTTTGCCATTTGGATTTCATCCAAAATCCTTTTGGATTTTCATTGTAAAGTAAAAATAAAAATAATTGTTCTATTTGTGGCAGTATGTAGAGTATCAGGCAAGGTCTGATCATTTTCCTTGCATTCTGATGATTTTGCAAACTAAAAAAAAATCTACAAGTTAGATTGAATTTACTGTAAGGTTGATTTTACAAATGAAGAGAAATAAACTCAAGCTAGGTCATCTCCTGGCCACAGGATGGTGGCTGTCCCTGCCTACATCCGAATATCACTGTGTGTTTGCTGCTTCCTTGTATGTAAATTCCCTCATACCCATTAATATTGCCTGATGTTGGTGGCATGTGTATCTGGGTCCAATTTGCATGACATCATCAGACAATAAATAGATTGATAGAAAGACCAATAGGTTGGCAGAAAAATAGAAGAAGAAACTGTCTTTGGTACTGCTAACACCTTTCTTTCCCAAAATTCCTTTCTGATTTGGTCATCTTTGCAATTTCTATTCACTAATGAAAGCCCTAAAATAATTGCAGAAAAGTGAGGACCATGGGAACAGTTTTTGACCTATGGTCTGTCACCAAAGAGGTAATTATAAAGTAGCTCTAGAAGATGTCTTCTTATATCCTTCCAACTAGTCAAACTATAGAAACAATTATTTCTTTTAGAATAATGTGACATTATTTTTATTTAGAATCTGTCTGTAATAAAACAGCTGGACTCACCCATACATTATAGCCAAACCATTTATTTTCTGTAAGGCCAAGAAGACACAAATTTACATGTTTTTGCCATGACAAAAGTCAGAATTGTATTGTTTTATAGCAAAATGTTCTTTGAGAATACTGAAGTTCTCGTTGACATGAAGGGAGAAGGATGATACAGGGAACAATTCAGGAGTTAGACTGAATGAGCTTAATTCTTGTTCCATCACATCCCACCTGTGTGCTCTTTGACAAGTCATCATCCATGTTTCATTTTATCCTATAAACTGGGGACACAATAGTACCCATTTTATAATGACCTCATGTAGATGAAAATAAATAATATATGTTAAGTTCTTAAAAGAGAGCCTGGCACATGATAAACATCTAAGAAATGTTAACTATTATTTTTATTTTCTGAATGACTTAAAATATTAAGCTTAAAGGAATTATGATTACTCAAGGTATTTTTTAGCCTTTGGGGAAAAACAGATCTGTGATTTTATGAGTCAAACATTGTAATAAGACATTTTTTTCCTTACACATGAATAAAAACATTTTGACTGCTGTCAATTTTTCTATGACATGCACTGACTCTCTCTCTCTCGCTCTCTCTTTCTATATATATATATGTATGTATATAATTGGCTTACAATTAATTTAATTATGCCTTACTAAAGTTGTTCACTTACTAAGTTTTTCCCTTAAATAATAAATCCCTTTATGAAATAATTGATTAAAAGCAACAAAACAAAAAGAAAATGAATAAATGAAAGAGGTATTATACCTTGGCCTGACCCGAAGACTGTCTGGGAACAGCTATCACCTGGATTGGTGCCAGAATGCTGATTGCAAAGAGCAAACAGAGCTGCACAGGGACATTCTCTGAGCTCTGCAGTGCGGTTAGGCCACAGACGGGTGGCTGCTGTTTGCCATTTGCAGCTCTGTTGTCACTTGTGACTGCAGAGCTAGCTTATTCTGGGATTTGCTTCAAATACATGAGGTTCCCAGGACTGCTGTTACTACTATTAGTTTGGGTACAGAGGGACTCAAATTTTATTTTTCATTATTCATGTGGTAAAACCCTTGAGCCTCAGGGCAGCAGCCAGAAACCTTGTCCTCAGTAACCATTTATAAACAATTACAGCTGTTTTTTTAAGGGATATGGAACATATAAAGAGGAAAGGAGCCATGAGTATTAAATTTGGATTGCCTCCTTTTTCTGTTCTGGTTTTCCTTTTGCTTCTTCTCTTCCTTTTTTTAAACTTAATACAAAAATATCAAACCTGTTATTCAATAGTCGTTCTTATTTTTTAATTTGAAATAATTTTAGTTTCTGAAGAGTTGAAAAATAATTTAAAAATCTCATTTTACCCTTCCTCTGTTTCCCCTCAGATTGTATGCCTAGAGTACAATTACCATAACTAAAAAATTAGTATAATACCAGTAACTAAATTACACTTTTACTTGAATTTGACAGTTTTCCCCACGAATATCTTTTTTCTGCTATAGGATTCAATGGCTAAATTTTTTGGTTTTATGTTCTATTTTGTTTGTTATTCTTAAGTCTAAGGTACACACCATTACCTGTAACCCAGAAACTTCAAATACTACAAAGTGATCACCCCCAAAAGCTACCACCAATCATTATCACTTTGGTCCCCTATATCCTTTTCTCTCACCCCCCAAAACCCTTCCCCTCTGGTAACCACTGGTCTCTTCTCTGTATCTGAATTTATTTTTGTGTGCATTGTTTTGCTTAGATTTTACATATGACAGGGAATATCAAGGTAATATTTGTGCTGTCAGTTATGCCTTGACAGCTGAGTATTCCATTTATAGGCATACTATGATTTATTTTAGAAGTGGAAAATTGATAGCCATTATTTTTGTTATTTTCATTTTTGTCAAAGTCATAAATTCTATGATGACAGATTAGGCAAGGGACTTTAGAAAATCTGTGAAGTGAATTCCTAGGAGAAAATCAGTTGGGAAAATGATAAGTACATTTAATTTTAATAGTTACTGGCAAATTGTTCTTCAAAAATGATTCTAGAAACATTATAATATGACCAAAGACATTTGGAAGTACCTGTCTTCCACAGTCTTTCCAACAATGTGTACTAAGAAACTTCAAAAAATTATATTTACTAGTTAGGTTGCTGATAAAAGGACCATGATTTTGTTTTGATTTATATTATCTTCATTGTGAGGTGGAACATCTATTCAATAGCTTACTAGCTATTTGCATTTCTTGTCATAAAAACTATATTTGTGATATATTTCTCTCTACTGAGTTTTGATACTCTATTTCTTATTGATTATTAAATTAAAGATATCAGCCCATTATCTCATAAATGCCCTGTATCGCTTCTCAATTTTTCTTAAATCTTATTTATATTTATTTTGAGGGAGAAAGAGAGAGTCAGAAAGAGAGGGAAAGAGAGAGAATCCCAAGCACTGACAGTACAGAGCCCAATGTGGTGCTTGAACTCACCAACCATGAGATCATGACCTGAGCCAAAATCAAGACTAGGATGTTTAACTGGCTGAGTCACCCAGGCGCCCCTCCCCATTTTTTTTTTTTATTTCCACTTAACTTTATATGTGGAATAGTTTTTATTTAAAATAATTTGGTTTTATTTTCATTATTATTTTTGGCTGTTAAAATTATTAGTCATTTGATTCTAACTTTCTGGACTTTTGGTCAGGCTTAGAGAAATTTTATTCACTCCAAGTTTCATAAAGTAAATTTACCAAATGTTGCATGCATGTGTGTGAGTATCTGGATAGTTAGCAGCTTTATTGCAGTATAGTGAAGTATTGTTCACATGTTATAAAATTCATTCATTTCATTGTGTATAATTCAATACCACAGTCCAATAGGAAATCATATTTAACACCAGTCAAAGATGTCCTGAGTTTGTAGTCATTTCTCATTCCCATCCTTACTGTCTGAATAGATTAGTTTTCTTCTGGATATTTCATATTAATAAAATCACACAATATGTGTCTTTTGTGTCAGGATTCTTCCACATAGTGTAATGTTTTTGGGATTCATCTATGTGCCAGAATGTATTAAGCCTTCCAATCCATGAATATATATGTGTGTACATTTATTTAGACTTACATTTTTTTCTCAGCAATATTTTGTCATTCTCAGTGTACAAGTTTTGCACTACTTTTATTAAATTCAATCTTAAGTGCATTTTATTTTTTATGATATAATGAATGAAAATATTTTATTTTCCAATTTGAATTCCTATGTAGAAATGTAATTTTTAAAATATATTGTGACCCTGTTATTATCTATTTAAAATTTTCTAGTAGATGAAGATGGCTCTGTATTGGAAAGTACACTGAACTAGCAGTCACAATAATATATATGTATATACACACACACACACACACACACACACACACACACACACATACATAAACACACACCTACCTTTTGCATTAAAATATATGGTTTAGGTTAAGATAATTCTAACAGGTTTTTCATGTCTATAAATGTTAGCCAGGTTATTCAAAGCTCTATTGGTTAGATAGCATTCCATGACTGGACTTTGTAGAATATCTGGTGTCACTGTTCTGACAAACCAAATTTTAATAGCATCCTTTTACCAATCATTATGATAACCACAAAAGACCCTATCTGCACATAAGGGGCCTGTTGACTTATTTTACATTTTGACTTAAAATATCTTTTATGGGGCACCTGGGTGGCTCAGTCAGTTACATCCAACTTTGGCTCAGGTCATGATCTCACTGTTCGTGCTGACAGCTCAGAGCCTCGATCCTGTTCCAGATTCTGTGTCTCCTCTTTTTGCCTTTCTCCCACTCATGCTTTGTCTCTCTCTGTCTCTCAAAAATGAATAAATGTTAAAAAAATTTAAATATCTTTTATTTAGTAGAAATCCAGGACATTATTCAGTTTAATTGGCCAATGAGAAAACCTACCCCTTCTATAGTGTCACATGGCTAGCTAGGCTGCTTAAAACCTCCACTGATGTAATTACTTTACTTAATAGATATGAACACTTGAGAAAACACTTTGTGTTTGGTTAGGAGGCTGAAAATATTAAATAGTGACTTTAAATGTGTCTTTTTAAATCTAATTGTATTTAGTCATATGTTTGCCCTCTGGAAGAGTATAATTTGCTCCTGATATTGAAATAATAGCTTGTTATGTATTCAGACTCAGCTGTAATGTTTCCCTTTGGCATTCTCTGCTCCAGGAACAATAAAACATATATCTTAAACTTCCTTGATTTCATTTTATTTTCAATCCCTAATCAGTCTGGTTATCTTCTAAACTCTTTGATTCCTCAATAGTTTTCTTAAAATGTGGTTCTCAAAATTAAATGTAATGTTTTAAATGCTTGTCTAGTGAAACACATGGAACCCTTTTTCAAAGCAATAATGACATTATTCTGTAGATGTTTATTTATATATCCTTGTGACTAGGGACTCCTTGTGACTTCATCCCTGTTAATGAATATTTTATCTTACTATCTCAGTTGTACTAATATTATTGAACTGTGTTATCTTTACATAGTAAGATTATTGTTATGGTTACATATACCTATTATAATGTTATGATTATTGAACATGAGATATTGATACCCTTTTTACTTTTTTTAAGTTTTTTAATGTTTTACTTTTTTATTTTTGAAAGAGAGGTAGAGACAGCTGTGAGCAATGGAGGACTAGAGAGAGAGCGATACAGAATCCGAAGACAGTCTTCAGGCTCCGAGCTAGCTGTCAGCACAGAGCCAGATGCGGGGCTTGAACCCACACGGTGTGAGATCATGACCTGAGCCTAAGTCGGACGCTTAACCGACTAAGCCACCTAGGCACCCCTTGATAGACTTTTTAAAAAATCTGGCCGAAATTACTCCTGCCATATCTTTTATCAGTTTGAATGTGCATATCTTTATAATACAGTTGGGTATGGAATCTACTAATTCTCCATATAAAGAATATTGTGCTGTTAAGCCTTCCCTAAGTAAAAAGCATAAGTAGAGAAGATAACTTCCTAGAAGACTCAATCTTTGCAAACTTAAGATAATTTTTTAATCATGGTTTTCTCTTTTCTGAACATCCCTTTAAAACACTATTCAATAACGTTCTCTGGAACATTTGGTTTTGCAGAAAAATATTAAAAAATAAGTGAAAGTATCAGTACATATTAGTCAACATCAAATTTTGTGTTGTCCATATTTTGTTTATTGCCACTGATTTGCTTTCATTCCTTGTAAGTCCTGAGACCTCTTTCTTTGAATCTAGATAAGTGTCGCAAACTTCTTTTGAGTGTCTGCCATGCTTGCTGGGACCCCTGTGCCCTTTGGAACTGTAACGTTCCTGTTTGTGTCCATTGTGCAAACTGTTTACTTAAAAACATGTCCATTATTGTAAAGCTTTTTCTAATTTTTCTTAAGTAACTGCCTTTTTAAATTTTCTACCTCAAGCAATGGTACTTGCTTCAGAAGTTAGTATTTTGTTACTCTGTGTTTTGGGGGACATAGTTTTTTGTTGTTGTTGTTGTTGTTTGTTTTGTTTTGTTTTGTTTTTTCTCCATTGCCTTCTCTTCGCTTAGTTTTTCATATTGCTTTCCCAGAGTACCAGTTAACTTATATGGCATGAGCAAACATTATTCCCCTTACTCAACACTAGTTGTCATGATCAGGGCAAAGCTACTACATTTGTGTGCAGAGCCTGAGGATCCTAATACCTTATAAAGCCCAAGACAATCTCAACCCAAGCAAGAGCTGTTCTGTAGCAAGCTGATGATTTCATTTAAATGTTTACATGACATTGGTAAGCTCATTTTTTTAAGCCAATGAAGTGATGACATCTTTCTTTGAGGAGTTTTGAATGTTAAAAAAAAATGAAAACAGTGACTCTCACTATTGGTGGGAATGCAAAATAGTGCAGCTATTTTGAAAGACAGTTTGGTGGTTTCTTGCAAAATTGAACATACAGTTGCCATACAATCCAGCAATTGCAATCCTTGGTGTTTACCAATTAAAAGCTTATGTCCACATAAAGACTTGCACACAGATACATATAACAACTTTATTCACAATTGCCAAAACTTGGAAGGAATTAGGATGTCTTTCAGTCTTTCCGAATGCATAAACTGTGATATATCCAGACAATAGAATTTTATTTAATGGTGAACAAGATGAGCAATTAAATATGAAAAGACATTAGGAAATTTAAATGCATGTTACTAAGTAAAGACAACCATCTGAAAAGCCCACATGCTGCATGATTACAATTATATGACAAAACTATAGAGTCAGTAAAAAAAAAAAAAAAGAAAGAAAAAAGATCAATGGTTGTGATGGATGGGTTTGGGTTAGGAGACTTAAATAGGCAGAGCACAGAAACAATTTCGGGTGGTGAAAATACTCTACATGGTACTGCAATTATGAATGCATGTCATTATAAATTTGTCCAAACACCAAGAGTGACTGTAAGATAAAGTATGGATTCGTTGGTTGTGACAACTACAGTGTCTGGTGTGAGATGTTGATAATGGAGAAGGCTATGCTGATGTGTCATTAGGATATATGAGGAAGAAGTTTCTATGGTTCCTTCTCAGTTTTCTGTGAGCAAAAACTGCTCTAAAAATACTCTTAAAAGTATGAAATATCACTTCACATCACAATATCACAATGAAATATCCCTTCACATCCACTAAAATGGCTGTGCTTAAAAACATAGATGGTCAAAAAGTGTTGGGACAGGTGTAGAAAAATTATAACACTGATGATTGGGATTACTAAATGGTGCGATTATGAAATGTGCAGTCTGGCAGTTCTTCCAAGTTAACATAGAGTTTCTGTATGGAATCAGTATACAGAATATACTGAATAGTTTCTGTATAGATTCAGCTCCTAGGTGTATACCCATGAGAAATGAAAACTTTTGAAAACCTTCCATATAAATGTTCAGAGTTCCTGTTAGGAATCATTATTTCTAAGAGCCAAAAGATGGAAACAACCCAAATATCCATCTCCTTGTGTATGAATGCCTATGATCAGATAAATAAAATATGTTAGATCCAGACAACAAAAAGGTATTCAGGATAGAAAAGTTTAAATTATTGATAACATGCTAGAAACATGGATGCACCTTGAAAACATTATGCTACATAAATTATCACTCACATGTAGCCAGATATTAAGGATTCGATTTATATGAAGGAGTCAGAATAGGCAAATCCAAAGAAATTGAAAGTATATTAGTGTTATGTGCAGCTGGAGACTAATGGGGGATGACTGCTGATGAACCATAGGACTTCCTCTGGGAATGATGAAAATGTTCTAAAATGTAGTCATAGTTTTACAATTCTGTGAGTGTGATAAATTCATTTAATTGCACATTTTAGATGGGTGGGTTATATACCATGTGAATTATATGTCAATAAAGCTTTTTTTTAAGTAGATAAAACATATGGTCTGTCAAAAAATTTTGTAGCTGTGAAATAATACCCATATTATTTTTTTCCTTGTTGGAAGCAGGTTTTGTGCACTTGTAAAAATTTAATTTTTGAATAATTCCACATTAAGTCTGCTGTCACATCTTGTCATATCTTTTACTCCTGTTCCTGCTACTACCATTTCTCCATGGGAACAGGAAATTAATGCTGTTCTCTCTCATTCTCTTCCCCCTATTTTTTTTTTAAATTTATTTTATAGAACTGTGAAATGTTTACTAGGGAGCAATAGAATAGGGAGGACCAAGTACAGGGGACAGGGTGGGCAAGGGAAATTCAAACCAATAGACAGAACAGACATTTTAATGCTGTTCTCTTTAATTCCTCCAACTCCTTTGTCCACAAAAATAATTTAACACATAACAGAACCAAAAATTTTAAGGATTTTTTTTGAGAGTTTATTTTTTGTACTAAAACACTTTTTAGTTTAGTTTGGTAATAAAAAGAAAGAATTTATCAATTGTAGAAAACTAGTTTGAATTGCAAATTAAAAACACTAAACACTAGCTTAAATGTATAACTTTTAACTAAATTAAGTCCTGGTTAATATAATCTGTAAAAAGTGCTTAGGGAATAACCATAAAAACTATCATCTTATTTACTTAGCATTTTCTCCAGTGATCTAGAAGACAAGTATTCCAGGAACTAATAACATAGGTGATAATAGGTAAATAAATATATCCATTAAGATAGAAAAAAAATAATACCAAGGGCCAGCATAAATTAATATTCTTAAAATGATATAATTATTAAATTACATAAAGATTTATATAAAGATTTTGGGAAAATCATGTCTTTCACTTCTTAGAGAACTTTAGAAGGCAGGGATGGGACACTTATGGACCCTTTTGTGAAATACCTTGGATTTAGAAGACCATGAAGCTTAAGAATCGAAGCTTCAAGTACTCTCAGTGTTGACTTTCTGATGGAGTGATGAGAAATTTATGAATTAAAGTAACCATATTTGCTTTCACCTGGAGTAAGTTTCTTTGGATAAGCCACTATTTTAAACTCAGAGAAATTCTGCCACAGTCCATGATTCTTTTTTGTCTTCTCTGTCTCTTTTCCTTTGTGGACTAAATGGTTTCTATGTATAGGCCTAGGCATTCTTGTTTGATTTGGTTTGTTTTGTATTTCCTCTTTTCTGTGAGGAAATGCATGGGGCCCCTGTTATATTCTTTTCCTGAGAAAAATAAGACCAATGATGAAAAGTTGAGAAAAATGTATAAATTGATCCAATAAGTGGGATTATGTGGCAAAGTACAAAGTAAGAGGGCAAGTGAAATTTATCAGGTTTTACTTTAGATCTATTTTAAAGCAAAGTAAATATAGTGACAGTTCAAGTAGTTCCTGAGACAATGCTTTGATTATATGAACTTTATTCATATTAATATCAGTATAATTTATAGTAGTTGAAATCAGCATGAATGAGGATGAGTATAGGGCCCTGATGTTCAAGAGTGATTCATCTGGGATTAAAATTTACTTGACAAAAAGATCATCATAGTTTTCCATAGATAGTCATGTTACCAATAATAAATAAGGTTGCTTTTCCTTAAAACTATTTCACCTATCTTACTATTAGCATTAATGACCAGATAGAATTGAGAAAAATAAAAAGCTAGCATTAAGAAATGGCAAAGATTTTGTTCTTTCATTGTTATTGCTGTTGTTTTGTTTTTGTTTTGCTAAACTCTAACATTGGCTCATTTTTTTAATGGCAGATTTCACAAGAGAGAACAAATAGTTAATAATCTTTTAAGAGAGATAGTAACAAAGTCATCCTAGAGACAATTAAATATGATGAACAAAACACCAAAAGGTATTCTGTACACTGTGGATTGATCTAATCTTAGCAGGAGGAGTTCAACAACCTCCATCAGATGACAGTAATTTTTATTATTTTCTTTAAATTGTGGTTTACTCTTAAATTTATTCCCAGGTCTATGTAAATACCTACATATCTATATCTATATCTATATCCATATCTATATATAGAGAGAGATATGGATATAGATATAGATAGATATAGGTAGGTAGATATAGATATATAAATTTTAGTTATTAATTGAGATTGGTAACATAGTAGTAGGGATGACTATTATGGGCCTAATCTTATTTTCCTCCAAATCAGTTCTTCCTTTTATCATATTTGATTGGGAACATCTTTTCAAACATTTCTGTTACAATTTGTATTCTATATATTATTATTAGCAATCATGGTGTGATTTATGCATTTGGGAAAATCTTTAATTTATAAATTCATATAAAACTGGGTATGGGTAGCTCAGTCAGTTAAGCATTCATCTCCTGATTATAGCTCAGGTCATGATCTCAGAGTTCATGAGTTAAAGCCCCACATTGGTCTCCACATGGGCAATGCTGAGCCTGCTTGGGATTCTCAATCTCTCTCTCTCTCTCTCTCTGCCTCTCTCTGTTCTCTCTATCTTTCAAAATAAATAAATAAACTGAAAGAATTTTTTTAAAAGTCTACATAAAATTGTTTAAATATAACTTAAAAATACTACATATTTCTTAAGTAGGACTATCTTGTAAAAATACAATCAAATTTTGGAGAACATACCTGTGGTTTATTTGCTGTGTTTTGTACTGCTTTTAAACACAGCTGTTGTTTGAGATATTAGTATTTTTTATCCCTATGAGTGAATCTCTGAGGGTATTCTTAAGCTTCAAAACCCAAATATGGTGTTCATCAAAGAGTAGAATCTAAACCTCTGAGAGGAAAATTTCATCTAGTCAGTTTCTCGCATGATTTGTATTTAGCCTACTCAGGAGGTTTTAAGTGGCACAAGAAACCACTGAAACAGTAATTCCTGGGGGGAGGGGGGATGCATTATGCATTATTTGTTCTGTCCTCAATGAGAGACTTTATTCAGTACAATATTTGGGAAGCCACTTTTATTTTTTTGTGTTTCTTCTTACTTTGTAATACCTCAGGAAAAGAAAAAAATAGTAGACTTTTAAAAGTGAAGAAACAAATATAAACTCCAACCATATAAAAATGGAGAAACTATGTTCATACCTTCAAGGGGCAATAGAACTACAAATTCATTTTAGCTCTATTATTTACCAAAATTAAATAAAGTGGAAAGTTATGGTTTTTTTTGCTTTGTTATTTTGTTTTTGTGTTTTAGGATATTTCAATGTTTATTGACAGAGTAAACAGAGCTTGAGCGAGGTAGGATCAGAGAGAGAGACACACACAGAATCTGAAGCTGGCTTCAGGTTCCATGAAGTCAGCACAGAGCCCAAGGGCCAGACCATGACCTGAACTGAAGTACTCAGTAGCTTAACCAACTGAGCCACCCAGATGCCCCATTTTTGTTTGTTTGTTGGTTTGTTTTTAGAATCTATTCAAATGAGTTTAATTATTATATCACAAATAGACCATGAAGAGACATTTCAATAAGACTTACTGGGTTACAACAGAAATAGGAATATAATGTGGGCCGCATGTATACTTCTAAATTTTCTAGTAGCCATATTTAAAAAGGTAACAAGAAAAAATGATTTAAAAATGTAAACCAATATTTCTAAAATAATGCTATTCAATATGTAATCAATATTTTAATTTATTTTGATGAAATTATTTTTAATTAGGTCTTCACTATCCATTGCACAGTGGAGGATTAGAATGTAAAAGGTGGTAGATTCAGATCCTATGTTCACCGTATCCAATGGATACAACTAGAAAATCCGTATCAGTGTAAATAATCCAGAAAACAACCTGGGAACTGTCAGAATAAACTCTTCACAGCTAAATGTAGAAAACAGGCCACATTGAAGTGGGTAGGAATGATGTAGACACAGTGGGGAGCCAGAAGGATCTGTGGAACTGTCTTTTGGAGGGAGGACCACCACAGGTGAGGAGAAGAAAGAGTACGGCACTTCCATACCAGGCACCCCAGGCACGAGGACCCACATGGGGAACACGAATCACCATAACATTTGGCTTTGAAAACCAGAGGAGCATAATGATCAGTGGGCCTTAACATCTATAACTTTAAAAGTCAGTGGGCTCAGCTCTGAGAGATAAACTGAGTCCTTCCCTTTAAGGGTACAGCACAACAAACAGCCCCAAAGAGATACAGCATAGAATTAGCAGTTTGAAAAACACCTGGGGTATATGGGAAAATGTATTTACTAATCTCAGAGTGGTTGTTGGAAGAGCAAGAGTTTTTGGGAAACTTAACCCAGAAAAGAAGAGCTGGGAGGCTCCATTTCCCTCCCAGCCCCCTTAATCTAGATACACAGACATCTACAGGAACCATGTATTGCCAAAACACTCCACCTAGTTTGCTAAGAGTGAATCTTACCCTTGTGTTCTCCTGCAGACCTGCCCTTTCCAACACACTCAAGACTCCACAATTTTTCCAGGTGGCTGAAAGTCCATTCCTGCCATGGACCAGTGCAGACCTTACTGGTACCATTAGCCTCAACACACATTCTCCTATGGACTTGTCCCCTATAAAATGTCCTTGGCCAGAGTCCATCTAAAATGGTGCCACAAGCCTGGCAGTGCGCAAGCAGCCCCAACAGAGGCTGACACCTTTCCAAAATGACTCTTGCTCCAGAGAGAAGGGAAGATAAACCCACAGTCACACCAGTTCATCTGCAGCCCCAAGAGTGGCCTGTCATCTGACATTGTGTATGGTGACAAGCCATACCCACCATTGAAAGCCTCTCAAGAGACAATGTAGAGAGTACCCTCCAATTCAGTGGTACTGCATTTCTGGCAAATGATTTATCTAACCCTACTGAAGTCCAAGGCACGTTCAGACTGGTCCAGTGACAACACAGACACCAAACCTGCCCACAGCAGGCAAAGTGAGTCATTGTCAATGATTGGATTGAAGGCAGTCACAACTCAGCCATAAAAGTGGAGCACATAATACACATAGGAGACACCCTGAAGGCCCACATTCTGATGGACACTACAGGACTTCTTCTTCATAAACCATTACTTTTTTTTAAAGTTTTAAAAATGTTTTATTTATTTTTGAGAGAGAGAGAGAGAGACAGAGAGAGAGAAAGAGACAGAGAGAGAGAGCAAGACAGAGAAAGACAGAGTACAAGTAGGGGAGGAGGAGAGAGAGAAGGAGACTCAGAATCCAAAGGAGGCTTCATTCTCTGAGCTGTCAGCACAGAGCTTGACTGGGGTTCAAACTTGTGAACCTTAATATCATGACCTGAGTGGAAGTTGGACGCTTAACTGAGCCACTCAAGCATCCCCTTTAATTATTATTATTTTTTTTTAATTCAAGTTAATGAACATATAGCATAGTAGGGGCGCCTAGGTGGCTTAGTGGGTTAAGCATCCGACTTTTGCTTAGGACATGATCTCTCAGTTCGTGGGTTCGAGCCCTGCGTTGGGCTCTGTGCTGACTGCCAGCTCAGAGCCTGGACCCTGTTTCAGAGTCTGTATCTCCCTCTCTCTCTGACCCTCCCCTGCTTATGCTGTCTCTCTCTCTCCTAGAAATAAATAAAAATATTTTTTAAAAAACTTAAAAATAACATGTAGCATAGTATTGGTTTCAGGAGTAGATTTCAGTGATTCATCAGTTACATATAACATCCAGTGCTCATCCCAACAAGTGGCCTCTTTAATGTCCATCCCCCATTTAGCCTACCCACCTACCCACCTCCCTTCCAGCAACCCTGTTTGTTCTCTGTATTTAAGAGTATCTTACGGTTTGCCTCACTCTATGTTTTTATCTTATTTTACTTTTCTTCCCTTACCCTATGTTCATCTGTTTTGTTTCTTAAATTCTACATATGAGTGAAGTCATATGATATTTGATAAGACCACTACTTTAAAGAGCAGGAGAGTTAGCTGACTTTACAAACACATAGAAACAGAGAGCTACACAAAATGAAGAGACACAGGGATGTGTCCCAAATGAAAGAACAGAGCAAAATCACTCTGCTCTGTTAAGAGCTAATTGAAATGAAAATAAGTAATATACTGCCTGATAGAGAATTTTATATAATGATCATAAAGATATTCACTGAACTTTTGAAGAGTGGAAAACTTCAGTGAGATCCTCAACAATGAGATAGAAAATATAAGAACCAATCAGAGATGAAGAACTCAATAACTGAATTAAAAATACACTCATCTTGATAAACAGTAGACAAGAGGAAGCAGAAGAATGGATAAGTGACCTGGAGGACAAAGTGATGGAAAGCATTCTAGCTGAACAGGAGAGAGAAATAATAATAATTATAAAATAAAAATAGATTTATGGAATGCAGTGACAGTATCAAGTGTAAAAACATCCATATTATGGGATCCTGGAAGGAGAAGAGAGAGAAAAGTGAGCAGGAAATTTATTTGGAAAATAATAGCTGAAAACTCCCCACAAGTCTGGGGAAGGAAACAGAAATCCAGATCCAGTATGCACAGAAATTTTCCAAGAAATTCAACCCAAAGAGGTCCACACCAAGACACATAGTAATTAAAGTGACCAAAAAAATACTAATAAATATTAATACTAATATTAATTAAAATTAATTAATTAAATTTAATTAATATTAATTAAAAATACTAATAAATAAAGAATTCTGAAAGTTGCTAGGGAAAATAAAACAGTTACATCCTAGTGAAACCCAATTAGCAAAACCCAATAAGCCTATCTGTTGATTTTTCAGCAGAAACTTTTCAGGCCAGAATAGAGTGGCATGGTATATTCAAAGTGCTAAAAGGTAAAGAAATAAAAATAAAAAATAAAACATATATATGAATACTCTATTCAGCAAGGCTATGAATCAGAATAGAAGGAGAGGAAAGAATTTCCCAGTCAAACAGAAGTTAAAGGAATCCATGACTACTAAACCATCTCTACAAGAAATGTTAAAGGGGAATAAGTAAGAGAAAGAAAAGTAAGAAGCACAAAATCTGAGCATTGAAATTAAGTATATCTATAAAAGCCAGCTAAGGTATTCACAAAATAAAAGTATATATAGTATGACATGATATACCTAAAATGTGGCAGAGAGAGGAGTAAAGAATAGATTTCAAGCTTTAGTGTCTGTCAACTTAATGTAGACTGTTATATGCAGAAGCTGCTATGTATAAACCTAATGGTGACCACAAATCAAAAACTGGTAATAAACATTCAAAGAAATAAAGAGAAAGGAATCCAAGTATATCACTATAGAAAGTCAACAAACCATGAGAAAAGACAACAATGAAAAAAAGAACAATGAATAATTAAAAAGACAACCAACCATAAGATAAATAACAAATGGCAATTAATACACACCTGTCAATAATTACTTTATGGGCTACATACTCTGAAAAAAGATACAGTATGATGGGATGGGTTAAAAAAAAAAAGCAAGATCCATCTGTATAATGCCTACAAAACATGTACTTCAAACCTAAAGACACATGCAGATTGTGCAGATTGTGAGTAAAGGGATGGAGAAACATTTATCATGCCTTGGATATGAAAAAAAAAAAAAAGCTGGATTAACAATACTTATATTGGACAAAAGGTTTTAAAATAAAGTCTGTAACAAGAAACAAAGAAGGACACTGTATAATCATAAAGGGAACAACCTAACAAGAAGATATAGCAATTGTAAATACTTATACATCCATCATGGAGGGACCCAAATACATAAAGCAGCTCATAATAAACATTAAGGAAATGATAGTAATATAGCAATAGTAGGGGATTTAACCTCCCACTTACATAAGTGGTAGACACATCATTCGAACTGAAAATCCACAAAGAAACAGTGGCTTTGAGTGACGCATTGGACCAGATGGATCTAAAAGATGTATTCACAATGCTCCATCCTAAAACAGCAGAATATACATTCCTTTCAAGTGCACATCAGACAGTCTTCAGAATAGATCATATATGTGGCCACAAAACAAGTCACAAAAATTTTAAAAGACTGAGTTCATACCATGTGTCTTTTCCAACCACAAAATGCTGAAAATAGGAATCACTATATGAAAACATCTGGAAAGAACACAAATATATGAAGTTTAAATAACATGCTACTAAACAATGAAGAGATTGACTGAGAAATCAAAGAAGGCATAAAAAATGCCTTGAAGCAAATGAAAATGAAAACACAATAGTCCAAAATTTGGGGGATGCAGCAAAAGCTGTTCTAAGAACAAATAGAACAAATAAAAACAAATAGAAAAAAGTAAAATAAAATAAAAGCAGAATAGTAAAAGTTTGAAAGTATATAAATAATTTAAAGTTTTAAGAGTATGGTTTTCTTTTTTCGAGTTTTTTTTTTTTTTAATTTTGAGAGAAAGAGTAAGTGAAAGAGAAAGAGAGAGCATGAGAGAAGGAGGGGCAGAGAGAGAGGGATAGAGTGAGAATCTCAAGCAGGCACTGCACTGTCAACACATAGCCTTATGCAAGGCTTAATCTCACAAACTGAGATCATGACTGAATCAAGAGTCAGACAGTTAACCAACTGAGCCACCCAGATAATTCTGGTTTTCTAATAAGGTAATTACTTGCCATAACAATACATGAAATAAATTTTCCCTCTGAGTGGAAGCAAAGAGCTTGCCCTTAACAGCATCTTTCAGAACTACAGAGGGATTTTTGAATAGACATATTACAATGCACTACCAAAATTTTAGGAAGAATCATTTGAGGGGCAAAAGTTATTCAGGAGTAGCATCATTAACTTTCACCATGGGAACATCATTAATTTTCACGGTGTACGTGTTCTATTTTTTTGGAAATTACTTACATACAGAATTCAATATATTGATAGAAGGACACAATATTCTTTAGGTAATTGTGCAAAAATCAAGAGACAAATAATCTAGTAGGAAAACTGAACTGACATTATGAAAAGTACGTAAATGAAGAAATCCATGGGATTTAGTTTGGGAGCACTATCATTAAGGAAACATGGTAAGAAAAAAGAATTTAGATAGCATCCAGAGATTTTATTTGTATTTCTTGATGGAGCAGAATTACATAGTGTATACAAAACCTTATTAACATTTATTTTATTCCTCTATAACTATTTGGTTCCCCAAATCCCCTCTTCTCCCAGAGATTCTCACTACCCAAATCTGGAAATATCAGGAGTTGGACCTACATAGTAGTTCACAAACCCATGGTTTTTTTTGTTTTTTGTTTTTGTTTTTGTTTTTGTTTTTTCTTTTCTTTCTTTCTTTCTTTTTTCCTATATATCCTCCTGGTCAATCTTGGTAGATCTATATGAGAAAACTGATACATGTTGTTCCCAATTCTCATCTTCTTTTTCATTTCTTTAAGTTCATTTTTAGTTCTAAGCTTTCTCTCTCTTATTCAACTGAATGTATAAGTAATTCATTTTTTTTCCCCTGAAGGCATTTCCTTGGTGGAAGGGGCCTTTCTGGAGATCTTGGGTTTAGGACATGGGAGATTCCTGGAGGAAAGGATAATTCACAGTGGCATTTAATCCTCTCCTCCTACTGTAAATGTAACCATCCCCCTCCCCATTTTAATATATGAAACATTTAAGAGAATAATGTCTTAAGAACAAAAAAAACCCTCTTTTATGGACCATGCTGTTACAGTGAAGGTATATGAAGGACTCTCATCTCCAACTTGCCCTGGATCTGGGCTCTCCTGACCAAAGTCATGCATCATCTTTTCTCCTCTTACTTTACTTCTTTAACTGCAAGGCTCTGTCAAGAAAGGAGCCATGCAGCATTACTGTGAGTGAGCACTTTCTTGGGTATCTTAGAACAGTACTAGCTGATTTATTTCCTAATGTCAAATCACCATTTTTTCTCTTTTATCCAAATGATACCCAGCAACATCAAGAATTATTTATTTCTGAATTTATGTTAACCCTATTCAAGTTCAGCCAAGTGTAGTTCTTGGTCTCCCAGCTGTGTCCTACACACCTGGAGGCACATTGTGGTTGTCTTTTTAAATTAAAATACAAAGTCAGAAATCTTTTCACTGTGTAATTAATGGTCTTTCTAAATTGTGGTCACATAAGTTTCAGCTTTCTTTGTGAAGACAAAAAATGTAGAAACCATTTATGAAAAAAGAGGAAAACAAATAAATGAAAGCTCATTTCTCATTCCACTTTTATTTTTTGAGAAAGAGTGAGAGAGTGAGTGGTGGAGGTGCAGATATAAAGGGAGAGAGAATCCCAAGCAGGCTTCACACTCAGTGCTGAGCCTGAGAGGAGGTGCTCAAACTCATGAACTGTGAGATCATGACCTGAGCTGAAATCAAGAGTCTGACCTTAACCAACTGAGCCACCCAGGTGCCTCTCTCTCTCCTATTCTTGAAACATCTTCTTTTCTTTCTTCCTTGGAATGCTTCAGGTACAACATAAGCCCTTCCCTGAGAAACCTTTAGAAAATATAATGTAAGCTTTCCCTTTTCCACATTTGTCTCATAAGAAACACTCAGTGGGGGTGGGGGAGGGGCACCTGGGTGGCTCAGTTGGTTAAGCATCCTACTTTGGATGAGGTCATCTCTCAGTTTGTGAGTTCGAGGACCACATTGGGCTTTGTGCTGACAGCTCAGAGCCTGGAACCTTCTTTGGATTCTGTCTCACCCTCTTTCTGCCCCTCCCATGCTCATGCTCTGTCTCTCAATAATAAATAAACGTTGATTTTTTTTTTTTTAATAAAAAGAAACACTCAGTGGTGATCCTATCTATTCCATCGTTCCTCCTTCCTCTTTTGGCCCCAGAATAGTGGTGATGAGGTAAAGCATGTGGAGACTCAACTCGGTCTTTTTGCTCTCACCATTAAATATAAAACTTGCTTTTAGATCTAAAACCAGAGGTGCAGATTTGAGAAATTTCCCAACTTTTTAAGGAAGACCTCTACTAAGAAGAATGGCCTGAATGTGTTTGAAGTCTTGATATTTCTTTAGATGTGTTCCTGTTATGATTTGAATATCATGTGTCTACCCAAAATTCATAGGTTGAAGTCCTAATGACCAGTACCTCAGGAGATGAGTTTATCTGGAAATAGGGTAGTTGAAGATACAGTAAGCTAGTTCAGATTAGTTCATACAGAAGTAGGTTATTTGCTTCAGATTTTATTGTTTCTTTTTTAAAAGAAAAGGAATGTTACAAATACAAATAATACCAGTTAGTCTCCCAACTGTGCCCTACAACCCTGGTGGCACATTGTGGCTGTCTTCTTTAGTTAAAAGACAAAGGCAGAACTCTTTTTACTGTGTCATTAATGCTCTTTCTAAATTGTGGTCACATAACTCTCAATTTTCTTTGTGAAGACAAAAAATTGTAGAAACCATTTATGAAAAAAAGAGGAAAACAAATATGTGAAAGCTCATTTCGCTCTCCATCTTTTCTTTTTTCTTTTTTCTTTTTTTTTTTTTTTTTTTGATGAAAGAGCAAGAGAGTGAGTGGGGGAGGTGCAGAGATAAAGGGCGAGAGAATCCCAAGCAGGCTCCAGATACAGTGCAGTGTAATACCAAATATAAATCAAACCTTGTCGCTATTGATTTTTTTTTCTCATTTATTCTGGAAAAGTAACCACAATCTTAATGTTGGCATATACTGTTTGTGTTCATATTTTTTAATATAACAGCCATCAAATCAGTATCTATTAAGTTGTACCACATGCCAGAAATTGTTCTAAGTATCTTACATTATCACACAAATTCAATAAACTGGAAAATATAGTACCCCATCTTACAATAGGAGGGAACATTAAGAAAGCAAGCAGCTATCTGAAGCCAAATAGACAGTAAGGGCTGGAATAGAATTTTATCCTAGGCATTTTGCCTCTCAAAATCATGTATTTGAATGCTGTCTTACATAGTATATAGGTATGTACCCATAAACCAGTTATGGTGCTTTTTTATGTTTTAAACACTTACATAAGGGGTAATATTTTGCAGTCATTTTCTTCAACCTGCTTTTCAGTACATTATGATTTAGAGATTTATCCATATTTATACAATTACCTCTATTTTATCTATTGCTTAACATGGACACCAATGTTTCTCAGTGTTGGAGTTTTCTGCACCCTGGAAAAATGTCCCCCATATGACTTAGATTAGCTGAGTGAAGGATAAATATGATAAAATAAGTTAAAAGAGGTGGGAATAGAGACCCTGTAGGACATCAGATTCATTCTCAGATAGAATAGTAAGAAAAGAGTACATATGAGGCACCTGGGTGGCTCAGTTGGTTACACTTCCAACTTTGGCTCAGGTCATGATCTTGCAATTTGTGAGTTCAAGCCCTGCATTGGACTTGTGCTGACAGCTCAGAGCTTGAATCCTGTTTCAGATTCTGTGTCTGCCTCTTTCTCTGCCCCTCTCACATCCATGCTCTCTCTCTCTCTCTCTCTCTCTCTCTGTCTCTCTAAAATATAAATAAACATTAATAAGAAAAGAGTACACATAACAGTTGAAGATCTAGACAGTGTGCAATTAAAACTGACCATGTCTATGTACATATCTCTTGGAAAGTCTTTACACATCATTAGGTACCTGAATCATATTTTGAAGAAAACTGCTATAGATGACTAATAATCTTCAGTATTGTCCAATATATTTTGCTCTGTGTTTAAGATTTTTTAATGTTTTTTTTTTTTATTTTTGAGAGAGAGAGCCAGAGCACGAGTGAGAGAGGGGCAGAGAGAGAAGGAGATACAAACCCACAAACTGCAAGATCATAACTTGAGCCATTGTCAGTTGCTTAACTGACTAAGCCACCCAAGCATCCCCAAGATATTTTGTTCTTAACAAAAATCTACCTATAAAACTTCAAACAAATATGTAAAGTATTTATAGTAATAGCTTATATGAAAAATCCAGTATGTAGTTCTAGTGAATTTGAATTTAGTTATCTGGCCACTGAGTAAGCAAAATTCAATGTTATCTCTGTTTTCGTCCATTTGTTTTGATTCATTATTTATCAATCACATTGGTGGTATATAGTCAGTAGTATATGCAACATGTTATTTTAGATGGAGGATGCTTACGTAGAGAAAATAAACCAGAGAAAAAAAGAACCAGTGTGAATGCTAGTATGTAACTCTGGCAGTGTAAGATTAGGTATATATACCTGGATCATAGTGTTTGAAACTGGAAGATTTGAAAATGTTTAAAAATCCACAGGGAGTTTGACCAGCTTTTTATGGTGTGAGTGAAGGAAGGAATCATTAATGATTCTTAACCTTACTGAAGAAATGCATCTATGAATCAAGTTTATAATGCTTTAATGATGAATTATAGGAGTTCCAAAGAGAAAGACATATGATATACAACTTAAGGGTTTAGGGGAAGATTCATTGCAATGAAATTTGCTTTTAAGATGGGTAAGGATATATTTGTATTAAAGAATATTGTTGAGCCTATTTTCCTTATCAACAGAAATCATGTATAATTTCTTATGCAAATAATATCCACTGTATAAAGGTTGGAAAGTATGTAAAAATATACTTGAGCATGCAGGCACACACACACACACACACACACACACACACACACACACACACACAGATACACACACACAATGAGGATACAGTGTAATCAGAAATAAGCATAAGAAAGGCACAGAGGAATAACAAAAAGTCTAGAGCACATTTAAGCAGTCTAATTTCCCTTGTGCATAGAGATTCTAAAACCTGAGAGAAGTTAAGCTGAAAGAAAAACTGACATCATGATGACAGGTGATGGAATTTCTTCCTCTCTTGGCTATAAATATGAAACCAAAGCAGTTGTTGAAATATAACTGAGTAAATGAACATTCACTTTGGAGAGTTATATAAAGTGAGTAAGAAGGGATAAAGACTTAAAAAATGAGGCCAATTAGGAGAATATTAAATGATCAAGGAAATAGGCATGACTACTTGAAATAGAATGCTATTTTTGAAAGAAGAGAGAAAGAATTGGAAAAGATTAACCATGATAAGAGAAAAACGTGATGGAATAATGGTTGTGTAGATAAAGGAGAGAGGGGACTGTTAATAATGATCAATGTTTGAAGCCTGGGTAACTTGGTGAATTTTACTAAGTTTTTGGAGAAGAATCATATTTCATAAGGTAAAATAAAGTATTCAATTTGGGTTGCAATTTTCTGCTGCCCATGAGCAAAGAGTATGCTGATGATGAGTGAAACATAAGCTTAGGAGAATCATTAGAGATAGGGGTAGAAACTCATTCAAAAAGAGGTAATAATAATGTGAAGTATAAACTTGGAAAATATGAGATTTCAAATTGTTAGGAGTGTAGAGAGAAGACTATATTATGAATACTGAAGCTTAACAGTCCATCAAATTTAGGGAATGAGTAAAGAGAATTAATTGTGGTAGAAGGAATGGTCACAGAGGTAAATAATTTGAACAGTTCTTATAGTGTAAGACAAAGTTGTTGGTCAACCACAAATATTGTGAGGAAGTTATGGGAGAGGAAAGTCATTTGATTTAGCCGTCACATTTATGGTATAGTTTACATTCACAGTATTTTCTTGATCAAATCATAGAATAGTGAAACAGCAAAGAGCTGACACTCAGGTGATCCTAATGAGACTCTTCTTCAGTGTTACAAGCAAGAAGCAACATTACATCCATTTGGGGGGGAATGATTACTCCATCTGAAGAAGTTGACATATTTCCCTTTTGGGCCATTAATTAATGTTCCATATGTTGGGAGCTTTCTAGAAGAAAACCAGTTGTCACAAATGTTAAGATGCCCTTTGAATAGGCATATGAAAATAAAAATGTAGTTTTGAAAGACTGGCTGTCACATCAGTGTTGGTAAATTTACTTTACATAGGAAAATCTGACTGTTACTTTATTTCAAGTTGAACATTATTCTAAAAGAAAGTTTTCTGAATTCCAGCTTTAATATAGTTAGTTACTCTAATAATTCAAAAGATTTAGATTTAATTTATAATACTTTAATATTGGAATTAATTAAAATTTTGAAGTATATATTAATCATTTAAATGAGAAGATTACTGAACACATTCATTTAAAACTTTTTCAACGTACTACTAATTTGTTATTTATTATTAGCTCTGAGTCTCCTCTATTAAGGTACAAGTCAAACTACTGTGAAGTCAACTTGACTAAGTGGAAAATGCTTAGGATAAATGGCTGAATTTTTCTAGAACATAGCTTTTCATAGTAGATTAAAATACAGTAGTAGTATTAGGAAATTCAGTTATTGAACAGGTACAGTCCAAATACAATATTAAATTTAATTTAACAGTGTGACCACTCTAGAAGTGGTTTGACAGATTCATATCAATTTAAGCAACACTTGTATAAAACCAAGCAATTCCATTTTTAGGTATTTATCCAACAGAAGTGAAACTTAGATTCAAACAAAAATCTTCCCGTAAAGTCTAAAGTTTGGCCCATTATTGCCAAAATCTAGAAGGAAACTTCAATAGTAAATGAATAAGCAGCCTGTGATATACCATGTAATGAAATATTTATTCAATAATGAGAAAGAACAAAAGCCTGATAGATGCAACAGCATAGATAAATTTCAAATGTATTTGCTAGTGAAAAAGCCATATTCAAAAGGCTACCTTTAACATGATTCCAATTATATGATATCCTGGAAAAGGAAAGACAATACGAAAAACAAAAACAAATCAGTGATTATTAGGATTTAGAGGTGGGTGTAGGGATTGAAATACAAAGAAGCAGTCTGCAATATTTTGGAGTGATAATAGTTCTGAACCTCTATTGCAGTGGTAACGACACTTCTGAGTACTTTTTTCAGGACTTACAGAACTTCATCAAAAAGAATGAGTTTTACTGTATGTATGTTATACTTCAGAAAAATAAAACTGTCTTTTTCTAAAATTATCCTTATTAATATGTTTCTTTCAAGAAAAAAATGCTACACTTAAAATATCTACACAATATATCATAGTTTATGTTAAATGCCTTATTATTTTAACAAATTCAATTTAATGTTATCATATACATTTTTTCCTGATGTGTGAAGAGTTTAAAACCAATGGATACATGTTTGTGGTCATTATATAAAAAAAGTAGTTACTATTGTCTAAGAGACGGGAAGTGGCACAGTGAGAAGAGTAGAATATTTATACTTGGAGAGAAATGATTTAAGTCCCAATTCTGAGACATAACTTGCTGTATGGATTGAAAGAACCGTTTTGCCTTTCTGAGACTTAGTTTTCTCTTAAATGCGATTAAAATATTCACTTGCTATTTTTTATAAGAATTAAACATACAAGAAGCCATTGTATTGGAAGCATTTCAACAAAGGAGGGACACTTTATCGTCACAACAGCTGTCATATTAAGAATAGACTGTAGGAGAACAATGACAAAAATCAGAAAAGCCAGTTAGGAGGCTATTATAATAATTTAGGTGAGAGAGGATGGTGCTTTGACCAGGAAAGCTTATAAGATTAATCAATTACTGAGGAGAAACTACATGGAATAACTAATGAAAGGCTCTTTAATGGTATATATAAGAAATAGATGATGTGGGAGAACACATTCATGGGGGGAATCAAGAGACTAGAGAGATATAAGGGATATAAATATAGGAGTCATAATTAAATACTAAATGCTTCTATGCAGGTAAGTATCAAAAAGGAAAAAAAGACAAAAATATGCAGAACAAATTACAATGAGTGTCACTTCAAGAAACCTGCCTACCATAATTAAAAGGGATAGGCACTCTTTCCCAATAGCATGGCTTCAGTCAGGTCCAGCTGTCAGAATTGCATGCCTCCCATCAACATTGCCAGATTCATGGGCTATAGGGGGCAAACCAAGATGGGTGAGACGATTATTCTGAGAATAGAGAAACTTGTCAGAAAACAGTAGCAAAGAATGTTTTTCCCTGAAGATTTCCAGAGTGACTTTTGCAAAAACTTTTGAATCTCTGTGAAAATACACTGAACCATGTTCTGTTCTGTTTCTGAACAGTTTAAACCCCTTGAGACCTGTAGGAATTGCTAACAAGCTCTTAGCTGTCTCCATTGCACCATATCATTTTTAGAAAGACCAATTTGTTGCATCTCTGGGCAATGTACTCTACACAAATATCTCTATTTTATGTTTCTTTTCTAATTTGTCTCAGCATAGCCTGTGAACTTTTGAAGTTCTTTGGCCTCTATCAGGTAGAAATAGGAAAGTCAAGATGTTCTATTTCCACAACATGATTTTCCCATTAGCTTCAAGCTGTTTCATATTCTGTTTTAGGAAGTTTTCTAGTGAGAAGTGAAGACTATTTATAGCTATTAAACTTTACAACTGTTGCGGCTATTCATGGTTAATCTAGAGATTTAAAACAAGTGATCTATTTAATGTTTGTAACATATTATAATTGTATGTAAACTATATCTCCATTATTTCTGTAACTTTTCTATTTTTTTATTATACTCTTTCATGGAAGGTAAAATACAATCTAAAGTTAATGAATTTTCCAACAATTAATGATAATGGAAGAATTCTATCTCATAACATATGATAAACTTAAACCCTTTCATAAATAAATATTAAAAATATAAGGAAAAGAAATTCTCGGATCAAAAATAGTATGAAGATAGCAAAAATAATAGAAACAAAAGGAAGAAGAAAGAAAAGAATGAAAATAAAACCCCAAAATCAACAATGTAGAAATAGGAAGACAGCTGATATATAATTACTAAATAAAAACTGATAATTTTGAGGAAAATTTCAGAGACCAATACCTATATAAGGAAAACAAAGAAAACATGACTAATAAATATAAGAAAGAATAAGGGGGGAGTAACCGTTAAAATAGAAACTTTTTTTAATGTGTATTTATTTTTGAGAGAGAGACAGAACACAAGCAGGGAGGGAAGAGAGTGGGAGACACAGAATCCAAAGCAGGCTCCAGGCTCTGAGCTGTCAGCCCAGAAACCAATGAGAGGCTCAAACTCATGCACCATGAGATCATGACCTGACCTAAAGTCGGATGCTTAACTGACTGAGCTGCCCAGGTGTGCCTGGCATACATATTTTTAAAAATCTTAAGATTTTTCTGCAATATGTTTGAAAGATGAAATGGGAACTTTCTAGGAAAATATGATTTGTCAAAATTGACTCTACTCTAGGTGCAGGCACTGTGGAAAACTGTATGGAGGTTCCTCAAAAAAGTAATGAGAATTACCATAAAATCCAGTAATTCCCTGATTCATATAGACACATGTACTCCAATGTTTATAGCAGTAGTATCAATAATTTATTACAGTAAAAGGATAGAAATAAAATCAGCAAAGGAGAAAGGCATATGAAGAAAACTCTAGATGAAACCAGGTATGAGCTTCCAAGAGTCCTCTTCCAGTGGAATCACACAGGTCTTACTTAATTCCCTCAGCAACAAGTTTTGACATTATGTGTGAAATCTTGTGTACCAGGGACTTAGTATCCAGGGTTTCTATGACAGGCTGGTTAAACATGTGCATTCTGTCTAGTATTTATCAAAACTCCAGACTCATAGAGGAAAATAAACATGTTTATATAAACCCCATTGCTTGTGCAGAGTTTAGGCAGTGAATCACTCATCCATTAAATCAATGGTGATATTCCCAAAATCCAGGTTCCTAGATGCCAGCAAAGGGTCACAGTTATAGGCAGGTTTTTCAAAGAATAGCAATTCGGTCTGCTATGTTAACTCTTTTTACACACTATATTAATAGATCTAGGGAGCAAATTATCTGAGTGTTTCCAGAGATGATGAAAAGATATTTGCTCAGTTTATAACCATTCCTGGTGAAGGAAAAACAAACACACAAATAAATTCAAATAAATAATATTTTATATTTAATTTTTAACATAACCCATACAATTTATATAATCTTATCCCTAAAACCAGTGTTTTACTAAATGAAGAAGCAATAGTGGCATTTCCAATAACATTTAAAAAAAGAAAAGTAATGGGTATCCTATTCTTCACATTAACATTCAACATGTTGGTGGCTGTTAGCCAATTCCAAAATCCAAAACAGATAGCACTACATGCAGATTGTTTCATTAGGGAATTCTACCAAAATTTTAAGGAAACATACCAATTCTTACAATCTCTTTCAGGAAATAGAAGCAGAGGAACTATAGCAAACTCATTGTTTGAGGCCAGCATTACTCTAATACCAAAAGCAGACAAAAATTCATTATAAGAAAACTCTAAACCAGTATCTGTCATTCATCATGAATATTATTGACAAAGTATTAACAAATTGAATCCAACAATATTTAAAAAGAATTTGACACCATAACCAAATGGGATTTATCCTACATATGTAAGGCTGGTTTGATATTTGAGAATCCATGACTGTGATCCTTAACATCAACCAAATGAAAAGAAAAATCACATGATTGTATCAATAGATGCAGAAGAATTATTTGACAAAACTAACAGCTGTTCATGAACATTATTCTCAGTAAACAAGGAAGAAAGGGGTACCTTCTTCAACCTGATAAAGTTTATCTATAAAAAAACACCTATAGCTAACACCATAATTAATGCTGAAAAATTCAAAGGGGTCCTGCTATTCCAGTAAGACAAGAAAAGGAAACAAAAGATATACTGATTTAGAAGGAAGACATGAAACTGTCCTTGCAGTGACATGAGTGTCTATGTAGAAATCTGAAAATAAAAGACAAAAAACCCTCAAGTTAGTAAGCTATTATAGTAAGGTCTCAGTACACAAGGTTAACATGTAAAATAATTTTTATAGTGGGTACCNAAAGGATCTCGGGGCTCTCTCACTCTCTTTCCCCGACACCGTCCATCCTTCAGGGATCCCTGGACCTGTCGGAGCTGGCGCGGCCTCCGACTCCTGAGTGGCTCAGTCAGTTAAGCATTTGACTCAATTTCAGCTCAGGTCATGATCTCACAGTCATACGATTGAGTCCTGCATCAGGCTCCATGATGAGTGCAGGGCCTGTTTCAGTTCCTCTCTCTCCATTTCTCTCTGCCCCTCCCACACTATTTTTTTCTCTTTCTTTTTTCAAAAATAAATATTTTAAAAACATATTTTTCTATATGCCATTAATTAACAAGTGTGATTTGAAATTAAAAGTATAGATACTGGCGAGGATATGGCGGAATGGGCACCCTCCTACACTGTTGGTGGGAATGTAAACTGGTGCAGTCCCTCTGGAAAACAGTGTGAATGTTCCCAAAAAAATTAACAATACAACTCCCCTATGACCCAGTAATAGCACTGCTAGGAAGGTATCCAAGACATACAGGAATACTGATGCATAGGGGTACATGTACCCCAGTGTTCATAGCAGCACTCTCAACAATAGTCAAATCATGGAAGAGCCTAAATGTCCATCAACTGATGAATGGATCAAAGATGTGTGGTTTATCTATACAATGGAATTCTACATAGCAGTGAGAAAGAATGAAATCTGGCCATTTGTAGCAACATGGATGGAACTCAAGGGTGTTATGCTGAGTGAAATAAGTCAGGCAGAGAAGAACAGATACCATATATTTTCACTTATAAGTGGAACAGTAGAAACTTAACAGAGGACCATGGGGGAGGAGAAGGGGAGAAAATTGTTGGAGAGAGGGAGGGAGACAAACCATGAGAGATTCTTGAATACCAAGAACAAACTGAGGGCTGATGAGGGTGGAGGAGAGAGAAAGGGGGGTGATGGGCATGGAGGAGGGCACTTGTTGGGATGAGCACTGGGTATATATAGAAACCAACCTAACAATAAACTATTTAAAAAATTAAAAGCGTAATACCATTTGCATTAAAAATGATATAAATAACTCTAACAACATATATACAAAATCAATATAAGGAAAACCAAATAAATTCTGATGAAGGAAATCAAAATATATATTACATGTTCATGGATAAGCATACTCAATAATGTCAAGATATCAGTTCTTACAAACTTGATCCAAAAATTTAATGTAATCCCAGTCAAAATACCAGAAAATTGCTTTGTGGATATAAAAAATATTCTAAAGATTATATGGAGAAGCAAAGGAATCAAAATAGCTAACATGATATTGAAGGAGAAAAACAGATAGAGGGCTAACACTAGCCAACCTCAAAACTTGCTATAAAGCTACAGTAATCAAGAGAGTATGGTATTTTTAGAAGAACAGACTAATAAATTATTAGAACAGATTCAAGAGCTTAGAAAAAGAGCACCATAAATATAGTCAACTACTCGTTGACAAAGAAGCAAAAACAAAATAGTGGATCAAAGGTATTTCTCCTTTCAATTTTGGAAACAAAACTATTTTAAAAATAAAGTCCTAAAAAACCTCCAAAATAGGCAAACACATAAACAATTTTTAAAAATGCAAAAAGGCCCTTACATATGTGAAGTTATTTAACTTTTCTTATAGTAAGTGAAATGTAAACTCTACACTGATATATTTTTTACTTACAAGACTGGAAAATTTTAGATAAACTACTAGATATATCAGTAGATCAATAGGTAGGTAGGTAGGTACGTAGGTAGGTAGATAGATAGATAGATAGATAGATACATAGATGGACGGATAGATAGATACATACATACATACATACATACATACATACATACATAGGGTTATTACAGTTCACTTTGGGTTAAGACTGTGTGGGAAAGACACCTATAAATTACTGAGTCATGCCATATGCCTAAAGAAGGGAATTTGATAATATCCAACAAATCTATGCATTTCCTTTGGACACACTAATCTCACTTCCCCAAATTTAAAAAGAAGATGCAACTTTATTATATATATACACTTGAATATAATAATGACAAATTGAAGTCAGTAATGTATAGATAAAATAATTTGCCATGATCAACTAGTGTTTCTTCCCAAAGTGCACAATTAAAAAAAAAAAAAATCACGCTTTGATGTCCTTCAACAGAGCCTAAATAAAAAATAAATAAGCATAAAAAGTATTTTATAAATTTGAGCAAATATTTCAAATAAAAACTTAAGTGAAATGGACTATCAGAAAAATGCTTAAATATGATAAACTTTACCAAAAATTAATTGTATAAACAATAATAAAAGTGAAGCACTAGTTATGAATATCAAAACCAGGAGTAAGACATTGGTACCTCTAGTTAACACAGTATTTTAGCATATTCTAAATTTTCTAGCCAGTTTAATAAGAGTAAAAAATTGAATTAGTAACATATATTTTTATAATATTAGTAACATAAAATATTGTTTTATACCATATAAAAAGATAAATTATTATTATGAATAGCAGATCTTTAGAAAACCTAAGCGACTGGATACAGACAAACCTCAGATCACACAAGTTTCTCTGTGCCTCCAGCTGCCTGTTAGCTATTCTACACATACCAAAATCTCTCCAAGGGATTTATTATAAACTTTAGCATTATTAATTAAACACCCAAGATTGATGGAAATAAGGAAAAATCTCTGAATACATGAAACAGGTGATAATTCTATGCCTAAAAACAAGAGTGGCCATTTGTTTTATTAAAAAAGAATTCAAAATATTGTTTCAGTAGAGCTACAACTGCATTTAAAACTAACTCTTTAAAAAACACACTTAAAAGTATTAGGTAATTAAAATTTTTCTGCATTTTTCAAAGAAGNCCCAACTATTTTTTCCCTTCTCCTCCCCCATGGTCCTCCGTTAAGTTCCTCCTTATCCACCTATATGTACAAACATATGGTATCTGTGCTTCTCTGCCTGACTTATTTCACTCAGTATAACANGTGTCTGTTCATGTCTTCTTCCCATGTCTTCACTGGATTATTTGTTTTTCAGGTGTGGAGTTTGGTGAGTTCCTTATAGATTTTGGATACTAACCCTTTATCTGATATGTCATTTGTGACTATCTTTTTCCATTTGGTCATTTGCCTATTAGTTTTATTGATTGTTTCCTTTGCCGTGCAGAAGCTTTTTATCTTGATGAGGTCCCAATAGTTCATTTTTGCTCTTGATTCCCTTGCCTTTGGGGATGTGTCAAGTAAGAAATTGCTGTGGTTGAGGTCAAGGAGTTTGCTTCCTGCTTTATTCTCTAGGGTTTTGATGGTTTCCTGTCTCATATTCAGGTCCTAGATCCATTTTGAATTTATTTTTGTGTTTGGTGAGAAAATGATCTAGTTTCATTCTTCTACATGTTGCGGTCCAGTTCTCCCAGCACCATCTGTTAAAGAGCCTGTCTTTTTTCCATTGGATACTCTTTCCCTCTTTGTCAAACGTGAGGTGGCCATACATTTGTGAGTCCAATTCTGAGTTCTCTATTCTATTTAATTGGTCTATGTGTCTGTTTTTGAGCCAATACCATACTGTCTTGATGATTACAGCTTTGTAGTAGAGACTATGTCTGGGATTGGTGATGCTCCCATTTTGGTTTTCTTCTTCAATATTACTTTGGCTATTGGGGTCTTTTGTGGTTCCGTACGAATTTTAGGATAGTTTGTTCTAATTTTGAGAAGAATGCTGGTGCAATTTTGATTGGAATTGAATTGAAATGTGTAGATTGCTTTGGGTAGTAATGACATTTTAACAATATTTATTCTTCCAATCCATGAGCATAGAATGTTTTTCCATTTCTTTGTGTCTTCTTCAATTTCCTTCATAAGTTTTCTATAATTTTCAGCATACAGATCTCCTATATCTTTGATTACGTTTATTCCTAGGTATTTTATGTTTTTTGTTTGTTTGTTTGTTTGTTTTTGTGCAATTGTGAATGGGATCCGTTTCTTGATTTCTCTTTCTTTTGCTTCATTGTTGGTGTATAAAAATGCAACAGATATCTGTACATTGATTTTGTACCCTGCAACTTGGCTGAATTCATGGTTCGGTTGTAGTAGGCTTCTGGCAGAGTCTGTCGGGTTTTCTATGTAGAATATCATGTCGTCTGTGAAAAGTGAAAGTTTGATTTCTTCATTGCCAATTTTGATGCCTTTGATTTCCTTTTGTTGTCTGATTGCTGATGCTAGGACTTCCAGCACTATGTTAACCAAAAGTGGTGAGAGTGGGCATCCCTGTCATACTCCTGATTTCAGGGGGACAGCTCTCAGTTTTTCCCTGTAGAAGATGAAGTTAGCTGAGGGCTTCTCATAAATGGCTTTTATGATGTTTAGGTAAGTTCCTTCTATNTTTTTTTTTTTTTTTTTTTTTTTTTTTTTTTTTTTTTTGGGGGGGGGATAGCTTGAGAAGAATGAGTATTAATTCTATTTTAAATGTCTGCTAGAATTCTCCAGGGAAGACATCTGGCCCATGGCTCTTATTTGTTGGGAGACTTTTGATCTAATTCAATTTATTCATTAGTTATGGGTCTGTTCAGATTTTCTCTCTTCCCTTGTGAATTTTGGTAATGAGTGTGTATTAAGGAATTTGTCCATTTCTTCTAAGTTGTCTAGTATGTTGGCATATAATTTTTCATAGTATTCCCTGATAATTGCTTGTATTTCTGAGGGACTGATTGTAATAAGTCCATTTTCATTCATGATTTTGTCTATTTGGGTGCTCTCTCTTTTCTTTTTGAGAAGCCTGGCTAGAGGTTTGTCAATTTTGTTTATTTTTTCAAAAAACAACTCTTGGTTTCATTGATCTATTCAACTATTTTTTTTTTTGGATTCTATATTGTTTATTTCTGCCCTGATTTTTTATTATTTCTCTTCCTCTACTGGGTTTGGGGTGCTCTTCTTGCTCCCCTCTAGTGCCTTTAGGTGCACTGATAGATTTTGTACTTGCACTTTTTCTAATTTCTTGAAATAGGCCTGGAGTGCAATGTACTTCCCTTCAAAGAAGAATTTTAAAATAAGTGTAGATTTCACATTGTAAAAATAATGACTTCTTCAGTCATAAATAAAGTAATATGTATACTATATTCACTGCAATATTACTCAAATTAAATAACCTTAAAAATTATACCTAAATAGCATAAAATGATATGTCAAATTTGTGTTAATTTGCGCTTTTTATTATTAATGTTGAATGAGCAGTGATGTTCTTTACTTTTGTATCCCTTTTGAAAATTATTTTTAAGTTGTTTATTGCTATAGGTAGACAAATTAAATGCCAAATTACATAGCTCTAGTTACCTAATTGCATTCATCCAAAATCAGTTTTACTTTCCTGGTCAAAAGAATTATTAAACCAAGGATTTGAATAGGCAAATGACTTGCCTATTATTCTACCTAATTATCATTATTATGTTAAAAAACATTTTATTTTGTTCATTGGGCACTTTTTGAATTTTTACCTCTTTGCTGTAGAGCATAAAAGTGTTTCCTATTTTATTAAGGGATGAAGATCTCTTTGGGATTAGATTCTTTAAAGAGTATGGCATTTTAATGAGTATGACATATGAGCCCTTGCAAGCCTGATTTTCAGCAGATCAAGTTAATTTAAGTAACAGACAGGTACCTTATGGTAAGCTACGTAGGAGAAATTACAGTACACTGCTGCTCTTATTGTAATGATTTTTTATGCTCGCTGTTATACGAAAAGAAGACAGAATAGGAATTATTGTGAACAAAGAAAAAAGCAAGGTAGAGGACATTTTTAGATTCAACTAAACCTATCTCCTCTTGTGCTCTTTTAATTTAAGCATTTGTGAAAAGCTAATATGGCTAGAATATAGTAAAATCATAGAGACTATAAGAATCTTCTTGGTCTTATACCAGGTTCCAGTATTTCCATCTCATTATTGCCAGAATTATTTTATAAGATACAAACCTACTTAAAAATGCAGAAGACCTTTGTCTTGTTTTTAAGTAACCTTACCTACCTCAATCGTTATGAATCTCTTCCACAGCCCTTCTTATACTTTTGAGACTATGAACTTAAAACACTCCACATCCACCTTCATTTTCTGAAAAGGTCATTCCTTAAGTCTTTGATTTTGCATTCTTTTTCTTAAGATGTCCTTTCCCATCTGCATTAGTTTCCAATTGCTGCTTTAACTACCACCACAAATTTAGTGGCTTAAAGCACCACAAATTCCAAAGAAAGCTAAAATGGTTTGGTGGGTCTGTGAAGCACTGGCACCTTCTGACACTGTTGCCACAGACTTGTCCTTTCTAAATCTTTCATTCTCTATTCCAAAGGTATAACCTTCCCTTTACCCCAAACTCTGGTCATGAACTTCTTGCCTGTGGACAATGAAAACTAACTGATTTGAAAATGGAAAACAAAGAACCAACCAATTCTCAATATACCAAACATGCTATTATTTCAGAAAAGTTCTTTTCAGAAGGAAAATGGGTCAAGTTTGAAACAAAGCAATGTACATAGATCCTACTGATAAAACTAAAACTTGGGAACTGTAAAAAGTAAAACCAGAAAAGGGATTGAAAGATGGTATGACAGCTGTCTCAGCACTGAAAAGAACTCATGATGAGTGTCTTATTCTGGGTAAACAGTTCTGACTGCCCATGGGAGGCTAATGCCTAAAATTACCCCCAGTTCTCTGAGATGATAATGAAAACCCAGAAGCAGATGGCCTTCTGGAGTTAGAGGAAGAAACTGGCTATGAAAGTGATGTTGAATATTCTCCAGCTGTATTTATGGATCCAGGTATGTCAAACTGTACACGCACTTCATGATAGTGACTTAATGGAGATGATTCTGAAAATGTAAGACCCAAGGCAAATCTGGAAGTGGAGATTTTGTGTAAGTGATGTCTTTGAAATGATCTGCTTCAGAGACTTGATACTCTGGTAGATGAAGAACCTCTGACAGTGGAAGCCAGAGTCTATCTCTTTGTTCTGGTACTGACACATCACAACACAAAGCCACGTCAAGTTTCCTTTTTGAAATTTTAAGGTCAAGGAATAGTGCCTGTGGTTTCGTAAACAAAATCCAGGCCTCTTTCAATAAGAATTTGTATTCAGCTTAATGTAGATTTGAAATTATTTTTTTCATAAAATTAAAGCAATGGAGAATGAAAAAAAAAATCCATGAGTAGAGTGGTATCTGAAACAATGACAGAACATAAATATTAGACCCTGGGAAGAAGCCAAAAATGATGAGGTCATGCTCAAGGAATTATCTGTCAAAATCTGGATCAGTGCTAAGCTAGCATTGAGAAGAGAACGATTATGGGAAAGATGCTCAGTGCTAGTAGACAAGGAGGTGTACAGGCTTTGGACTGAAAGGGAAGTTACTGTGAATGAGAGGCACCTGTGACACTCTAGGATTATTGCCTAAAATAAAGTTGATGAAGAATGGGAACAGGGTCTTATCATCACCTGGGGTATAGGAAGGATACCCAGAAACTCTGTCATAAGACAGAGAGGTATTTTGCAGCTTGAGAGAATGGAAGAAGTCACTAGCATCTTCTGAAGGTATAAAAGAGTAAACACATATCTCAAGCCTTCTCTTATGCATGGAACTTGGCCACAATCTCAGAAACATTTATCTACAATAGGAAGCCATGAAGACACTTAGACCTTTGAGATCCTAATTCATAAAATGAACAAAACTACTTAATATGGCATCTGGAATTACCTTTTAGACTTAACACTTTTTTCTACTGATTTCTTTATCTAACACAGTATACCTGCTTACCACACTTAGATGATTACTGACCACCAGCCTTCATTTTTGAACAATTGAATCTCACCTTCTAGGCATATTTGGACCTCATGGAAATTCAGTTCCTAAAATTGACTATAACATAGGCCAAGCCTCCACTCTTAACTTCATTTCTAGTGTCAGATTCAAGCTCCTTCATGGAGATTGAAACAAGTCAGGGTTTCCTAGACAGCAATCTGAAAATAGTTGAAAAAAGATCTTTTAAGATTCCGCCTTATGTAAAAACTGGTATTTTACCCCATGCAGTTCTAACACCTATTTGCACCTAAGACCTCTTACCTGTGGTCATCTTCTCTGTCCCAGCATTTATAATGCCAATGGGCCGCTTACTTTTTCCAAGGAAAAAGCAGAGGTGGCCTAGGAATGAGTGCACGTTCTATGGACAGTGGATTAGACAAATAATTGACAAACCTAGAAAAAAATAAAACTTTGTAGAATCAAACATTTGTAGGGTAAAGTTCTTTTAAAATTTAATTGTAACAGATATTTTGTCTGGCCAACCAGATCAGAAGCAAAATAAGGCATCTCTAAATTTCAGTCTCCCCTTGGGTACAAGATATCACTCCCACACAAAATAATTTGTGTTCTAATTCACCTCCTTCAGTCGATGGGCTATTAATAGAGACTTCTGAGTAATAGAAATAAGTTAATGATTTTACTTAGGTAAGCAGATTATATAAAAGTTAATAGTAATTCTTTGAACTACAATTGAAATAACATACCCCTTTTGACATGGTTTGAATACAGCAGTAAAAGGCTACAGAATCAGACATAACATTAGCTTTGCATCTGAACCAAGAAATTACTACTTAATAAATTAAGCACATCTTAATTACAAAGATCAAAACATTACATCATATTTGTAAGTATTTGGGTGTCCTTTACCATGACATTTACTTTATAGCATTTCATTGAATCTTTGAGTCATCACCATTGTATATGCCACTAAGAGCAAAGATATTTGCTTTTTAAAATATGACACTATTATGTCTTTTGCTTGAAATTTTATTTCCTTTTTTTTTGAGAAACACATTTTGGTGGTTACACATAGATTATAAATAAAAATACATTATATTTTACATATATTAAATGGAATTATAAATATAATTATGTTATGCTTAAAATGTTTCACATTCTAAGACAAACTTATCAGAATCATTTTGACTTCTTAATCACGAATATCTGTTTTTTTATATATATAATGTTATTTTTTTCAAGAAAGTTTCTGATTCAGCATTTTGAAAAGTTTTTTTTTCTTTTCTTTTGTTTTCTCTCCTTCTGCCCCTCACTCTTTCTTTCCTTTCCTTTCCTCTCCTTTCCTCTCCTTTCCTCTCCCTTCCTTTCCCTTCCTTTCCTTTCCTTTCCTTTCCTTTCCTCTCCTCTCCTCTCCTCTCCTCTCCTCTCCTCTCCTTTCCTTTCTCTTCTTTCCTTTCTTTCCTTTTCTTCTCTTCATTTTTCTCTTCTCTTCTCTTCTCTTCTCTTCTCTTCTCTTCTCTTCTCTTCTCTTCTCTTCTTAGCATTACATACCTAAAGAGACATGTTGGATCTCTTGGAAATCAAAATCAAGGTAGAGGAGGGGAGAAAAACAATCAAACAAAAAAGGAACTGAATAAATAGCTGAATGGAAATGCTGAAGAAATAATTAATGATCCAGGTGATTAGGCAGAGATTTCTTCCTGAAACCAGTACAGTGTTAGAAACATAAATAATATATTTGAATAAAGTTACGAAAATGCTAGTTACATTAAAAAAATTGCATCCCTCATGAAATAGGAGTAACTAAAGGAGAAAGGAGAAAGATGTAGATATAAGAAATAATATAAAAATCTTTGCTAATTTTGAAGAGAAAAACAATATCAGTATAAAAAGGCCCAGTGAATATCAGGCAGAATGTATAGCTGCCTACATCAAGGCACATCTTTGTAAAATTTTAGCACCAAGATTCAAATTTGAAAAAATGAAAAAAAATCTATAGAAAGTTAAAATTAAAAGTAGATTACTCTAAACCATAAAAATCCTAGAAGAAAACATAGGCAGTGGTTTCTTTGACATCAGCTATAGAAACATTTTTCTATATGTGTCTTCTCAAGAAGAAATATACTATTGGGACTACACCAATATAAAAATATTTTTTACAGTGAGAAAAATAATCCACAAAAAGACAAGGGAACCTGTTGAATGGCAGAAGATATTTGCAAAAGATATATCCAATAAGGGGCTAATATCTAAAATACATAAAGAACTTATACAACTCAACACCAAACACAAATAATCTGGTTAAAAATGGGGCATAGGATCTGAATAGACATTTTTCAAAGAAGACATACAAGTGACCAGCAGACGCATGAAAAGATCCTCACCATCACTCATTAGGGAAATACAAACCAAACCCACAATGAGATATCACCCCACACCTGTCAGAATAACTAAAATAAAAAAAGACAAGAAATAATAACTGTTGGCAAGGATGTGTAGATAAAGGAAATCTTGTGCACTGTTGGTGGGAATGCAAATTGATGCAGCCACTGTGTAAAACAGTATGGAGTTTCATCAACAAATGAAAGGATAGGGTGTGTGTGTGTGTGTGTGTGTGTGTGTGTGTGTGTAATGAAATATTTTTCAGCCACAAAAAAGAATGAGGCCTTGCCATCTGCAACAATATGTTTGTATCTAGAGGATACAATGATAAGTGAAATGCTAAGTGAAATAATTCAGACAGAGAACGACAAATACCATATGATTTCAATTATATGTAGGATTTAAGAAAGAAAATAAGCAAACCTACAAAGAAAAAAAGACAAAGAAAACAACAACAGAATTTAAATACAGAGAAAGAAACTTGTGATTGCCAGGGGGAGAAGGGTGAGAGATTAGTGAAATAAATAAGTGGAATTAGGAATACATTTAACATGATGAGCACTGAGTAATGTATAAGATTGTTGAGTCATTATATAATATACCTGCAACTAACATAACACTTTATGTTATACCTCAATATTTTTAAATACCAATAAACCGAGAAATAATAAAAATAAAATATATCATGACCAAATAAGGTTTATTGAAGAGAAACAAAGCCCTTAGAAAACTAACAACAGAAGAATAGGTTTTATTCTTATAATACCATCTAAAATTTCTATAGCAAGTCACAATTAATGATTAATTAGTACATATATATACACACTAATATATATGTATATATGATATCTTGGTCTTTGTAAATGATCAATGTATTGTGTATGACAACAGAGCAATAGCTATAAATTTTTCTTTTTGGAAATATGATTTTATAATTCTATATTAAATAATTCAGCGAGCTAAGAAGATAGAAATATTTTAGATATTCAAAGACTAAGAAATTTTTTAATTATGAATATTCCTGAAAAAAAAACTGAGGTAGTTTAATGCAACAAAATGAATTTAAGAAAATTAAAATAGAAAATTTAAAAAAAAAGGAAACAGAGAAGAAATCAAAACTTCTAATTCATTCCAAGTAATTGCTAGTATCCCACTTGATCTTGGTGGATGATTCTTTTGATATGCTGCTGGATTCGATTTGCAAGGATCTTGTTGAGGATTTTTGCATCCGTATTCATCAAGGATATTGGCCTGTAGTTCTCTTTTTTTGCTGGATCTCTGTCTGGCTTGGGAATCAGAGTGATGCTGGCTTCATAAAATGAGTCCGGGAGTTTTCCTTCGATTTCTATTTTTTGGAATAGCTTGAGAAGAATTGGGATTAATTCTGTTTTAAATGTCTGGTAGAATTCCCCAGG
>NW_027530354.1:45408-88730 GCF_008692635.1 Crocuta crocuta | reverse complement strand
GCTCTCAGTTTTTCCCCGTTGAGGATGATGTTAGCTGAAGGCTTCTCATAGATGGCTTTGATGATGTTTAAGTAGGTTCCTTCTATCCCAACTTTCTCTAGAGTCTTTATTAAGAAGGGATGCTGTATTTTGTCAAATGCTTTTTCTGCATCTATTGACAGGATCATATGATTTTTATCTTTTCTTTTATTGATATGATGTATCACATTGATTGTTTTGCGAATGTTGAACCAGCCCTGTAACCCAGGAATGAATCCCACTTGATCTTGGTGGATGATTCTTTTGATATGCTGCTGGATTCGATTTGCAAGGATCTTGTTGAGGATTTTTGCATCCGTATTCATCAAGGATATTGGCCTGTAGTTCTCTTTTTTTGCTGGATCTCTGTCTGGCTTGGGAATCAGAGTGATGCTGGCTTCATAAAATGAGTCCGGGAGTTTTCCTTCGATTTCTATTTTTTGGAATAGCTTGAGAAGAATTGGGATTAATTCTGTTTTAAATGTCTGGTAGAATTCCCCAGGAAAACCATCAGGTCCAGGGCTCTTATTTGTTGGGAGATTTTTGATTACTGATTCGATTTCTTCACTCGTTATGGGTCTGTTCAGGTTCTCTATTTCTTCCCGTGTGAATTTTGGTAGTGAGTGTGTGTTTAAGAATTTGTCCATTTCTTCTAAGTTGTCCAATTTGTTGGCATATAATTTTTCATAGTATTCCTTGATAATTGCTTGTATTTCTGAGGGGTTGGTTGTAATGAGTCCATTTTCATTCATAATTTTGTCTATTTGGGTGCTCTCTCTTTTCTTTTTGATTAGTCTGGCTAGAGGTTTGTCAATTTTGTTTACTTTTTCAAAAAACCAACTCTTGGTTTCATTGATCTGTTCAATGGTTTCTTTGGTCTCTATGTTGTTTATTTCTGCTCTAATTTTTACTATTTCTCTTCTTCTACTGGGTTTAGGGCGTTCTTGTTGCTCTGCTTCTAGTTCCTTTAGGTGAGCTATTAGATTTTGCACTTGCGCTTTTTCTAATCTCTTGAAATAAGCCTGGAGAGCAATGTACTTTCCTCTTAGCACTGCCTTTGCCGCATCCCATAGATTTTGAATTGTTGTGTTTTCATTTTCATTTGTTTCCATATATTTTTTAATTTCCTCTCTAATTGCCTGATTGGCCCATTAGTAATTCTTGTTAAAAAAATTAGAGGTACCTGGTTGCTGTCGGTTAAAGCATCTGACTCTTGATTTCAGCTCAGGTCACAATTTCATGGGTGGTGAGATCCACCCCTATGTTGAACCCTGCGCTAGTAGTGCAGAGTCAGCTTGGGATTCTCCCTCTCCCTCTTTTTCTGCCCCTCACCTCAAAAATTTAATAACAAAATTGTCCTTTAAATGTGCATGGATGTGGTCATATGACTAATTTTTCCTTTCATTTGTTAACATGGTGAAGGATGCTGATAAATATCCATCTCAATCCTTTATTCTTAATTCCTTACCTAGTAAAGTGAAGATTTAAAGCAAATGGATTTTTCATTAAATTGACTTAGTGTTGACTTAGTGTGATTCCATAAGTCCTACTACATAGTTGTTTTATCATCATTGTTTTCTGTGTATTTGCATATCAATTTTTATTTCTTCAAGGATTATTTAAGAAAAGAGTTTTATATTTTATAGGATTTTAACATTTTCATTTCCACTAGGTCAAATAGTATTATTTTATTTGTAATTTCATTGATCCTCCGTCTTCTCCATTGTTTTTCTCTCATGGAGAATCTAGACTTTCCTTTTCCTTTTGTGTCTCATTCTAGTAATTTAGAAGGTTTATAATATTTCAAGTTAGTTAAAATATTTATACTGCTTTTTATACTGTATTTGCATTTAGCCTTAGTTCTAAATCTAGAGCTTAATTCTGACTCCCATTGGAGTTATCACTTAGACTTGATTGGGTTAATTTATTCTTTTAGTAGTGTTTTCTTTATTTCATTTCTTATATTTTCTCTTTTAACTTTTATTAGACACAGAGAGAGAGAGAATCTTAAGCCCCAAAACAGGATTCAGTTCCACAACCCTGGAATCATGACCTGAGACAAAATCAAAAGTCAGGCACTCAACAACTGAGCAACCCAGGACCCCTATTTCTTTTTTAATGAGTGGCTTAAGTATGACAAATTATTCAAATATGTGAATCTCAAATATCCATCACTTCATAAAATGACAACTTTTCAATTATGTAATTCTTTTTATTTTTTAAATGTTTCTTTTTCCCCCTCTCTAGATAGCAAACTATTTAACAGTAAAGACTTTTTTCTTAATTTACAAAGGACCTAATCTAGAATTAAATACTGTTCTCTCAGAAATTTATGAAATGAACAAAGGCTGATAAAATAAAGAAGTAAGTACACTAATGCTAGGTAGATTTTTCCATAAAATACAATAGGTAGTACAAAAGTTTAGTATGTATAAGCAGAAAAATTAAAAGTTTAAAATAAGCACACAAATGTTAGAGACTCTATGCTATATACATAAAAATGCTTTGGATAGGAAAAATAATCTCATTTCTCTTCACAATGTTTTAAAAGTAAAATTATACTGAGTACCTATTGAATGTGTAAACTAGATGCTGAAAATCTTATTCATAACAGCTTTTTATTAGCAAATTGAAACAATCAGAACATTAGGATGATTTTGAATTTCCTTTAAATTTTCAAATAAAATCTTTGGCGATTAAAAATACAGTAAATATTTTAAAATTTATGCTAAATCAAACACTGCTATGATCAGTTTCATTATTTTAGAAGTTTATGCATTACAAATTTTGAATGGATAATATTTCATCTTACACTTATAGCATTCAAGATTGAGTTGTTATATTTTCTGATATTTTGTTACTTACTACAGTTGTATATAATGATTTCTTTTATAATAGTATGTATTAAATCATAGTAACAATTATTAATATTTTTATTTATGGCTTTTCCTATACATCAATGCACTCTTGCGGGGAGTAAGATCTGTTATAAAATTCATGTGATTGAGTAATTTATTTAAGGCATTATCATCTTATTTTCCTTGAACATGTTACTTGACATTAATGTACCTTTTTTCACTTTTTCTTCCTAAGTCCAAAGTCATTGACCTGGGTTTAGTTTTTTCAGGAAATGTTTTACAGCTGCTTTCAAATACTCAATTTTATTGATTTTTAAAATATCTTGCTTCCTCAGAGTTAGTGATTCTTTATTAACATGATTCTAAAATGGTTCCTAATTTCCTAAGTTATTTGATCACCATCCCTATCATCCCTCTTTGAATAAGGGAGAGGAAGAATCTATTGTAGCATCTACCAATACCATTCATGAATTTTTATCTCTCTGTCACAACTGAAGTCCTGGCAGAGTCAGAATGTTTCCAGACCATACTGTTCATTAGGTACCATCAGTTTTGTCTAAACCAGAATGAATGGAGATTGATTTTTTTCCTTGAATAAAAAACAATGCATTTGCTGAAAGAAAATTTGATATATTTTATTTATTTTGAATTTTGAACACTTCTTTGGTATAAGCCCAAGTAATTATACTACTAATAATAAACACTTCACTTTATATTATAGTACTGAGGAATACTGGAAATCCATAAAACCTATGATGAATAATGTCACTATTTATTCACTTTTATCTTTTAAAATGAGAAAAGATAAATGGAGCAGAGGGGGAAAATATTCTTACTCCAAAGTTTTGGAGGTAATATGGCAACAGGAACCTGGTGCAAGCAGATGGAAGAGTTTGCCAATGGCCAGATCATTTTAGAACCTGGACTGTGGCCATGGAAAGCAGTATCTTTCATTTGCTTATTTGCAATCCATATATCTTCTTTTGTGAAGTGTCTGTTTAAATCTTTACATTGCATTTTGCAAAATCTGTATATATTCCATATGTAAGTCCTTTGTCAGTTGTGTGTTTTGCAAATATTTTCTTCCAGTCTGTGGATTGTCTTTTTTAAATTTTCTTATCAAATTATTTTGAAAAGGTGTAGTTTTTAGTTTTGATATAGCCCAGCTTTTTTTTTTAATTTTCATTGTGCTTTTTGAATTGTACCTAAGAAATCTTTGTCTAAACCAATATCACACATTTTTCCTATCTTTTCTTTCTTTTTTAAAAAAAAAAATTTCAATGTTTTATTTATTTCTGAGAGAGAGAGAAAGAGAGAGAGAGCAGGGAAGGGTCAGAGAGAGAGAGAGACAGAATCTGAAGCACGCTCCAGGCTCCGAGCTAGCCATCATCACAGAGCCCAATGAGGGGCTCGAACTTTAGGAACCATGAGATCATGACCTGAGGCAAAGTCGGACGCCCAACCAACTGAGCCACCCAGGCAGCCCTTTTTCCTATCTTTTCTTATGAAAATGTATAATTTTATGTTCATATTTAGGTTTATAATAATTTTGTGTTATTCTTCATATTATGTGAGGTATTTGCAATGTTCACTGTGTGTGTGTGTGTGTGTGTGTGTGTGTGTGTAGTCAAGATGTTCAAGGACAGTTTGTTGAAAAGTCTATACTTTCTCCATTCAGTTTACTTCTCATTTCTTTGAAAATCAATTGACAATATATGTAGTCATATTCTTTTGGACTATAACTTTTTCCATTGATTGTTGTCCCCTTCCTTTTGTCAATATCCCATTATCTTGTTTATGGTAGCTTGTGGCAACTCTTGAAATTAAATAATGAGAATCCTCCAAATATTTTCTTCTGTTTCAAAATTGTGTTGACTATTTTAGTTCCTCTGTTTTAATTTTGGAATCAATTCAGTTTTCTTTGTTGGGGAGGGTGGGGCTTTTGGATTTTTACTGGGATTGAATAAAATTAATGGATTGATTAGAAAGAAAATGTCATTTTAATTGATAATTGATTCCATGAAAAGAGTGTACCTCTTAGTTTATGTAGGTTTTCTTTGATTCTTCTTGTCAGTATAATACATATTTTTTGCATATAGATCTTCCTCATATTGTTATATTTGTATCTAAGCAGTTCACGTTTTCTGGTGCTATGTTTCTTTGTTTTTCTTTTAATGCCAATCAGAACTGTAGAAGTCCCCCTTCCCTCTTAATTCCTAATATTGTCATTTTTGTCTTCTCTGTTTTCCTTGATCAGTCTGATTTTTCTGATCTCACAGAACTAGGTTTGGCTTCATTGATTTTATCTGTGGCACGTGTTTTGTTTTCTTATTTCATTGGTTTTAATTCTTATCCTCTGCTCGTTTATGTGTATGTGTGGGTATGTGTTATTGAATCAGACTAGTCTGGAGCTTTTGTTTCATTATACTATGGTTATTTCCAGTGCACAGCCACCTTTAAATATTTTTAGCATAACATTGTGCTTATTTTAGAAGCTGTAATGCTAGAAGATTTATCTCCATGCTTACTGTTCCACCGTCCCTCAGGCTAGGTTGTGACCTTACCATTTTAAATGGTGTTAAATAAAATATGTAAGATACAGGATAGTTAACAGTAAAATTGTTGGTTTTAAATGGTAATAATAAACATATAGGGAATACTATATTGATATAAAGACATTTCTTTCAATGAAACCAGGAGGCAACTGTTCCCATTACCATGAATTTGAAGTGTCAGTTGTTTTACGACAGCCTAGCCAAGGTTGCACAGATGGCACAGGCAGCATAAAGATAACAGTTTCCACATATCTCACTTATTTAACTTGAGTAATACTTATGAAGCAGATATTAAGATTTCATATTGAGTACTTTCATCTGTGTATATACAAGCCATACTTTACACACACTTAATGTACCCTCCACACATGCATGTATACATATATCGAGGCTGCACAGTGATGATACCCTTTAGTGAACAATAAGTGTGATTTGTAATCATCACAATGACCAAATATTTCAGACTCTGTTCACATTATAATTAGCATGAGAGGGCAATCACACTGACATTATAACAATATCAAATAATTTTAGGAACAAATAGATTTCAAGTTTTGCTTATTTACATCAGTACCAAAACTTAGGCTTAAGTTGTCTAGAGCTTTTTTTTTTTTTCCTTTACATTTAGAAGTAACCATTTTCTACCAAGCTACAAGAACATTTGTGAACCAAGAGGTATGGCACTTGTGAGTAGAGAGTTGGAAGAAAGCAGAATTGGGTAGAAAGAAAGTTAGTTTGTGGTGCTGTTTTGAGAATGTTTCAGTCCAGCTCTAGGAACCCCAGAGCAAGGAATACTCTCTCAAGAAGTTCTGCATTGGGTAGGGATATTCCAGGTATAGTACCTAACTCTTTCTTAGTCATTATCTGGAAAGAGTCTGGGGAGGACCCACCCGAATGTGAGTGCTATGACAGATACACAGTGCTACAGCCTTGGATAAGATGTCCACTGACTCATTGCAGGTTCTTTTGATGGAAGACTTGAGGGGTATGCCCTCATTTTGGCCTTTGCAAATAATAGAGAAATACTAAAAAATTAATAGAATGATCTTAGAAATTCCTATGCCATTGTTGAATTCTTGTTGAGGTAAGCCAGAAAAAAATGGTTAGTCATACTGCATTAGTGCTATTTTATTAAAGTGATACATAGACCAAAGTTGTGTGTGTGTTTGTTTACTTAAATTGAAGTTAACATACAGTGTAGACATTCACCAGAGTAGAACCCAGTGTTTAATCCATTACAAATAACACCCAGTGCTCATTCCAACAATTTCCCTCAATGCCCATCCCTCTCTGTCTTTATCTTATTTTCCTTTCCTTCCCTATGTTTATCTGTATTGTGTCTTAAATTCCACATATGAGTGAAATCATATGATATTTATCTTTCTCTGACTGATTTATTTCACTTAGCATAATCACTCTAGTTCCAATGTTTTTGTTGTTTCAAATGGCATGATTTCATTATTTTTCAACACCAAGTAGTATCCCATTCTGTGTGTGTGTGTGTGTGTGTGTGTGTGTGTGTGTGTGTATCACATAATCTTTATCCATTTATAAGTTGTTGAACATTTGGGCCCTTTCAGTAATTTGTCTTTTGTTGATAGTGCTGCTATAAACTTTGGAATACAGATGCCCCTTTCAAATCAGCATTTTAGTGTCCTTTAGATAAATATTTAGTAGTGCAATTGCTGGGTTGTAGGGTAGTTATATTTTTAACTTTTTGAGGAATCTCCATACTGTTTTTCAGAGTGGCTACACCAGTTTGCAATCCCACCAACAGTGCAAAAGGGTTCCTCTTTCTCCACATCTTTACCAGTATCTGTTGTTTCCTGAGTTGTTCATTTTAGCCATTCTGACAGGTGTGAGGTGGTATCTCATTGTGCCTTAGATGTGTGTTTCTCTGATGATGAGTGATGTTGAGCCAAAGTTTTATTTAGAACATGCAGACATTTAAAACAGTGTCATTAGAGATGCCTGGATGGCTCAGTTAGTTAAGTGTCCGACTTTGGCTCAGATCATAATCTTGCAGTTTGTGGATTCAAGTCCTGTGTCACGCTGTGTGTTGACAGGTCAGAACCAGGACCCTGCTTCATATTTTGTATCTCCCTCTCTGTTCCTCCCCCACTTGTGCTCAGTCTCTCTCTGTCTCTCAAAAATAAATAAATGTTAAAAAAATTAAACAGCCTCCTTGAAGGCTTTTGGCTCTTGAGGGAGTCAGCTTTCACAATCCCTAAGTTCTTCAAAAGTTTCTTATGGGTTTTGTTCTCTAGTAATTTCTTTAACCGTTACAGAAGCATATCTACTTCGGGTGGCCTTTTGGGGCTCTTTTCGTAACCCCTGCACATTAAGAATCAGATTTCCAGACTCTTCTTCTGAATTATATTTGTCCATCTCCACCAATTTCACAACCCTCTCCAACTGGACATGTGATGGTTGACCCCACATGAATTTCTCATTGCATCCACATCTGGTGAATAGGAAGCAACACCTGTCCTTTGCCCTTTCCCTTACTAACTGTGGGTGACCAAGCCAATTCCAGCAGAGCAGCAGCCCTCACTCTCTGGCTTCACTTCAAAAAGCCCTTCTTTTGTCTTCTAGAAGTTCCTAGTGGTCTGTCTACTTTGACTTTCACTTTTATGAGTCCCTAACTTAGGTGTGTCTAACGACAAGTTCTCCCTGCTCCTTCCATAAATTTCACTAGGTTTAGAAATATAGGGAAGTACCTTCTCTTTGCTCATAAAAAGTGGGGTGAGATAAGAATTATAATTAGGGTGACAGCCCTTTCCAAATAAAAGTATTTAACAATCACTCTGCCTTCACTTTATCTGACTACTTAAATCTATGATAAAGCTCTGGAGTCGATGGAGCATAGAAAAGAGGCTCTAGAAAATGTTGTGATTTTTCGTATAAGGATGGGATTTCAACTCACACTTATCTTGGTATGATAACATGTATACTACTGGAGACTTAATTAAAAATGAGGAAAATATATTGTGTTCCATTCTTTCATTAACAATAAGTTTCAATCATGTAATAATCCTAACATTTTGGGTTCATGGAAAAAGGACAATTTAATTCTCCTAAGGGTAGACCACAGGTTTTAATAGTCTTGAAAAACTTTCAGAAAAAAATAGTTTTGATTTTTAAGTTATATGTGTGTGTGTGTGTGTGTGTGTGTGTATACAATCAAGCCACATTGACTATAATCATATACTTTCTAGTTTTGTTTTATATTCTGTTAACTCAAAAATAATTTATCCCTAGAAATTATTGTATACACAGTGGTTTAGTGCTCAAGTATAGTGTTCTCTAATCAATAATTCACAATCCAGATTAATTTTAATCAGAATCATCTCCACACACTGCTGCTACATGCTTCTGTTATTATTTAATCTACACCAGTGACTTTACCACAGTTAGATTTTCACTGGTGAAATTAATGACTTGTTAGGTAATGAAAACTGGTAATTGGCTTTGTTAGGAATTCAATAGTGTGTGTGTGTGTGTGTGTGTGTGTGTGTGTGTGTGTGTGTGTATCCCGACTAAGATATTTTAGTGACACCCTCACCTTTCCCCAGCATGGGGAAATAGACCTAAGAATCTAGTTGGCCTTATGTGTGTGATATATTCAGGCATCAGTCTCCTTTGATCCCATGGATTCTGCCCAAGAAAAACTCCAGGAGTTGAACTTGGGGCCTGTCTTTTGAGTAGAACATGGCTGTCACTGGAACAGACCAGTTTTTAAAGAACATATGAGAAAACTGACCTAGTAAGATTGGGTGACTTTCTCAAATACCCTCTGTTTAGACATAAGCCAGAACTAATCTCCAACCTAATGTACTTTTCACTCCCCTGGGACTTTCCTCAAAACTTTATTCTCTGCTGTTGGCTTCACCTTGTACTTTTAAAGTAAGATTTATTTTATAAAAATTCCCTTCATTTCACTTTAAAATCTCTCCACACTTTCACCTTTCTAGTCTTCCTTCAGTTGTCTCTGTAAGATGTGCCCTATTATTTGTGAGGACGAGTACCTCACCCATTATCTGGCTCCCACCTGTTTTTTGTTCTTCCTAGATCAATGTGTTGTTCCATTTACTTTTGAAGATCAATATTTTGAGATGCCAGCATGTACCCTGTAAAAACTACTCTTGATTATTTATATTGCACCATATCCTTGTTTAAAGGCTGCATCTCCATACTGAGTTGGTCAAACTGGAAAAAGGAATGAAGAATAATTATATTTTTAAAGGAGACAGAGTATTTCATTTTTTTTTTAATTTTAAGTTTATCTGTTTTGAGAGAGAGAAAAAAAGAGGATGAGTGGGGAGGGGCAGAAAGAGAGAGAGGCGAGAGAGAGTATCCCAAGCAGACTCCGCACTGTTACCACAGAGCCCGATGCCAGGCTCGAGGTTATGAACCATGAAATCATGACCTGAGCCTCAGTTGAACACTCCACCCACTGAGTCCCTCAGGAGCCCCTAAAAAGATCTTTAACTTTGGGTAAAACACATATGAACCTGTCTTGAATAGTTCAATTTTTTTTCTACTTCAAAAATACATGTGCCCCAGTGAATTAATCAATAATAGAGATCCAGTATGCCATAACAATTATATTTGTTACAGAGAATATTTGTTCATATGTACACAAGGTGTATGGATGATAGTGTGTGTATGTATTTGTGTGTGAATACATTTCTCTGTTATTTAACTCTATTTAATGTGATAGAAAAATATAGATTAAAATATGAGTAAGAATATCACACACAGTGACATTTGAAAATGTACATTATGATGTACATTTTTGCAATAAGTGAATTTAAATTTGGAACAAGGACTAATTAGTAAAGTGAGTATATTTTTTCAAGCATGCTGGTGGTTAATAAACTTTCTGGGTCCTTGAAAATCTGAAAATATTTTTATCTTGTTAGCCTACTCTATCATTTACAATAGAATTATAGACTCGACTTAATTTTTCCAAAACTTTTTGTAACCATTACTCTATTATCATCAACTTAAAAAATGTCTCCAGCCAGGGGCGCCTGGGTGGCCNCCCCTCTCTCTGCCCCCCCCCCCATTCTCATGCTGTCTCTCTCTCTCTCTCTCCTAGAAATAAATAAAAATATTTTTAAAAAATGTCTCCAGCCAAACTTAATTTTTCAGTAGCAGTGAAGGGAGAAATGATGATCTAGAGAATAAGAGAAAACCTGATAATTGAAAAGAATATAGAACCTTTCCAGTCTCATATTCCTGTGTCAGGAATTTAACTTTACTGAAGACTAAACGCATAACAAAAATAAAACGAAATAATCGAGTACTTCTAACTCATACACTTTCATTATTTTTTATACCCATTTTCAAGGTCTAAGCAGATAGGTCTTTTTGATAATTACAGGTGGGTTGAGTGGAGAGAATGCAAAGAGTTCCATTATAACAAGTATGACCTTCGAGGAGACATTTTGTCTCTCTCCATTTTATTTATTAAAGAGATTTAACAACAGTTATTTCTAATATTTCTTTCAATTCTGATGTTCTGTGAGTCAGTATTTTGAAGTATTTGAAAGTCTAGAATATCTTCATATACACACAAGTCATAAGGGAACTTGGAGGAGACAGATAAGAGTTGATACTTTGCTTTATCCTTTACTACCTATATGACTGTGAAAAGTCACATGACTTCTCAAAAGCTTTGGCTTCTCATCTGTAAATAAAAGTCATATTTTACAGAGGGCTTAGGAAATTTACGGATCTTCAAGAAAAAATTCTGAGGATCATGGCAGTCACACATTAGGTACTATGAAAAGGTGATTTTTGTAAGTAACTATTTGGCCAGAGTTGGTATGTAGGCCTTTATGTCTCAAAACCTTAACTTTTTATTCAATATATTATTGAAAATATTTCTATTAAAAATTGTATTTCATGACTTTCATGAACAAAAGAACATCATATATCAGGTTTCTACACTGAGTCTGAAGGACATTGGCTTCATTTGGACTGTCTCAGGGAGCATAAGCAAAGAGAAAGGAAGATGTTGTATGTGTATCCCTATTTCCGTCCATTAAATTTATGTGTGTATCTATGTATACATCAAAGTTTCTATAGGATACTTGAGGAAATTGAGTTTTGTTGCTTAAAAACAAACCAAAAATATGGTATACATATATTTACATGTTTATTTAAACATAAAGTACACATGTTTAAAATGCACATCTTGAGAAATGATGATGCATGTTTAAACTATTAAAGCATCGCCGCAGTGTAGGTGAAGAATTTATCACACCCCTGCAACTGCTATTAAAGGCAAAAATTTGAAGTAATTAATTGGTATATGATATAGTTGTCCATACTAAGGATCATTTTCCTCAATTTCTTGCTTTTTATGTAATGTAGATTTTCTATCTCTGACAGCCTGAACAAAATAAATTTTCAGATGTTCTACTTTTCTGTAAGGTTTGCTAACATCTGTAAAGTAAATATAATGAGAAGCAAACTATTTCTATTGAAGAAAAACTGAAGAATTATTTTAATGTACCCTTACCTGAGCAAGCTCGTGCAACATTAAACCCTTTGTAAAGCTTCTTGCAATTGGCTTGGCAATGTGAATCTGTTTACTGAGAGAAATTGGAGTCAGACATCCTTTCCATATATTGGATTAGCAGTCTCACTAATGACTAGTCACTTGTTGAGGTAAGTGCAAATTTAAACCAAGAATGATTGCTTAGGTGCACGGCTCAATTTCTGGCTAACATTCTCAGCTGGAAAAAACACGATGTATTTATTCTACCACTCCTCCCAGCATACAAAGGTTATATGCTTGTCTACTATATTGGCCCTGGAGAACAAAATATCCTTGTGATCCCAGTCTATATATTTATTGTACTTCTGATCATTGCATCTGCCAAGTAGCAAGAGTATATTTATCTATCATGTTAATAATTAAAACTTGTTAGGCAGTCAAATGGTATATTTACAAGCATTCACCCTTAAATTAAAACACTTGAATGAATTCAACCCATGAGGACACTAAAGTACCTGGCTCAACTTGCTTCTTAATCTGACCAGAAATTTTTTTTTAATTTTTTTATTTATTTCTGAGAGAGAGAGAGAGAGAGACAGCGTGAGAAGGGGAGAGTCAGAGAGGGAGGGAGACACAGGATCTGAAGCAGGCTCCAGGCTCTGAGCTAGCTGTCAGCACAGAGCCCGACACGGGGCTCAATCCCACAAACCATGTGATCATGACCTGAGCTGAAGTCGGATGCCTAACCAACTGAGCCACCAGGCACCCCTGACTAGAGATTATTTAAAACATTAAGATCTGATTATACCCCATGAGACTTCAGAATACACTTTTAATAAATCCACACCTTGACTTAATGTATTGTGACTTTTAAATAACTTCTTTATTCCTTTTATTCATCAAATCTTACACGTACACACAGGAATCATCATAATAACACAATAGGACTTTTTATATATTCTTACTCCATAGATGTACTTAGACATATATCTCAAATGAATACACAAAAAAGGTGTGGAAGGTTCTTTTTTTTTTTTTTTTTTTTGGAGAGAGAGAGCCTTTTTTTCTGTTCCAAATAATCTCTGAGGAAAATGTGAATTCTGTAAATATATGTAGCGTATAATGTGATGTGGTAAAAAAAAAAACAAAACAAAAAAACAAAAACAAAAACAAAAAACACTGATTTAGGATCCTTACCCCAAAAGACTAAATAACTGCCTAATACAACCTCTGCAGTATTTTGGTCTTACAAATCTGTTGTTTTGTGTTTTTGCATATGTGTTTACAAACCCAGTTTTGTGTTTTGCATGGTAAGTCCAGAGGCAAATCATACAAATACATTCTCTCTAACTGCTTATTTATCTGATTTTAAAGAAATAGCTTTTATTATTAAAATTGTAAGATCAAAAACAAATATTATGAATTATAATCATTAAGTAATATCCTAGACTATATTTGAGCTTAAGAAATGAATATGATGATGAAGAAAAAGAAGAGGAAGGAAGAAAGAAAATGGAAGGAAAGGTCAGAGATATATTGGCCCTGTGTACTATTGGCTTATCTTTTAGTGAAATATGATTAAAATTCATTCTGTGCCAGTTTTTACCTGAGTTAAAAAATTGTAACATTCTTAGGAATATATGAGACAACAGGCCTCTGGTGTTTGGTGGTTGGAATGTAGATAAGAATCGTTTATTTGAAGGGTGATTGGACAAATACTCATCCTTTTCAAGTGACATATATATTCTTTGTCTCATCAATTTATCTTGCAAAAATCTGCCCTAAAGATAAATTTGCACAAGTCCATCAATAAATATGAACAAGACTGCTTATTACAGCATTATTTAATACATTAAAAAAGAAATGGAAGGAAGCATATTCATAAAGATCTGATTATGTTAACTTCTGTAGACCGAAATACTAAATAACTATTTAAAATAAGTTAGAATTATACATATTAATGTGAAAATGTCAATTTATACATGATTAAATGGAAAAAGTCATTTATTACTTGTATAGAATAATAATTTTATATCTACTTGAAAAATTCAGTGTCATAGATTTGATACATATACAGTATTTGTAAAGATACACAAGAAAGATTTAATACCATTATCTCAAGCATAAGGTATTTGAAGGATTTTATATGAGATCCAGACCTTTATGTTTTACTTCATAAACTTTTATAAAGTCCAGTAACAACTAATTTTCTAAATAAATAACTCAAAGTATATATTAAACATAATTGTTAAGAGGGTATTTTATTATTAAAATTATTTTGTTTTTATGGTTCTTAATTATTCTCTTCTTCCTAAGTTTGGAGATGAGCAAGAAGCCTTTGAATTTACTTGGCAAATTGTACCATGTGGTTAATATAATGAAGTTCCATTTTGGAAATTAGAGAATGTAACCAAGAGGTAAAGGGTTCTGTTTCTCCTGCTATGAAATGAAGATTGCATCAAATATTCTGGGAACTTTTGAATGATGCTAGTGAAAGATTAGTAGAGTGGAGGTATGTTGGGGGTCACAATGTACAGAATTAACAGTGACCCAAATAGAGCACACTTCTAAAATTTAATTCATTACTAAATGATGTCTGATGAAACTGAATTCTGTGATAATGAACATAAACAGAAAGACATTAAATAAGTGTAGAAGAAGCCTATGAAGAAGAGTACATGACCAGGGTATCCTCATAATTCCTCAAAGGACTGAGGATTCTCCAAAATTCCACTAAAGATGACACTCTCAAAAGCTTAAAAATAAATAAAATTAATTAACTTGCAACATTATGATATCCTAGCTAAGAGTGCTGGTGAATTAGTATAATAAGTAGCCCTGGAAGTGTAAGGAGACGTCAGTTTTCTAGACAGAATTATTCCTAGTTTTGAAAAGACAATTCACAGTGCTGTCATGAATAATCTTTTTGATTTTTTAAATTTTTTTGGCTAAAAATGATGCTCACAGGTCTTCAATTTAGATACCCCCTTGAACCTATTCACTGGAGGAAATTATAAGTAGAATATATTTTTCTATATATAAATTACATATTAATACATTGATTTTCTAATTTTAAATTAGTTAATTTAAGCATGAACTCATTACTTTTAGATAAATAAAGTTGATACTCTGAATGTGACAAACCTGATGACCAGCATTGTGCTTAGAATACTTTAATAAGATTGAAACACCAGATGAGACCTGGTATGAGCAGCTGGTCAAACAGCCTCTCTATTACTGTAACCTCATTAACAGAAAAGTCCCAGGCATGGTCCTAGTTGAGTGCTATTTGAGATCTACAGAAACTGGATATAGCTTTTTTGAGGAAAGAAAGTTTCCATTCATACGGCTCTGTCATTACATAAAGTAGGTTTGTATTGAATAAAAATAAGGCTTCATTCTACTGCTCAAGCCTTGATACACATAGTTATGAAAGAAATAATTTAAAAACTAACAAAAAATACTATTACAAATTATCTTCCACTTCAGTGAGGCAACATACCCAATGGATTTTTTAAACTTACTCAAAATCATATTAAATCTAAATTCTACTTTAAACATTTTTCCTTTCCAAAATGTCAAGAATAACCAATCCTTGTGGGATAAATTTGCCCCAGATATCATATCAGTGAGTAAGGGAAAATTTTAAGATGTGATATGTGCCCAGTAACACTGTCAAATCCACAGCGCAGTTAGTATTTGCAGCTCCCATTTTTCTTATATTTTATACTCAGAAAAAATGCCCTAAATATGACGGTTTCCAGATATCCTTCTGATTGGATGGTGGAAGTCATTTTTAATATGTAATGAATTGAAACTTTAAGGCTTTTGTACAACCAGAAAATTCTAATATTCACTCTATGTGTGCTCTTGAATACTTTCCAACTGGTGTATCCTAATTAATCCAAGGAAAGTACTATTGCCTGGATGGGTAAGTCTTTATTTACTATTGTAGGTTTTCAAGGAGCAGTCATCTAAATAGTCCCGCTATTTTTTGCCCATCGTATTCCACCATCACACATTACAAATTCAGACCTCTTAGGCTAATATTCATCATAAAGACCAGGTGCTTTTCAGTACTCTAATTTTATTTTATTCTATGAATCAGAACTTACTATGAATTATATGAGTATTCAGTATTGAATTGTATGAATCCATACCACAATCAAGTTAGAGATATGAATAACAGCTCATGTTTTTACTACAAGGGCCAGTATTGGTGTTAATTAAATATAAGAAAAAATAATAGACTGAACACTATATAATATAAATATGCTTTGTTCCTTAATCTTGTAGGTTTTTAAAATTATGCTGTTTGAACCAGGTCATTAGATAATTTGATACAGAATAGACTAAATACATGTACAAAACTATTAAAACGAGAAATGTAAGGAATTTGTTCTTATTACTGATGCTATAGTTTTATTACTAAACACTGGAGATGGCCAAACAAGATAACCAACATTACACTTAATTATTTCTAGAAAGACTTACTTAACATAAATTATTCTGAAACTGTATGCATTAACTTTGATATGTCTTCAAAACCTAATTAACCTAATTCCAAACACTTTATATAGCATGCCAGATAATTAAGTTCCTCAGAGTTTACAACTGCAATTTAGTTGTCATTTGAGACCTTCTCAGGCACATAACAGAGCAGTCCCTGACCATGTTCTGGCTCAAGGCCTTCCTACAGTGGCCTTGGGCGTGGATAAGTTGGATTTCATCAAGACTGAGAGCCCCATGAATGACCTGGTGTCCGAGTATCAGCAGCACGTGGATGCCACAGCTGAGGAGGAGGGCAGGTTTGAAATGGAGGTAGCCTAAACCTGTCTGATATCCAGAAAAGCATGGAAGCTGTGTGAACTCTATTTGCTCTCAACCAGTTCTCTGAAAGCCATGTTTCACTGTGTACACACTTGCTTTTCTTCCTGTGTTAACATCACATGTTGTACAGATACCACCATTGAAGCATTTTAAAAGTGAAAGGAAAAAGAAAAGTCCACCTTTATGGAGTAGGGTTAGTTTGTATTCTTTGGGTGACATCAGAATTGTACCATAAGATACAATTTCTGTCCCTGCAGGTGGGTGGATTAGTGTGTGGAGGGAGACAGGAGAGGCCTCAGTTTGAGGGGACTGGCCAGGACCCAAGAGCATGGGTTTCCAGGTGACATCCCTTCTGAGTGAGAACCCAGGCAACACAGACCAGCTGGTTGTCACAGACTCCTTAGCAACTTCTTCCTGGTACAACTTGCCCCTAATGTGCACACTACCAGAGGAATGGAAGCTTTTCTACCATACCTCCCAGGTAGCCCCCTAACAAGGGTTCTAAATTCTAAAATCACTACCCTTCCTCCCTTGCCTCAATTTGTACATCTCTGATGGGCCATCCCAGCTCCATCATACTCACTGAGATAAGCTGAAGTCTCCCTTAGGAATGCGTTACATTTCACTGTCTCCACCTACCCACTCCTGCTTCCCTCTCCTCATTATAGGTAATATTGCTGAGAAAACTTAAACTTAATTCCTTCAAATCTCTTTCAGAATCAGGTTCCGAAGAAACTCAATATAAGAACTTCTCTACAAATCTGGGTCCTAAAATACAGAAATCTTGATAACTTATTTTAGGAATGATAAATAATTTCTGATTTATTTTCACTTCTTCATGAATGTAAGGTATTATCCTGCCCTTTTTATATATAAAATATAATTATTCAAACACTTTTTACAATTGCGCTGGACTTGGTAGTTACATGTTTGCCAAATATAAAATTATATTTATTACCAAAATAAGGCTTTTTATTAGAAACACTACTATATTTATAAAAAGTATGATGCATGTTAATTACAGTCAGGGAATTCCTTATCAATTTCTGAGCATGGCTAGACATTGTTAATGTTGTGTAGTCACTCTTAGATTTGATGGTTTTTCTCTTGAAACACATGAAATAAAGGAATTAGATGTTCGATGTCTCTTATTTTGAGAACAAATAAACTTCAGTTATCTCAAAAAGGTTAATATATATTGTATCTGACTCTTTCATAATTTCTGAATTACATAGCACTGCCATTCAGGATAGCTGCTAAACCTCAGTGGCTAGATGGTAACAGCATGGGTTGGAATTTTTCTTCAGTACTAGCACTTGTGAAGAAGGCTGGACTTCAGAAGTGAATCCGGAGATTTTATGTAAGAAAAACCAAAATCTTTATCGGAAACTCTTTTTTTAAATGTTTATTTATTTTTGAGAGAGAGACACACAGGGAGTGTGAGCAGGAGAGAGACAAAGAGGGAGACATAGAATCCAGAGTAGGTGCCAGGCTCTGAACTGTCAGGACAGAGCCCAATGTGGGGCTCAAACCCACTAACTGTGAGATCATGACGTGAGCTGAAGTTAAGCAGAAGCTTAACTGACTGAGCCACCCAGATGCCCCCTCTTTATTAGAAACCATTAATGTGCCATGTAATCAATAAATGATATGAGTTCCTAGGTTCCTGTGTTTCACAACATAGAATTATAGACACATGGGTTGGGTTGAGTTTCCTGGGAGATAGACTGAGAGAGGTAAACATTGTGTAAGGAGCTTTCATTTCAGTCTTAGAAGGAGGTGAAGAAGCATCTACTCAATCAGAGAATTGGGGGAGGAGAGCAGGGGAATTAAGCTCTCTAACATCCAAGAAATTAAAAAGAGAGTAATGTTGGATATAATGAGTCTCAAGCATTTTATTTGCAGAAACAAACCCAGATAGGAACTAGTGGCATTTCACTCAAGTCTCAGGCATTGAAAAATATTCAAAATATACTTACAACCTAGAAGTTAAGAAACTTGAGTTGTTTGCATAGGAACAAGTAACAGAGACTCATATGGTATGGGCTTTAATCCTGGAAAAATGATTTTTTAGCTTTAACCTGGATAACGTTGTTTCTCATTTGCAAATTATACACAGCAATAGTACTTACCTGTTAGGTTCTTATAAAGTTTTAAAGTAAATAACTATTTTTAATAGACAAACTATTTTTATAGCATAGTGTCTGGCATTTAGTAAGCATTCAATAGATATAAAATCTTACTCATAGTGCTAAGACCATGACTAGTGGCCATTTTCAGGGGCACAATTTATATTGGCCTTCTTAGTTTTAATACCCCAAAATGACCAACAATTCTATATTGTGTGTAAAATATATATCAGAAATAATATGAGGTCAGGGCTCCTGGGTGGCTCAGTCAGTTAAGCGTCTGACTTTGGATCAGGTCATGATCTCATGGTTTGTGGGTTCCAGCATCAGGCTCTGTGCTAACTGGTCAGAACCTGGAGCCTGCTTCAGATTGTGTCTCCCTCTATCTCTGATCCTCCCCTGCTCATGCTCTCTCTCTCTCTCTCTTTCTCTCCCCCCCCCAGAAATAAATAAAACATTTAAAAAAAGAAATAATATGAGATTATGTGTCAGACTCTTCTATGCCTCTTAGAGTTTATGGCCTAGAGGCGGGAGCACAGGGAATAGATTTCTTAGTGCAGTGAAATGTTATTTTTTTTATATAAGTGAATCTAAGTGTACAAGAAGACATGGATGGGCATGTTTCATTACAGGAGATGAGGAAGTGCTTCACAGAGGATGTGAGGTAGAAGTTGAGTCTTGAAGAATGAATAGTGTTATCCAGGTTAACAGAAGGGCCACAAATATTGTGTTTTGAGTTAGAAAATAGCACTGACAAATACCCAGAGGTGAACGAGAAGGTGGCAAGAAAACAAAAGGTGGGTGAGGAGTTCAATGGTGAGAAAAGACTATGGATTGAGAAACAGGGGCCAGGTTTTTAAGAAACTTGGGATTCATGCAGTTTTTATCCATGTTTAGGGCAAAGATAAGCTTATATACAGTTTTAAACACACTTATCACATGATCATGTTTTAAGCAAGATATCATGTGATTAATTCACTCTACTTGGATCATGTGAGTTGTGATATAATTGAACACAGGAAGACCAATTAGAAAGTGGTATATGCAAAAGATGTTAGAAGGCTAAATTAAGTAATTAGGCATGGGTAAGTGGAGAAGGAAATGGTTCAAGGAATGAGCAGAAAGTATAATCGATAGGATTTGGTGGTTAACTGGAATTTGAGATGAGAATAGAAAAGCAGCTAAAAATAACAGATTGCAAAAATAAATAAAAAATTACATTCATTGGTATAAAAATACCACAGTTTGGAGAAGATGACTAGCAGATTAGTTTTGGTCATGATAAAATCATCAATGACATTTTTCAAAAACGGGATCGTCTAGCAGAGATGCAAACTGGTGACCTACTTCTAATCACTGACTATTCAACATGATGTGGAATACATTCCTATTACTTACACAAGATTATTTGGTGTTTGGCCTGTTTCTCTTGCTATCTGCTTACTTATGTAGTCTACCTGCAACCTGTGTTGAACCAGTATGACTTATGATAAATCAAAACCCAATACCATTTTTTTAATTCTATAGACTTTTTAAGTTTCATATTAGTGAGAGTAACCTTCCTTATCCCTACATTAAAATCCTTGCCTTTGCTTTCTCTGCTTATTCTCAAGTACTGCAGTAGTCCTAGCTGTTACTAATGCATGAAAATGTCTAGTCTTCTGTATTAATCATAATCTAGAACTTGGCTTGGTTAAATCTTCTTCCTTCTTTCAGCTTTAGTCACTTTATAGGATAGAGTATTCAGGTTTCAATGAAGAGTTGATCTGCTTTCTACTCACTCTTGGCACAGCTCTAACCAATTTGCTGGTTTGATTTTAGTTCTACTTCCCTACAGGAACTAAGCCAGAGGAAGGTCGAGAAGTTGGGAGATAGGGCAATTCTAACTTGGCTTATGGCACTATAAATGTTTATCCCAAAATTCTCTATTGCTCTCCTGTCTCCTCAGCTCTAATGATCTTCGTAGAGGATTTATATGAGTCTTTTCAATGTCTCAAGACTCTCTTCTTTCTCTTGAGCATCCTATCACTTTGAGGCAATTCTGTCAGGCAGGACAAGATATGACCATACTCATCTCTCCTTCATTGCCATATCTTGCCCATGGTAAACTTACTCCATGCCTTAAGAATCTCTGAGATCCCAGATTAATACCAAAATGGCAGTACTCTTTCACTCTCCCTCCCTCAAGCATTTAACCAAACCAATCTTTTACCATCTAGCTTTCCATGGTAGGTAGATCTCAGAGATGTGTTTTATACTTCTCAGGCATGAGTCAAGCACCAATCTACTCTCTCCGCATTGGAGGGAAGATATTTCATAAATCTCCAAGTGATTCTCTTGAAACGTCTTTCAGAATATTGGATTTTAGAAGATACCATTGCCTCAATTATATTTCTTCCACTGTGGGTATGTGATGCAAGACAACAATCCTACAAATAGATTTCTAAAACAATCTTTTCTCTTTTCTCCAGTTTTTCTATAAATACTCAACATCTCTGAATGATTCCAGAGGCAAGGTATGATTTATTTGAACCATTTGTCAATTTTGTATGTATATGAGAAGTGTGCCTTTTACACTTTACATGGATGTTTTATATGTAAAGTAGGAATTGTGTTATTCAAACATTATTTTATGTTGCTGTGTTTTATATTCCCAAATTCTTTGTGGAAAAACATCTACACTGCATTCACAAATTAGAATCTGGAACTGCAAAGCCCATTAAAACATGATTAATTTCTGTCATTGGAGTCTGGAAGCTAGGTCTATGAAGAAGATCTATACATGCTATAAAAGAGAGATGGACAATGCATTATGGAAGTAGAGAGGAAGAAACACCAAATTCTTAAATGAAGGTAATTAGAAGAAATTTCAGAAGTTACAAAAGATAGAGCCAAAAACCCTATTAAAACATGACTAAAATCTGTCCTTGACATCAGAAAAATAGGTATATGAGGAGCTATAAGTACTATGAAAGGGATATGTACAGTGTGTTATGGAAGTAGAGATGAAGAAGTAGAAAATTCTTAAAAGGAAGTAGTTAAATAACATTTAAAGCTGAAGATAGTATTTGAGTTGAAACTTAAAGAATATATTAGGATTTCATTGGTGCATTTTGTTTCCTCAACCACTGGACACAGGGTGCCTCCTTACCTTTCTTAATCACTTGTTTCTGTTTAAAACCTAGTTACTGCAACCTTTCCAGATAAATCAATAAAAGTTTTAAAATAAAATAATCCTTGTGACTACTTATTTTCAACTATTGTTTTAAGGATATTTTATAATGAAAGTGTAATGTTGGTAGGTGCAAAAGGAAGAAGGCAAGCCCCACTGTGACTTAATTATTGTGAAATAAGTCGTTACATAATAATACCTTCCTAATAATATTCCCTTTGATCTATTTAATTACTACTTACCATTACATAAAAATCTATATTTACTGTTACAGTGGTTGTCATAATTCCTGATCTTTTAAAATGCTGATATTGAGTATCTTTGACCTAAATATTAGCCTAAAATTAAAACAAAAAATTCTCCTGAGGCTGCCAAGCCAAATATATTTATTGTATTTATTAGGGATACATACAAAAATAGAGAAGAGTATATATGCATATATATACATATGTATATGCATAAGTACATATATGTAAATAATACCTCTCTGTAGAGATAGAGAGGAGTCGAACATATATATATACACATATACATATATTAGAGATGTGCTTATTATCACTAAGATAAGGATGTTCTTATATTTTTATAACTTTTCCTCCCATATATTGCTGCTTAATGTGTGTGTGTGGTTAGGAAGGAGGACAAGAATAACTAATCTTTTTCTCCCCTTCTGGGTGTGTGTGTGTGTGTGTGTGTGTCTTATAGATGTGACATCATTCATATAGTCTTTTCCTATTTCTATTCCAAAGTAATATTTACACTGAAGTAAGTATTGAGTAAATATTTAAACACTATCTATTTGAAAGGCATCAAACTATCAACCTGCTCAGGTCAGCTGTATGTTTAGGTCCATTTCTTTGGGGCAAGACATTCTGCATCCATGTTACACACCCTACTGAAAATGAGACCTGATATTGGTAATTAGTAAATTACTATCAAGAATGAAAAAGAGGTTATGACAGTTTACTTACTGCAAAAGACAAAAGCAAACAAACTCTGACAATTGATGAAACTTTTCTTGCTAGGATACATGATTTTAAAGTGAACAGCTTTTGAATTTCACTAGAAGAAACTGCGTGTTATGAGTACAAATGTGTACACATTTATTCTGATATTTCAATAACTACAGTTAGGCTTCATGTTGCCATTAATTACTTCTGCAATGAAGAGCTGGTTTATTGTGTTTTAAGAGAAATAAATCAGTAAAAGTCTTTCTATTACCAATACTCCATAGTTTTTCTCACAAGGTAGATAGAATACAAACTATCATGGGAGTTGGCCCTATCACAGTAAAACAACAATGATCTGTACAAACATAAACATAGGTAAAGAATAAAATTTTTAGACAAGGGCAATCAAGAAATGTCAATGTCAGCTGCCAGCTGTCTCTGCAGTGGTTAAAGGTTGGCCAGCTTATTTGAAATCTATGATTGATTCTCATTTACTTGGAAGAATTTTATTATACCCAAAGGGAGAGTTATAGGATTACAGCTCTTATCACAATCAAAACACCAGGAATGAAAATCCCACTGGGGAAACAAATATTTTAATAATCTATTATATATCCACAGCAGTAACACTGCAGTAAAATGTCATGGATAACCGAGCTATTTCACCCTTTAATTTTCACACTGCTTAGGCTAACATTCTAAATCAGACAATCAAAGGATCCCTGGAGCCCTGTGCTATTAAAACCGAATGTATTTCCAGAAACTGCATTGCTATAGTTTTACTATTAAAAAAAAAAAAACAAAAAAAAAACCACTTTAGACAGACTTTGACAGAATTGACATAGGTTTTTTATAGTTTCTTCTCTCTTTTACATGTTATATAAGGATAGTAAGCTATGAATATGACTATAAGACTGATTTTAGCATAAATTTTTAAATCCTTACCAAAGCAATTGTTGAACTGGTAAGTCAGTCGCATTAACCTAATCATGTTTATGTGCCAATACTAATTAAAAAGAAAAGAAAAGAAGAATAGATTCATGTAATTTCCTAGGAGTAACAAAATAAATGAGTATAAAAATCATATAGAAGAAGCCAATAAATAAGGGTATATTGGAAGTATCTATTGGAAGATTTCAAAAACCTGAAATAAAAGCATGGGATTTAAAAAAATTCTCAGTAGTTCCTTAAAGGTCATATTTAATATCAGTAAACTCATAGCTTTCAAGAAATCTGTTCTGGAGAATTAGGAACTTAAATAACACTGATATTGTCCTGAGCAATGGAACTGTCCTCAGCAAAGCATCTCCAAATGTTATTTTAATAGGGAAGATCAAAGTCCACCATCTTCTTTTGTGACCCATTATTGCAAAACAGTGAAACTCTACCTTTTGCATGAAAGAAAGACCAATGGTGCAAACACAAGCGATCTCGGCCAAGTAATTAGATTAGGTTGGCACGGACCAGCAGCTGACCACAGTATTTTGGAATTACTTTTCTTGTTACTGAAACTGTACAGAAATGAGCTAGAGTGTGAAATGTGCAACCTTTAAACAGGCCATTTCAAAAGCAAAAATACTGAAATTTAAGAGCAAAAATGTATGTACCTCTGCTGGTACTGATATTGTTAAGCATTCTCTATATTTGAATGAAGCCACACACAAAAAAGTCATACTCCTAAATCTACTTTGTCTTTTTCTCCAGTAGTTGACACTTAGCTGAACCTGAAGTATGTAATTAATTACACATTAATGTAGTTTTTCTTTCATATTTTAATTTTTAATTCAATTTTGTGTTATAGAAAGATTACATTAGGAGCTATAATGTAGTGATGTGGGAAAATGCTATGACACATTGGGAAATTAAAAGATGATAGCTGTAATCCAGATTATTATGGCTTTAATCAAAGAGGTAGTAGAAGAAAATAAAGACACGTGTGTGCGAGCATGCGCACATACACACACACACACACTGTATTCAGAATATATTATTTACAGTAAACAACAGTATAGATAAAATTTTTGAGGGATTTATACAGTTTGATAAAATATTCACATTAAAGGAAAGCTTTTTTTGTTATAAGGAAATCTTATACTTAGTGTCCAAATTGTGAGATTAATGAGGTATGAATATGTTATACTTCTAATAAATTTTTGAGAACCAATTACATTTTTGGGACATTCAAAATACAGAAGTATACATGAATCCTTACACACAAATACACACATACAAAAGTTGCAAATTAGGGAAATGTAGACATAAATCTAAACCTATAAATTAGTTAAATATGAGTATGGAATCATACTTAAATGTGTCATATTTCCCAAATATAAAAGGTATATGCATGCAGGATGCTTATAATTAGCATGTAGTAATTATTATATTCTGACATCATGTGAACTAATGTATACCCAGGTCTACTACTGATAAAATGATTTACCTTAGGATTGCTGTACGAAATCTAAAAAGAGGTAGGCATACTATTTATGTAATCCAATGTGAGCAGATTTTTAACAGGATTTTCTGCCCTGTTCATCTTATGGTGTATCCTCAGCCTGGACTTCATCATGATGTGCCACCTTCCATTTTAGATGCTATATATACTCAATGCTTCAAATACTGAAATAATGACTAAGACATGGTGTGAATTCTTTAGGGTCTTACCAAAGAGTGTATGAGGCCAGAGTCGGGGAGAGGTGGTGGTATGAGATACAGAGCAAGCCCTGTGTCCAAACTCACGGACTCTGAAAGTGATTTGAATGTTCAATAGATTGCAAGGGTGGTGCAAGACTATAGCATTAATCAGAATTTTTACTGACTGAAGTTGTTTCCAATTGAAATAGTGGAAGCAAAAACATCTTTATGGTGTTAAAACCTTTTCCTCCTGTCAGTTAAGCGAATTTCAGGCTTTTCTATATTCAAGAGCTCTGTTGTGTGGCTCTGTTTAGAATATCACAAGAAGCTAATTAGGTCAAAATAAAGTGCACAGGTACCTTGCACTTTTAAAAAGAGTTCTCTCTAATGATCGAAGGCCTTCTTTGGTCAAATCCCTCTTTTGAACGGTTCAAAACTACAGCATTGGTCACAATGATAAACTCTGGAAAAGATGGATGATTTGGTATATCCATCTCATCCACATTACTGGGAAATATTCAGACTATGTAACTCCTAAATTGTATGTTCCTTGAGGCAATATTCATGTCTTTTAATCTTTGCATGGCCTATCACATGCTTATGGAAGACCTTCCTTGAAAGAAAAGAAAAGAAAAAGAAAAAAAAATATTTAAAAAGAAAAAAATACCTGTAATAATATCTACAAGTATGAACATGCTCCTTATTTCACACAACCTGACTAGTTTCTGTGTATTAATTTAATATTTTTATGATAAATATTTAAATGCAATTTTGTTGCACACTCTGTGGTTAGGAAATAATTAGATACTCTTCCTTTATGATTAGCAATTATTTCAGTAATGTTCTGTAAGTAAAATTGATATTTTTTAGTTGGGCTTAACTGAATATCTTCTTAAGAGCTGATATAGATTTACCTATGTCAAGTGAAGTTTGCAAAATATAAGGTATTTCTTTCCCTCCTGAGATTTCTGACTTGATGTTGAAACTGTAAGATTCCAATTTCTACAAGTCCTCTGAGGCATCTGGTCTGAGAATGCAGAAGTCAGGGATAAACATTTACATATCCAAGTATAACTAATATCCAAGTATAATTTATTTAGTTCCAAGAGCCTCACTATACACTGTGCTATTATCTCCAGTTGATTTCCTTTGTTTCCTTTCTATGTTATTAGTTTTTTGGTTCACACATGGAATTTATGCTAGAAATGCTATTATTTGAGGAAGTTCAATGCAATACTAGCTTCTGTACATGAACACTGAGTGCATGAATTGTTGCCTTTAGTTTCCTGCAAAGAAGTCATGTAGCAGTGCTGCTCTGAACAAGAATTCGACTCTCAGTAATGTGCCTTTGTTGTTTATTGAATATTTCATTATGTATGAGGACATGTTCTAACTTTGTTTACCAGTCTGCTTCCTTTGCTAAATTTCACAATCTTCAAAGGTCTTGGGAGTTGGAAACAACTGAACACTCTGTTGAGATTTGTGACTGTCATCCTTCTGCTTAGAATTACTCATAGATCTTGCAAGAGTAGCAGAGATGCATCCATTATAACCGTCAGTCTGGATGGTCATTAAGCACTTTCTGCAGTCAAGATTGCTGTGCCAGATGGTACTTCAGGAACAATAGACAATGCACTCCAAACTGCCAAGCATTTGTTCTGTGCCACTTTAACTTAGGACTGGTAGAAGAATAAAATAAAGCAGAAGTACCTGTGAGAGTAAAATATCCTAGAGGTGTCTTTCTAGCCCCAGGTTCTTTTATTAATGTACAAGGACAAATCAGTACTTGTATTTGGAAATGCATATTGTCTAATAATATATACTCATCTGTAGAGATCATTAGTTTGTTTACTAAAATGTATTTCTCTTTCTGCTACTATACCCCACTATTTTTCTTTAAGTATCATTTCATAGTTTAATGAAAAGATCTTTATGGAGCAACATAATATTCACTTGCATTGTAATAATAAAGTATTCATGATAGTGCTCCCATAGTACGTGATAAATATGTAAGGATACACGGTGTTGGGTAAGTGTTATTTGCCCTTCAAAACTTCACTTATGTCTTTATAGCTATCTGTGTGTCCCAGAATATCCAGAATCTCTGGATAACTTAAAGAGAGTTAATTGGATCTGATCACATTGCACCAAGACCTGGTTTTTCACCTGATGATGGCAGCCTTCAACCCCTATGGCTCTAATTCATAGAAATCACCTTACTTTCTTACATTCCTCAGTTTATTCTACCAACCCAATCACATTGTCCAATCAGTATTCAAGGTTGTACAAGCAGTAGTAATGAGCCTTAATCACTTCTGTGTCCCTGAGTGTTTGTGCTAGTTCTATCATGTTTTCCAAATATGCTATTTATTTATTAAATCCCACATTGAGGTCTTTCTTTTCAAAGAACGTTTCTCAATCCCCTGTCCAACTGGACCTTGTTTTCCAGACCTATTCATTCCTTTTTTAACACTTTTGAGGCAACTTACCCAAAAACATTGTGAAGGGAAAATAATTATTTTTTGAAAAGTTAAAAACCAAAGAGAAAAGAAAATGAAAATGTGTTCTGAGAGACATCAGTTCAGTGCTGTGTAGCTGGCATGAAGTCTTGCAGTGGCTTTTCTGGTTGTACCTGCACTCTTCCTTCAGAGTCCTTCTTTTATTACCCAAGCTCAAGTCATACCCACCAGGTGAGAACCATCTTCCTCTTTCACAGCCTGGCCTTGGCTGTTAGTAAAAGGCAACACAGTTGGGCAAAAGGCCTTACCTGGATTGTTTCCCTCTCTCCCTCTTCCATTCTCTTGTTCTCTTTCTCTCTCTCCTAAACTTTATTCAGGAAAGAAAAGTCTCCCTTTAAGTATTTAGAGATATAAGCCTGGAACTAACAATGGCCAAGTGTTCATGATATAGAGAAAATAGCCTGGAAAATAAGGTCAATATGTTGGAGCCAGAAATCAGTAAATGAGGGACTCATGCCATTCTAACTCTACTGCTTAAAATCTGAAGGAGGATTGATTCTTCCCTTCCCATGGCTAGAGTAAGTTGCTTTGAATTTGGTTCTGACCTTTGGATTTTAAAACCCCTGTATAATACCCACCACAAAGGGCAACATGATTTCTGTAAATAGTATTTGGAAAACATTTTCTCAATTATGGAAAATGTGTTTTGGAAATTAGAAAACATAGCTTCTGTTGGCAACAAACCTTCCTTTAACTAAAGGAAAAAAAAATCACTTGAATTAATATAGGACACACTGTATGATATTGGGGATAACACAATCATTATTAGAAAGTAATATAGTAAGAGACTCCAAATACCTGTTTGTTTAATGAAAATAAATAATCACCAAGTTAATAAAAGGAAAATGTATTTAGGATGATTTAGCTAATGTGGCATTTGATGCACATTACACACACACACACACACACACACACAGAGTCTCTTGTATTGCACAGAAGAATTATTGCTAGAAGCAGTAGATATGGAAACAATGTGATACAAGTCCCTCATTGGATATACAGTTTTTAAATATCTTCCCCCATTCTATGTGTTGTCTTTTCACTTTGCTAATCATGTTCTTTGAAGCACATTTTTTTTTAATTTTAACAAAGTCCAAATTAACTATATTTTCCTTAGCCACTTATTACTATCTCTGGATTTAGACGACTTGAATGCATTTATTTTATAGGTATGCTAATTTAATATATCTGCTATCTTTGGCTTACTAGTATAAATATTTAAAATGTAATCAAACCAGGAGGAGTTCATTTACACTGTCACATCCTCTACACCATAATCTTCAAAAATATTCTTATAAAACAGCAGGCTGAATGGGGCACTGAGTGGTTCAGTCCGTTGAGTATCCAACTTCAGTTCAGGTCATGATCTCCCAGTGTGTGAGTTCAAGCCCCTCATCAGGTTCTGTACTGACAGCTCAGAGCCTGGAACCTGCTTCCAATTCTGTGTCTCCCTCTCTCTCTCTACCCCTCCCGCACTTGTGTTCTCTCTCTCTCTGCAGGCTGAAGCCTTGAGGTGATGTTGATATAGACTTAGAAGTATTTTGGGCTGTCCCTGGGAACTGGGAACTTGGTCACATAATGAGACTGGAATCAAAAAGTAATATATATTTTAGGTGGTTGGCCAATACCTGGTAAATGGTTTAAATATTTCTTAAGAGAAATAATACCTGAGGGCTAGAGAGATAAGAATGTCAAATAATGACAATTTTCTTGGATAGCTTCTGAAAATCTAGTACTAATGCTTTTGAAACACATGACAAAGTCTAAGTTAAAAAAAGAGAGGTGCCTGGGTGGCTCAGTTGCTTAAGCATCCAACTCTTGATTTCAGCACAGATCATGATGTCACAGTTGTAAGACTGAGCTCTGTCTTGGGCTCCATGCTGGATGGGGAGCCTGCTTAAGATTCTCTTGCTCCCACTCCCTGTGCCCCTCCCTCACTCATGTTCTCACTCTGTTTCTCAAAAAAAAAAAAAAAAAGAATTAATTAATTAATTAAAAAATAAAGATATATTTGTTGAATAAATGCATTCATAACCTTTAGCCCGCTCCTCCCATTTCCCTCTAAAATAACTCCAAACACTAAAAAAGAAAGAAAGAAAGAAGAAAGAAAGAAAGAAAGAAAGAAAGAAGGAAAGAAAGAAAGAAAGAAAGAAAGAAAAGAAAAAAGAAAAGAAAAGAAAAGAAATAGAGACAGAGAGAGAAAAGTTCATTTATAGTTTATATGTGTGATAATTCTCTAACCCCTGAAGTGTTAATGTAGTAAGGTCAAAAGACAACCACCAACCCCCCTTATTAGCTCCAGGGAAGCTATTTCCTTTCTTGTGCTGTTTTTATCAGATTGATTTCAGGAATATGCTGAATTCATAAAGTCAGTTTAAAACCTCTCTGCCATTGTTGTTTGTTTTGTTTTATTTTGCATTTGAGGATACCTTTTTATATTTTATTGTGATAGACAGAAAATTTTCCCTGGTATGCACCCCAGTGTCACTACTGTGGTCATGTTAGGTTACATGTTAGGTTACATAACAAAAGAAACGGAGTATATTACTAAAACTACTAACCAACTGGCCTTAAAATAGGAATTATCCTGGATTGCTTAACTCAGTCCTTAAAGAAAAAGGAAAGAAAAAGAAAACAAATGGGGAGATGTAACAGAAGGGGAAGTTGGTGAGATTCTAAACATGAAAAGGATCCACTGTTGCCTACTTGACGATGGAGAGGGCTTCATAGAAAATGTGAGAAAGGAATGAATTCTGCTGATAAACAGTGATCATGGAACAGGAGCGGAGCCCCAGATGAGGACCCAGCTGATCCTTAATTTCAACCTTATTAGATCTTGAGCAAGTAACAGAACTATGCTGTGCTGTACTTCTCTTCCACAGAAACTGAGATACTAATAAATGCCATTTGAAGATGTTAAATGTGGTAATTTGGTATAGACCAATAAAAAACCAATTTAAGTGATAACAATTGGAAATGGGTTTTTAATTCTCACGCAGAGAACTTTGTGACAGCTCACCTAATGGTCCAGCCCTATAACGAGGTTATCATCCCTATGCAAGAACCCAAATAGCTCAAGATGATTGTAATAGATGACAATCTATTACTCTGGTTACAACAGTTAAAACTAGGGAGACCATTCACTCAGCCTGAACCAAAGTGCCATTATTAGAATTGGAAAATTATCACTCATTCCAGATTTGGAATGACAGAAATGTAAAATCTTGAGAACTGAGATAAATCCCGTTTTATTATGGGTGGATTGGTAAGCAGGAGAGATCATTGCTTATAATCCCTATAGTTTTTTAAATTTATGTTCAAATACTCTTCTTTTTTTTAAAGATTTAATTGTTGGAGTCCTAGGGTGGCTCGGTAGGTTGAGTATCGAACTCTTGATTTCAGCTCAGATCATGATCTCATGCTTCATGAGGTGAGCCCTACATCAGGCTGTGCACTGACAGTGCAAATGCTGCTGGGATTCTTTCCCTGTGTCTCTCTTGCTCTGCTCGCTCTCTCCCTCTGAAAATAAATAAATAAACTTTTAAAAACTATTTTATTTTTAGGCAATCTCCATACCCAATGTGGGACTTCAGTTTACATCCCAATAAGATTCACATGCTCTACTGACTGAGCCATTCAGTTACCCCTCATGTACATTTCTAAAGCTTGACATAGAATATATACATATTATTTATTCTGATGTGATTAATGAGACAATGCACTTTTGTACAGAGAGAAATTTCATAGAGATTGTTCACTAACACTGAAAAGGGTAGTAGAGGTGTATAGATGAGTCAAATTTCAGTTATGCCCACAAATGGGAAAGAACTTAGGTCAAGAGCTTTAGCATGTTAGGGGTTCTAGAGAATACAGTTAGGAAAGCTCAAAAAGAGGAAAACAGTGGAAATTCATCAGGGAAAGAATTCTCAGAGCAATAATGGGTTTAGGTGCTGGATTAGACAAATAAATAGAGAAGTTGCAGTTTTGCCAGGTGGTGAATGTAGGGCCTGAGTTACTGACTGGGCTTCATAATCTGTGGGGAATTCTGAGGGCAGGGTGGTGGATGCAGAATGGTAGTAGAGCCCAGACTCCTGGGTGAAACAGACCACAGCTTGAATATAGGTTCTGTCACTCACTTACTGTGTGTCTTTGGGAAAGCTCTTTAACCTTGTTTACTACAACTTTTGAACTTATAAAATGGCAAAAATGATAAAATACTTTCCTGAGGTGTGTTGTGAGAAGAACAAAGATGTACAGACTGCCACACAATGACCAGCTAAGAATAGATTATTGTAATAAATATGTGAAAAGACAAACTTTGTGATGCTCTCAAAAAGGAAGTGTTAATGTGAAGTATATAAAGAGGATTATGAATACAATACATACACTTTAATTATTACTTACAATAAGTACAAAAAGAAGTCTGATAGATCCAAGTAATGAGTCATATATTAAAATTTTGGTCAAAATATAACTTTACTGCCTTACAATTCATTACATATAAATATATTCACAATGTTTTAGCTGAAGGTTAATCGCAAAGAAAATCAATGCCTACTGTCTTAAACTTTTTTCTACACATTGTCTATGGAAATAATTAAGAAAAATTATCTGTATTTAAGGTGACTATAAATTTATCATCCAGGGGTACCTGGGTGGCTGTCAGGTAAGCATCCAACTCTTCATTTCAGCTCAGGTCATGATCTCATGGTTCCTGGAATCAAGCTCCATGTTGGGCTCTGAGCTGACAGCCCAGCTCCTGCTTGGGATTCTTTCTTTCCCTCTCCCTGTCTCTCTGCCCCTCCCCCATTTCTTTCTCTAAAAATAAATATAGAAACAGTAAAAAGTGGGGGTATTTAGTTAAATAAACATCCTATCTACAGGATCTTGACTGTTTATAATCACTTGGTAAAGATGAGAAAAAGTGAGACGGTGCTGGTCTGACTTGAAGCTGTCCTCAGGTTGTCTCAGTACTACCCCCATTCCCAAGCACCTTCCACCTTCGTTGAAAACTTACAGGCTGCAATTATACTCGGGTTTCACAGAGAGAAAATTCTTTTGTTTTTTAAGCAAAATGAATGCAGAGGGAGTAAGGAGAGGATTCTGTGAAGGTGGCAGCTCAAGTATTTCTTCTCTTCATTTTTAACTCCCAAGAAAGCACCCTTTGACCCCAGCAGAACAGTGTGCTAGACCTGGAATGTATGAGTGAGACCTCAGAGCTTGCTGAAATCTAATAGGGAGAAAAAATGCAGACATTTTTTCCTTCTCTCCTGTGTCAAAAAAGAAAAACGTGAATGTCAGTTAAAGCTGCAGCATATCAGAAAGGCACAAATCCTTGTTTAAACCATGTCCACAGAAATAAACTTTTCTTAATGTCTTTGGTCTCCTGGCATCCTAGAATAGAGAAGAAGCTCAACAAATTAATGTCTTCTCCTCCCTGGCTCTAGGGCTGGGATATGGCATGGAGACCAGGCAGGAGAGAACCCTCCTTCTTGTGTCTGGACAGGCACTAGCCACTTGCCTACTGAACAAAGCCAGCCATACATCATTGTCTAGTGCACCTTCCAGCTACTACAAGACACAATAGAAGTCACTTGACATCAAGACCTAATTTCTAAAGAGCACGATAACTAAAATAAAATACATTTTAAAAATGAATAGACATAAGACCATGGTTTTTGTTTTGTTTTGTTTTTGCCTTTTTTTTTTTTTTTAATTTTCTTTTTTGCCTAGTCTGCTGCTGGGGCTTGAGGTAGTCATAATATCACAACTATGTTCCATCTTAGGTTGACATCAATGGAGATTGACAAGAAGTACTAATAGGGACAAAGGTATCACTTATTTTACTAAGAATGCTGATTGATAATAAAGAATGAAGTTTAGCTGTATAGCAAAACTAGCCATGCTCATGCTGAAATCTGGTCATTGACAAGTGTCTTTTCATGAGAGTTTATCTCTTCAACTTGGTTTGGCTTGATGTCTCCTTTCTCTATGTACCAAACTCCCAAAAGGAAGGAGGATAGAGAAAGCTGAGTGACACATACCAGTTATTTCCATTATTCGGTGGTCAGGAATCCATTTTACCTGAATGAGAGGGTAATGGATTGGGCAGTGAGTTAAGGGTGCTTAGGGAAAATTCATTCTACGAATGTGGAAGACACATTCTCCCAACATCCACTGCCAGTTTAGTTCAACATTCAGTATTTATCCACCTAGAAACTGAGAAAATAAAATATATTCACAAGTGCCTAAAATTATTAAGAATATATTTAATAAGAAAGTCACAGTGCTTATAAATTCTACTGAAAGACAAATACTTAATTTTAATGATAGTAAGACATAACTTGAATAGCATATATAGTTTTATTGTAATGTAGCAAATCCAAGCATAGCAGTTTAAAACCATATCCAAGGAGTGCATGGGTGGCCCAGTTGGTTATTAAGCATCTTACTCTTGATCTCTGCTCAGGTCATGATCTCCTGGGTTATGAGTTGGAGCCCCACAATCAGTCTCTGTGCTAACAGTGCAGAGCCTGCTTGGGGTTCTCTCTCTCTTTCTCTCTCTGCCTCTCCCTGACTTGCATGCTCTTTCAAAAAAAATAAATAGACATTAATAATAATAATAATTATTATTATTATTATAATATAGAACCATATCCATTTATTATTTCAGTTTCTCCCCTAGCCCTTCTAGCTCCACTCACAACAGCATTATAATTTTGGAAATAGTGAAAGACCAAGGAGACTCTATCATGACTTTACGAGATAGAAAGTATGAGAGCTCCAAGAAAGGATTAGGCCCTACAGTGCATATCTATTTACTCAGATAATGTACTCAGATCCAAGTTCTTCCTGGGGATTTCTCCATTAAGGTAAAGTCAACCAATTGAAAATTAGAGCCCAATTCCAGGTAAGCACATTCCACAAAAGAAGGCAACGCCATCAATTATATCTGCTGCACACTCATACTGATATAGAACAACTACATTCTGAACATGTTTCACAAGGGCGTATATGGAATATAGGAGAAAGAGAAATTGGTGACATCTTTGCCTTTACTTTCACTCTACAATAAAAAGCCCCTTTCCTATCTTAGAGCATGGGGAAAAAAATATATATATATATATTTATTTATGGTTGAACCATGAAGGTGATATAGAAATAAAATATACCTTCTGTTAATTAAGTTAGCTCACTTAAACCATCCCAATAAGCATGCTTACATGAACCAGTCACTATTTAATAAAGTATTCAATATTTTTATTTATAACAGGTTTTGTACAACATAAATTTGGAATAGAGAAGATCTTGGGTCAAATTTGAATATACCTCTTAAAATGTAATGTTGTATAACTTACTAGAGTCCTAAGAAACTCATTTAAAGAAAAGGGAGCTTATATGAAAGAGTTTTAGATTTATAGAAAAATTGGGGAGATATTCCAGAGAGTTCCCATGTACCATGCACTCAGTTTCCTCTATTGTTAGCATCTGTTAAAAAATAATCTGAGACATGTTAAAAATTTTAAGAGTTCATTTCAGTAAAAATCTGTTAAAGTCAGGGAGCACTAAGCCAAAAGTGGTTAGAATTCTGCCAACAGGACCTGTGGAGTGACTATTATAGAGGAAAGGCAGAAACAAAGTAAGGAAATTGCTGACTGGCCATAACTTAAAGCCAAGTTGACTATTTGTGTTTGGTTGTCATTAGGTTTCAGTTTTGGTCCTTGAGGCATTTATGGGCTTAGATGGTGGTCTGTTTACCTAAACCACCATTGCATTAGAGCCACCTCAATCTAATCAACTGATATCAGTAGATTATTGATTAAAGTCCATTAGTTTTTCCCTAATGTGTTATTTGGTTCCAAGATCCTATCCAGGTCAGCCCATTGCATATAGTAATTCCATGTCTATAGATTTTTCTACATTATGCTTCTCAGACTTTCTTTGATTTTGATGACCTTGATAGTTTTTAGGAGTATGGGTCAGATATTTTGTAGACTGTTCCTCAGTTGAAGTTTCTCTGATGTTTATTTCATGGTTAGATTGGAGTTATGGATTTTGGAAGAAAAGAAGAACACAGGGAGAAGGTTACATTCTCATCATATCATATCAAGTACACAGGCCTATCAAAATGATTTAGCACTATTGATGTTAAGCTCGATCACCAGACTCAGGCAGTATTCATCAGATTTTTCCATAATTAAGAAGATTCTTCTGTACTGTACTCTTTGGAAGGAAGGCACCTTGAGCTGCTAACACATGAATAGAAATTGTGCTCTGTCTCATTGAAGAAAAAGTAACTGTATAAAGTATTTGGAATTTTTCTGAAAAAGATATTTTGCTTCTCTCTTCCCCATTCACTTACTTATTTAGTCATTTATTTCTATAAGTATGGGCTCACTGATATTTATTTTACACTTTGGGTTATAATCGAGTATTGCAGTATTTATTTTTCTAGTCAATTTTTTTCCAGCTTTGGTTACTGTGGGCTCTCTTGGTGGGCTCCCATGTTTCTTGACATAACTTCATAATTGTGCTTTTATTTCTCAGTATTTTTTTACCTTTGGGAACTACTAGATTCTTTCTTCATGATCATATTTTATGCTCTTTACTCATTTCCAAAGTTATTTACGTCATTCACCATTTCAGTCTATACTCTCAAATGAAATTATGTAAATATTTTGTAGTACACCTGGATTCATTTGTAATAGTCTGGATTCTATGCTAGGATCTCCCTATCATCTAGATGACTTTTTAAAATTTGCATACACTATAATTCAAGTCTGTGTGCTGTAAAGTTCTATGGATTTTGACAAATATATAGTGTCAAGTATCCATTATTATGGTATCATGCAAAAGAGTTTTAACATCCAAAAAGAATAAACAGTTTGTGTTTCCTCTATTCAACATTCACAACATTCCATACCCCTGGAAATCACTAATCTGTTAACTGTCTTTAGTTTTTCCTTTTCTGTAAACACATATCAATGTAATTATATAACATGTAGCATTTTCAGACCGACTGCTTATCAATCACAACTAAGATGCAACCATAACAATTTTGTGTAGCTTGATGGCTATTTTCAAAGTAATTTCTCACTGATAACTGTTAAAATGCTCTAATAGTTGATTTTATCAACATTTGTTTTTATTGAGATATAATTGACATATAACATTATGTTCGTTTCAGGTGTGCAATATGCTGATTCAGTATTTCTATACATTGATAAATCACAAGTCTAGTGCTAATTTTTATTGCTGAATAGTATTGTCTTGTTATGTTCCACAGTCTACATGGACACTAAAAAGTCATTTCAATTGCTTGCAGTTTTTGGTGATTACAGATATGTCCACTGTAAACATTCATGCATAGGTCTTTTGTGTCAACATATGTTTTCTTTTTATGTTTTTATTTATTTTTGAGAGAGACAGATACAGAGAGACAGAGAGCAAGCAGGGGAGGGGAGAGAGAGGGAGACACAGAATTCGAAGTAAGCTCTAGGCTCCAAGATGTCAGCACAGGCCTGATGGGGGGCTCAGACTCATAAATCATGAGGTCATGACCTGAGCCTGAGTCCGATGCTTGACCCACTGAACAACCTAGGCACCCCATGTGTGGACATACATTTTAAATTCAGTTCAGTAAATATGGAAGACCATGATTTCTGTATCTTATAGTAGGTGTGTTTTCTTGTTGCTTCACACTATCAATTGATATTGTAAGTTTTTTTTTTTAATATTTTAGCTGTTCTAATAGGTGTCTATCAATAAGTAATTATTTGAATTTGCAACCCTCTAAAGCCAAATAATGTTACATATATTTTCATATGCTTATTTGCTACCCATATATCTTTCCTGTGATGTCTGTGCAAGTATGTTAACATTGTTTGTTATGTTATATTATGTTACATTATGTTATGTTATTATGTTACTATGTTATTTACCTATGGTTTCACTTTCAAGATTTCTTTATATATTTTGGCTACTAATTCAGTGGGTGATTTCCAAATATTTCTCCCAGTAGTGACTTTCCTTTTCATTCTCTTATAAATGGATTTTCACAAGGCAAATGATTTGAATTTTAATAAGTCAACTGTTTGTTCCAAATTGGGAATTTTTATATAAGATATAATCTATGTTAATATTTTTTTTTTATTTTTGCATATGGATGTCCAAGTGTTTTATCATCATTTATGACTTTTTTCTCTCTACTGAATTCCCATTTTGCTTGTGTCAAAAATCAATTGACTATATTTTTGTGATTTTCTTTTGGGTTCTCCATTCTGTTTGATTTATCTATATTTCTATTATTTCCACAGTAAAATGGTATGTTGTTATTGTAGCTCTGTATTAAATCTTATAATGCCATGAATCTTACAGCTTTATTCTTTTTCCTCAGTACTATGCTGAGTATTTTAAATCTTCTTTTATCCCTTGCCATATAAATTTTAGAAATAGTTTATCAATATCTACAAAATCAAGTACTGAAATTTTTATTGATACTGCATTGGATCTATAGATCAAGTTGAGAAGAATTGATATCTTACTAATATTGAGTCATATGATTTATAAACATGACATCTCTTAAATTATTTAGTTTTCATTTTTTATCATATTTTATAGGTTTTCTTATCTATATTCTGTACATACTTTATTATTTTTATACCTCAGCATTAGATATAAAAAAGGCATTAAAATAATTTTCTACATCTCAGATTTTGTTTGGAAATAATTATTTTTTTATTTCTAAGCATTTGAAGATACAACCAGCCTGGAATTATCTGTTTTAACTACGTGGTTCTTTTCCTCACTTCATAATAACTGGTTAACATGAGCAGCATAGCTGCCTCATTCTAGAAGAGCTGACTCTTCCTTTGTGCATTTTCCTTACTACAGGTCAATCAGTCTGATAAAGGTGGCTCACAAGAGTATCATGCATTTTTATTTTAATAACTATAGTGTTTAAGACACAATAATAGCAAAGGTAAAAAGAATAACTCTTAGTTTCTTTTTAACTATTTTATTGTTGATTAACTATTTCAGAATGTTCCAATCCAGTTGCTTACTCTTTCATTAAGACTGAACACATCATTAAGTCTGTATTATTAAAATACTTAGAAAGATAGTAATTCTTAAAAGGAGAAAGGAAGGAAGGAAGGAAGGAAGGAAAGAAGGAAGGAAGGATGGAATTCTCTTTCAGAAAGCTAATCCAACTTTGTTTTTTCATGTGTATGTATGTATATATGTATATAACACTTGTAACTTTTCTAATAATATTTAACTTCAGTTTTGTCAATATCGTTAGAGGTTATCTTATGGCTTTAGAAAATCTAAGCACCCAAAGATATCTCAGGCTCTCATTTCCACATATTAAAAAAATGCTGATAATGTAAAGAGATGATCAAAGTTATGTGTGAACCAGAAATCAAAAGGAAAATAAAAATTCAGTTACCAAAAATTTTGTCTCACCTTTTTGTTATTCAAATCAGACATTTGCTGCTCTTAAAATGACTTAATTTAAAGCTGAAAACGGGAAAAAGAAGAAAAGTTTGGTTTTCATTATGCAGTGTTTGTTTCTGCTCTGATAATTGGGTGCAGAGCTGAAAGGTTTTTACCCGTCTTCATTTACTATCTGCGTTGAATAATAACAAGAATATAATATAGCCTTAAAGCCTAGCAATGGGTAAGTGTATTCTCTGTTGAATGGTGAAAGTTTTATTTTACAAATATTTTTATAGATCCATAATTCATCAGATAGAATGCAGCAATGCAAGATGGAATTTAGGCAATGCAGATGGAGTATGGTATAGAAAGTAGTCAAGAGCCATCCCACTTATTATGTGTATTGTGTTTCTTTGAGGATTTTATTTTCTTTCCCAACACTTTTGTTCAAGTCTTCTTTGAACTTATATCTGCTTTATAAGTGTTTCACTACATCTTTGAAACAACTAATCTAGTCTTATTTCCTTGATGAAAACTGCTACTTAGGGAAATGAAATTTTCCATGAGCAAATAATGGAATTGTGGTCTCACTTTTCAGTCTATGAGTTGCATTGAATTCTTTTGCCCAGATTTGACAGATGAATATAAAATTATTTATCATGACAATAAGGACTGAAATTGAATTATATAGAATTATAATAATATTGTTTATTTCTCAAAATTCATATCTCAAAAGTCTGTGTAAAAACCAATATTTGTAAAACAAAACAAAACAAAAAACTTAATATTTGTAAAAGCTTACTGTTAAGATGGATGGTTTTGATATTAAAAATAGGCAAATAAAGCAAAGAGGAAAAGTGAATGACTATGAGCCCAAAAATGACATATGCTTTTCTTTCTTCCAGACTTAGCACCAAAATCAAAATGTAGAAATGTAAAGATCTCAGGCCTAATACTCTAAAAATCTTTGGGGAATTACTTCATAGTAGTTAGGTGCCTCCATAGTAAGCTAATTTGAAATATTTTGCCTTCAGCTGTTATAGTGAGTGTTTGTAATAGTGAGCAAGGCATTGAGCTTTTTGGCTAACAAAAATATTAGGAGCTAAAATTCTTTTTCATACATTTTTCTGATTCAATGAAATATGATTCAGACTACCTATAGGTATTAATTTAATAAACCAGTAGCAAACCACATAATTGAATGAGAATCTTATAATAATGTGGTAACTGCATGATTCCCATATGAGTATTTAGAGAGGGTGGAACACTACCAAAAATAAATCCATCTTAGAGATGTAGCAATTGCTTGATAATGAACCTACAGAGCACTGAAGCAGAAGAAAATGACCCTGGTGGTAATAGTGATGGTGTGTTTAATCACTTCAGTTGAGTGGCTTTTAGAGAAGATAAACACACTGGGAAATGGGTTTTAAAATGTACCAAGGAGACATTGTGGTTTACTGAACATAGAACTTAACTTTATAGGATTTTTGAATTAATGTTTATAAAGATAGATAATTATGACAAGATTTTCCCCAGAACAAGATTCCCAAAGGAGCAACATTTATTGCTAGTAGGTTTTAATTTCTTATATTTTCAAAGGTTTAATCTGCAACATTGCCTAACAAAGTATGGGTGCAGAGATCTTTCCATACTCATTTTCATGTTGATATCAAATATAACTAGCATCAAGAAATTGTGGTCCGTGTCTTGAAGCTTTAACTAAAATATAAGAATTGAATTAATTTGGATTTAAACTTTCAGCTAGAAGGAAAAGATATTATAAACTTTCAGCTAGATAGAAAAGATATAAAGAAGAACATTCTACATATTTAAATTAAACTACTAGGAACATCACAAGTGACTGTTTCATTTATATCCTGTATCAGTTTGAGAACATTTCCTTCTGATCAGTTTGCATAGAGGTGTTTTTGGTTTTGCTTTTTTGTTTTGCTCTGTTTTTTATCATGGGTAGTGCTCAATTTTGGAAGTACATTTTCAGTATCTATTGAGAAAAATATATATGATGCTTCTTCCCTATTTTTAAAAATATGGTTATTTTCATTGATTGCTTTTCATATTCTTCCCAACCTTGCATTCTTACTGTGAAATTCACTAGCATGAGTCATTTCCCTTTTCATACACTGGTGTACAAAATACATATATATATACGTGTGTGTATATATGTGTGTGTGTGTGTGTGTGTGTATCAGATAAAGGACGATTTTGAACTTGAATAAAAATAAATTGGTGTACTTCACTTCTAGAACTCTATTGAGAATATATGTCTGTGTTCATTAAATATGCTATTCGGCAATTATCTTTCTTGTAAATTTGGGGAGTTGGAGCCATGGTTCTGCGGGCTTCTGAAAATAGGTCTGGGTTTGGTTCCTCTTCTAATATTTTATGAAAGAGTTTAGATAGAATTATTATTGTTTACTTCTTAAATATTTGATTAGACTCATAAAGTCAATAATGTTTAGAGTTGTATTTGAGGGAAGCTCTTTTTGGGGGGTTTAAGTTTAATTGTATTGATATGAAGTTATTTAAATTTTCTATTCTCCCTACGTCTGCTTTGATAAATTTCATTTTTTGCCCATTTTAACTCAGCTTCCAAATTTACTGTAATAAATTAGTTCTACTTTTCCTTTTTATTCATTGAATATCTGTAGAATCTCTTGTGATAGGCCTTCTTTCATTTTTAATGCCAGTAATTTGTACTTTTTAATCCTTTTTTCTTGATTTGTACAAAGAGGAGTTTATCAATTTTACTTCCATTTTCAAATAACTTGTTTTAGCTTCATTAGTTTTCTTTATAGTTTTGTTGTTTATATATATGTATTTCATTCTGACCTTAATTTTTCCTTTTTTCTAAATTCACTTTTGGTTTGCTCTTCCTTTTGTAGCTCGTTAATATGGAAGTTAAGATAATTGGTTTTACACATTAAATGCTTACTATTTTTTCTAAGATGGGCATTTGAGGCTAAGACATCATTAAAATATTCCACAAGTTTTACATACTGCCTTTATTTAATTTATATTATAATATTTTCTATTTTTCTTGTAATTTAAATATAAATCATAGTATATTTATAAGTGAGTTGAATAATTTCAAACTTTATTGAGATTGGTTTTATTTCCAAGTTTAACGCTGTTGTGCTTAGAGATCATTCAGATCATACTTTGCATGGATTTTATCTTTTGAAATTGATTAAGACTCATTCTGTGACTCAATATAACATCTATTTGGGCAGATATTTGATGAGTACATCTAATGGGTTTGAAAACTACAATTGTGGAGTATAGTATTCTTTAAGTATCAGATAAGTTTGTTGACAGTGCTGTTAAAATCTTATTTATTCATATACGTTTTTTCTTCTTGTTCTGTTAGCTATTGACAAGTGCATGTTGAAATCTGCAGCTATTAGCATGAATTTTCCTATTACTCTTTTCTGTTCAATTCATTTTATTTTATATAACTTGAAACTATTTATTAAGTGCATATTCATGTATGATTAATATGTATTCTTGATTAATTGCAGTATAATGTTCCTTGGAAAGTGCTTCATACTGGAATCTACCTTGTCTGATATGAAAATATTACAGTTACTACATAATGCTTAGTGTTTGCATATTATGTATATTTTCCAAACTTTTTCATTTATTTTTTTAATTTAAAAAGTATCACTTCCAAACACATTGTGTGT
>NW_027530354.1:0-45289 GCF_008692635.1 Crocuta crocuta | reverse complement strand
AAAGTGTGTGTGCTTTACTATGCAGAAAATCCACTTCTATATTTGAATTATAGAATTTAGGAGGCTTATATTCTATATAAATAAGGTTATTATAAGACTCAAGTCTAACATCAGAACATTTGCTTTTTATTTTCTCATCTTTTTAACTTTTTATTTCTCTTGAATTGTAATTAATTTCATTTTCTTCTTTATTGGGCTTCCAGATATACCTTTTCTATTCATTATTAGCATTTGCTCTAGATAATAAAATATGCATCTTTAATTTATCATAGTATTTTCACATATTATATTACACTGTAAGAATCTTCTATCAAAGAGTAAAATTCCATTTATTCCTTGCATGAAATTTATGTTTTTTATTTTCCTGTCTTTTAAATCTGTGTATATTATAAAATCCCATAAATTCACAGTAGTTTAAGTATTTATTATTTTTATTTTTTATTATTTATTCAAATAGTTGATAATCTTTAAAACAATACTAATTAATGTGTGTTGCATATAAATTAATTTTGTATTTTTATTTAGAAATATTTATATTTAATCCTTCTAGTGCATTTCATTTACTTCTTGGGATCCCAGTTCATAAAAGAAATTTATGTTTATAATTTTACTTAATTCCATATTAAGCCATATTTTCTAAATCTGCTAAATTAAAGTGGTAATGTTAATATTCAAATCTTAAGTATCTCCTTTTCTGTTGTTTAGTTAAAAAATCTTCATAAAAATAAAGAGAAATAATGGGGAAACATGGCTGCATTCTTGGAGTTCAACAAGGCTTAAGTGACTAAGAAGTGTGGGAAGACACACACACATGTCTATGAATATGCCTTTTCTAGGTAATTTTGTATCCTTAGCTTGTATTTTTTTTTTTTTTGTACTAGCTAGGGAGTTGTATTCCTGAACATAATGCAACCATAGGAAAAATGTACAGATGGTATGTGAGTATAGAGCTGAATGGAGAAGAGTATTAAATCTATCTGTTAAATAAATGAAAAATCACTTAAATAAACCTATTCTGTATTGAGAATATGGAAAATGAGGAGGTAGGAAAAGTTTGATTCTTGATGCTGGTGCAGCAGAACAGTCTAGTGTCTGGGACCCCAACTAAGCTGTCTGTCTCTCATTGCCATGTACAGCCTGGTCTAGACAAGGTAAAATAGTCCCCTATTGAGACAGAATATGGAGAAAATCTGATGAAACTGAAATTATGTTTAGTAGCTCTCAAACATGAAGGGAGGAGGAAGCTGACTCAGATGAGAAATTGTTCCAAATGAAAGCCATCACCTCCAGAGTCCCTAAAATCTTACCACAAAGCACTTCTAGGGGTAGGCCAGTATGACTTAGGATTCTCACCTGTGAAAAACAGACACTCTTTCACATTGAGAGTAGAAAGACTTTTATGTATTAATTAGGGAAAGTGCTGGATATTCCATATCACCTCTCCACCTTTCTCCACTCCATTATAGTATCAGGAGTCTGATCTTCTTGGTTTGTGTCGACTCAGCTCTTTTGCCCCCTGATAGCTACTTGAGTAAAGTCTATGCTAGCAGGAGATCAGAATAAGTTGAAGAAGCAGAGGTGTTTGTTTCCATACTGTACTTCCTGGGGCCTCAAGCAGGTAGTGGTTTTATGCCTTTACCTCAGGCGGCTCTCCTGTCCAACAGTCTACCATTATATCGACAATTATGTCTGGATTCTTGTAACCATGCACTCTCTTTGCCCTTGCAAAGAACTTTTAAAACTTGAACTTGAACACTAAATAACCTGTCATAAAATACACTCACATGAATACTGAGGGAAATAAAGGGGTAGTTGAAAATTTAGTCAAAACATTAAAGGATTTTGTTATTATAAATTGTCTTTCATTTATATTTTTCTCTAATTATGTAAGATATTTTCTAAGTTATGAGTTTAAAAAGAAAAAAACAATTTTTGCATATATACCTATGAGGAGGTTAAGCATTACTTCTCATTTTACCATAAATATATTGTACTCATAAAAAATAAAGGAAACTACTTGAGGTTTTATATGTATAAACCTAACTCTAAGATATTCTTACTAAAAGTTAAGCATGCCTGGGTAATTCTGTCAGTTAAGCGTCAGACTCTTGGTTTTAGCTCAGGTCATGATCTCCTATATGAGATCAAGCCCCATGCCGAGTTGCATGCTGACAACACAGAGCCTGCTTGGGATTCTTTCTCTCCCTCTCTCTCTGCCCCTCCCTTGCTCATGTGTTCTCTCTCTCTCAAAAACAAACAAATAAATAAATAAATACATAAATGAATAAAATTAATTTATAAAAAATTTGTTGCAAAATTCTAAAATCTAGAAAATGAATCCTATCATTAACACCATCTCATGAGTATTATGCCCAAGTGATCATGTCTAATTAGAAACTAAAGATGTGTACTTTTCCAGTGAAAAAAATATTTTTTACATTTTCTTCATTATCTTTCAATTATGAGAGCAGTTACGGTAAGATTATTCTAAAGATTATATAACTTTTGTCTCAAACAAATTTTAGGAGAACATCAACCAGAAGAACCTATAATGTCCCTTTCATGAGAAAGGTTATCTCTCAAAGAACTCCCTAAGCAAAATTAAAAATATATATATAAAATAATTGAAGAGCCATATAATAAAGAATGACAAGGGAAATAACAAGAAACCATTTTTTAAAAAAAATTGGAATATGTGCAGGGTGTCTGGGCGACTAAGTCAGTTGAGTGTCTGACTTCATCTCAGGTCATGATCTCTCAATTTGTGTGTTTGAGCCCTTCAACAAGCTCACTGCTGTTAGCACAAGGCCTGCTTCATATCCTCTGTCCCCCTTTCTGTCCCTCCCTCGCTCACACTCTCTCAAAAGCAAAATAAAACATTTTTTTAAAAATTGAAATGTGTGCTTTGACCTAAAATCTGGTTGTCAATTCACACACTAATTATAGATATTAATCAGTATCAAACTTTACTAAATCATTTTAAGCATAAGATGATGAATGCACTTTGACGAAGCAGAGGGAAGTCTAGGACATCAAGGGGCTCACCAGATTCTTCCTTCACCCATTAGATATGAATCTCTGCTCCAGAATAGATGGGACCTCTAATTGAGGTTTGTGAGGTTCATCAAATATTGAGGAACCTTTACATTATAAAACATTTCAATTTTACACTGGGTAGAACTACATATCTCAAATGAGGTTTCCCAGGGAGCCATGCCTCATTGATTCATATGTCATGGATCTTATTTACTTGATATCATTCTTTAGCCAGTGATAGATATTTCACTAACAGCATTTTACAGATAGAGTATTTTTCTCTCAGAAAATATCTTTATGCTTTTCATTTGGAAATCCAGTTGACAGAAAGATTAGACTGGTGGTATGCTTTCTTATTTTATTTTTCTGGACACCTTCCTCTGGTAGAAGGAATAAATGGATTCCTGTTCAGATATTTTACTCCCTCTTCCTAGAAAATAAAAGAAAACATATTAAGAGTTAAATTATTCTTCTTTGACTAGAAAAAAAGAATTAATTGCATATGATACTAACTTTATTGATCCAGTTATACTACTTTGTTAGAGAATAACATCTATCAGACATAACATTATAAAATGTGATTCTTTAGCTCACAGCAGTAAACCTGTACACAGAGCATGACATACTTAATCAGGATTATAAAACAATACTTAATTCTATAAATATTTAAAATACAAATATTTAATGTATTTAAAATATAAATATCAGAGTTTCAGATCACGTTAAGATAAACACATACCTGCTTGTATCTCCCACTAAATTTGACTGAAATATTAGACAGAATGCATGAACAGCTATTTGAGAACTCTGAAAAATACAAATATGAGAAGGCAAATCAGGGGGAAAAATGAGAATTTGAAGTACCATCAAAACAGTGGTGAGTTCACTGTTTGTACGCCTCTGGGATCCTTTGGCCTGAATTCAGTACAACCCAACACCCAAAAGTGTGCACTTTCCGGTAGATAAAGTGAGTCCAGCAGAAGCTCTCGAAGACCTGGCATGAGGGGTAATAAAATGAACTCTATAAGAACTGTATTTCTAACTCTTTGTAACTGCCTTACTTTACCATATCATTATATTCACGCTGGGAGAGAAGACAGAGCTCTCTTGAAAAACAACAGTGACAAAACCAACCAGACAAAAACAACTTGAAGAAGTCATTCCAACAGAACAAATATGACTTTATATGGATACGGAACACTTTAAGGAAATATCCTAATGACATATATTTTCTCCACTAAATACTGAACTGGAAAATCAAAACATAAATGCAATGTGGGGCTCTTACTGCATATTTTGATCAGGTCTCTGAAAAAGCAGACATAGGCAATGATAAGTTATGTATGTGTATATGGGTAAACACTAGTGTTTCTAGGTAAATGTTCATGTATTGGGAAAATGAGAAGAAAACAAAGTCTTTGTCATATTTGAACAACAAAACAACAGATTTTTTTCTCTGTAATGAAAATATGCGTAACACACTTTGATAATCACCATCATATTTTACCCTAAGGTTCTAGAGAGAAGCTGAAATTTAAAATATGTGCTTTTAAATATTAGTGTACATTTTCCCTTCAACTTCTACAGCAAGCAAGCAAGCATGCTACGGGCTGAATCATGACCTCCCCCACCACTAACTTCATAAGTTGAAGCTACAACCTCCAATATGATGGTATTCAGAGATGGAGACTTTGAGAGATAATTAAGTTTAGATGAGGTTGTGAGAGTGGGGACCTTGTGATGAGATTTGTGCCTTTATAAAAAGAGACACCAGAGTTTTCCCTCTCTCCTGTCATGTGAGGACACACTGAGAAGGCAACCAGCTACAAGCCAGGAACAGAGTTCTTATCAGAAACCCACCATGCTAACACTTTAATCTTAGACTTCTATCCTCTGACTGTGCCTGTGTGAAAATAAATTTCTGTTGTTTAAGCCACCCAGTCTATGGTATTTCATTATGGTAGTTCCAACTAAGACACAGGAAATTTAAGGAAAGAGACGCCACCAAAGAGAGATGCAAATGTGAACCTCTTGCTATGCAAGGCACACAGTGAGAGTGAATGTCATACAAACTGATAAGAATAATTTATGGAATAACCTGAGAAAATAGAAATCCTGGATGATAGTGAACAAGGGGAATCTAATCCCAACTAACTATAGGATTTTTTTTTTTAAATTTTTTAATGTTTGTCTTTATTTTTGAGAGAGAGAGAGAGAGAGAGAACACAAGCAGGGTAGGGGCAGAGAAAGAGAGGGAAACACAGAATCTGAAGCAGGCTCCAGGCTTTGGGCTGTTAGCACAGAGCCCAATGTGGGGCTCAAACTCAAGAACCAGGAGATCATGACCTGAGCTGAAGTCAGACACTTAACTGACTGAGCCACCCATGTGCCCTGGATATTGGATCTTAATATTGGTTACAGGACAAACAACTAGAGAAAGCCTCCCACACAATGCAGACTTGGGAGCGTCAAGGAGAACAGTTGCTGCAGATGACTCAGAGTTACAACTAGATCCTTCTCTCCTATTGTTCCTATAGAATATAACTCTTAAAACACTGGATCCAGCATGGTAAACCCTGCCATGTTCAGGGCATAGGTGAAGCCCATCACAACAAGAGGAAAAGAACAGAAAATTAAAACTTTGCCTTTTGGGGCCCCTACTATCATGGAATGTTGCCACTGGCAGAGATGAGGTCCCTGATCCCCCCTCATCACTAACACCAAAGGATGTACCACATGAGCAAAGCTAAGGCTGAGCCAGCAAAATAAAATGCCCAATAATAAAAACCTGCAGTCAACTATTGGGGAAGGGACAGGAATATGAAGAGAAAACATATCTTCATGCCCTGAAGGTGCATGATTACAGGGAGCATTTAAAACTGCCATGGAAGAGAAACATTGAGAAAATGGATCAAGGCGACCCAGCCATCATCCAAAACATAAAGTAGCATTAGAAGAACTTGAAAGATAGGATGGCACATAACACCTACAAAATTGAAAACAAGCTCAAATGCTGACTAGATTGACTCAACCCCTCGCATGGAATGCCAACCAAAAGAAGAAAGTCAATCATGCAAGAAATTAAGACTAACTAAGCTTAATATGTTAAATAGTCTTAGATAGAGGGATTTCAGCACTGCTTCCAAAAACCAGTGGGATGGATTGAATGGAACAAAAGGTCTATACTAATGCTGTGTAATAAAACTATTTGTGATGATGAAAATATTCTATAAATCTTCCATGTCCCATAAGATGGCCACTAGGCATATGTGGCTTATTGAAAACTTTGAATATGGCTAGTGCTAGTGGGTAATTGAAATAATTTCTTGTTCATTCAAATAGCCAAATATGTTTAGTAGCCACTATATTGGTCAAGCCAAGATACCATTTTCTTTTGAAAAATCACAGCTCCCTCCATTAAACATTGCTTAGGTAAAAGACCTATAGAAATCAATTGTGTCCAATTAGATTGTTCTCAGAAATTAACAGAAAAACTGAAAATTCATCTTTACCATTGGAGGCTGCAAGATGCATGTATTGTTTTTACTTTGTACTGTGCAATAATTTTCCTAGTTCACATGAATTTAAATAGGAGTTTGCAGAATAGACTGTAGAACATTTGGAATATTCACTAGTTCTTTAAAACCAATNTAAAAAAAAAAAAAAAAAAAAAAAAAGACTTTTTAACCTGCCCATGGAATAAACATAACATAGATCACTGACACATCAATATACCTGCTTTACTTTCTGAAGATTTCATCAGAGTTTTATTTCTCTGCTACTTTATCCCCTCTTCCTTCCTTCCTTCCCTCCCTCCTTCCTTCCTTCCTTCCTTCCCTCCTTCCCTCCTTCCTTCCTTTTTCTAAAACAAGTGATGGCTAAATACTTCATATCAAAAAACAAAACAAAACTTATGTTTTTCTTTACTTTTTGAATAAAATTTACATAATTAGTAGTCAGTGAAAATGCAAAAAGAAACAGGAAATTCTTCTTATAGAAAATGATTTCTTTTTTGTAGGATATCATGTCGATTTCATCTAGACTTTTTTATTTTTAATTATATATATTTTATTGACTAGAAAAGCAAAAGGGGAATTATTTTACCAAAGAATTATATCAGCATATACAAAAACATTAGGGAAAATCATGTTTTTCTAAGAGTAAGGAACATTAATTTTTTCCTCCTTTTATTATTCAGTACTGTTTCAGATTTTACTACCAATACATTTTGTGTATTTTATCAGAACTGTGTGTGTGAGTGTGTGTGAGTGTGTGTGCGTGTGTGTTGAATAACAAGGACAAGGAATATATATATGCATAGATATATCCATGCTGACATTTTTTAAAGTTTTACTTATTTTTTTGAGACAGAGAGAAAGAGAGAGAGAGTGCGAACAGGGAAGGGGAAGAGACAGAGGGAGAGAGAGAATTCAAGCAGGCTTCATATTGTCAACACAGAGTTCGATGCAGGGATTGAACTCAGAAACCATGAGATCATGACCTGAGTCAAAATCCAGAGTCAACACTCAACCAACTGAGCCACGAGGTGCCCCATAGCTATGTTCTTAAACAAGCAATATTTCTGTGTCCATAATGAGTATTGCATGTGTATGTTCATTCCTGACCCTACCTCATTGAAGATGTTTATAATTTAATAATGCTTAAATTTCATTTTCAGATGTATAAAATACATCTTTTTATTTTAGACCTTAATATTCTTAATGAGATGAAGTAACATGAAGTGTCTCATCCATGTTTCTCTTTCTTCTTATCTAGAATGCTATACCAGTCTTAAATTTAGTATATGTTGAGACAGGAGTTTGCAAAACTTTAATCTTAAAAAGACTTTGGTATTGCACCAGTGTGACTTAGTCAGTTACGTATCCAACTCAGTTTTGGCTCAGGTCATGATCTCACAGTTTATGGGATTGAGCCCCGTGTGGGGCTCTGCACTGACTGTTGGGAAGCCTGGTTGAGATTCTCTTCTCTTCCTCTCTTTCTGCCCTCTACGTGTTCACACACATACAAGCACACTCCCCCACCCCCTCAAAATAAATAAATGAACCAAAAAAAGGCTTTGGAGATCTTGTTCGTAGGTCTGCCATCAACATATAAAACTTTTACTTTGGTAGATGATTATTTGAGCTCATATATATGTCTACTCACAAAAAATCAGTATTCTCTATTTTTCTCAACTTGTCTCTCTTCACCCCTACTCTCCACGTATAAGTCATAAGTTATATAGATAGCTCTTCACTTCCTATGAATAAATCAAATAAATATAGAAGAGTGATGTTGAAAATATTTAATAACAATAATGGAACACATGCAATCTTGTCAAAGGCACTAAATAACCAAATACTGCCAGGCATAAATATACTGGATATACTACTACATTGGTATACTCCAGCTAGATATCAGCCCTGAAGACATATAAATTAATCAGAAAAAAAGTGGAAAATAGAAGTTTAGAATTGTGTCAAATGTTTTGCAAAGTAATATTTGATTTTCACAATATACTGTAAAGGAAATATTAGTCTATTATCTGTATTAGGGCACTTAGGCTTGATGAAGTCCATTTACCTTCAGGCGAGTAACTTTAGACGATGGAATTGTAATGTAAATCTTAAATTAAAGCTCAGTCTATCACATCCAGCACACAAATGGAACAAGAAGTGAAAGAATTAAACTAATCTCATATTAGTTAAAAGCCACTCATCATCCTTTTCTTTTTCTTTTTCTATTGTGATTTTATTTCAAGAACATTTAGAACTGATTATAGATTAAGAAAATTTGTCATAAACATATGTGTATACTTTTTTTCTTGGAGTAGAGGGTGTTATAGGAAAGGAACATTGTTCACATAAATGGATGATCAATGATTACATCTGAAAATGCAGATGAAGCAAATGTGGTGGGTGGGAGTACAGTTCTGCAGATCTGGAAATGTCACACTACACCTGGACGGGCTCTGTCATCACACTTGTCTTCATTCTTTTCAGCCAGCCTCAATGTTGATCCCCCTTTGTAGCAAGGTGTCTGGTGTCAGTCTACACTCCTCCTATCTAATCTTACCGCCACAGAGCCATAGTCCCCATTACACTTTTCACCAAATGCTCACAGTAACCTAGCTCATTATTCCCAATCCCTTCTTAACATGTATTTTATAAATATATCTTACTAAAGTTACTCAGTTCTTTCCTCCCACTGTGGCTCCACACTTTTAACCTGTCAGAGCTTAATCAAAATATATCGCCATGTTTATACATGTATAATTGTACTTTAGACATTAAAATTCAATCAACTTTCTAAATATAAACACTAACAGCCTTAAAACATTCATGTTAATGTCAAATATAAAATACATTTAAGAATTTATAAGATTAGCAATATTTAAATAAGCTTTCAAAATAGGGCTAAACCTATTAAAAGTACAATTTTTAAAGTATAATTTTTATGCTGATATTATGGTATATACAGGTTCCCAAATTATTTGATTCATTTGTAGAAATCATGTTTACTTTATAAAAACAACTTCAAAATTCACTGTAACTTTAGTTCATTTTGAGCTCCTAGATCCTGTTAAGGAGCTGTGTAGATAGACAAAGTATGAGCATACATGGGTGCCAATAAAAATAATCTTGAGAAAATATACAAATGTTTAAGTATTAAAAATGTTTAAGTACAGGACATTTTTATAAGAGTTTGGGGTTAAGTGCATATCTTTCATTGAAACATGCATTTGTGTTGTACAGTAATCATGTTAGAACAATTATATCAGGAACAGCCATGTAAATTTTTATCAAGGTTTTCAATTTTTTGTAGCCCAGAAGAGAATGAGTTACACAGAACTTACACAAGACTGCTAAATTTAGGTTAGTTGCAAACCTACAAATAACAAGCTAGAGCCCCCAAATTCATGCCTCATAAAGCATATTTGTATGTGTTTACAAAGTATGGAAAACACTATTACACCCAAGAGTTTTGAGCTAAATAACCAACCCAAAAGCTCTCCAAAACTCATTGTTGAAAATTTTTTATTCAGCAAAATCTCCAGCCACCCCCTCCCTTTCCCAGTGGAGTTCTGTAGATAGGGCTGAAAGATCTCACTTTCTCATGACTTAGCATTCCTGGTGACCAGACCCATTCTGAAGCTATCTAGGAACCCCACCCTAAATCACCCCATTAATATAAGTTCATAATGATTAGAAGGGCTTGTTATGAATAACAAAAGACACTCCTGTGACTCAGGAAATTCCAAGGATTACAAGAGCTCTGTCCTGGGAATCAGAGACAAAGACCAAATATATTTCTTATTGTATTGCAAGTCCCCTACTAAATCTCTCAATGCTTGTTGGAATCATACACTAAGCCTGAAAGAGTACTTTCACAGCCTGATATTTGATATGAAAAGTGGAGTATGTATCATATTTGTTATCTCCATACAACCCCATATTTCCATGTTTTATACAAACAGATTCATACAGGAGCATGTAATTACCTTCACACACACACACAGACACACACACACACACACACACACACACACACTATGTGAAAGTGATGGAGGTTGGGCTTTCAGGCACCATGGCCATGTTACCTCTGGGTTGCACATTATTATGTATGGAATATATAGTGTTTCATTTACTATATTGTACATCTGAAACTAACATTACATTGTAATTTAACTGACTGGAATTAAAATTTTAAAAAATAAAGACATTCAGTATTGTTAAAGAAAGAAAACAGAAACAAAAACAATATTATGTTTATCTTTAGTAGGTATTGCACATATAAAGAAATGGATCATTAGCATCTTTAGCTAAAGAAAACATTGTCCTGAAATTAATACATCTGTTTTTCTATAAAAGAAAGTTTGCAGTGAGTAATATTTATAATTTCTAATTAAAAAACACATTAATATAAACTTGTTAGATTTTATGATGTCTATAGTTCAACAGGTATATATTTCTTTTAAGTACAATATCCTTATTAAACATCAAGAAAATTATTATTCCATGATAAAATAGCAAGTCATTTGTTGTATTTTTTTTTGGAAGTCCTGGATTGGAAAATACTGGAAATAATTTTAAAATTTGCTTCTACATTAATCTCACATGCACTAGCTAATGAGATATCTTTTACAAATAGCCTAAAAATATGAATGAGTCACAAAAAGTGACTCCACAAAAAGTGGGAGAAATTTTTTTGACAAGTGCCATTACAGGAGAGCATCTGTGAATAAAAGTACAAAGTAGACAATTAGAGCTAAGCAGTTACAATGCAATTACAATATAATTGTGCCAAAAGAGCCTTACTTTGAAATAATTAAACTATTGATGATTTGGCCTCAGAAAGGGGCTGGCTGAAGCTTTGGAGATCTTTTCTAGTCTTTAAGATTATGGTTATATGACCACAGACTCACTTACTTCAACTCATTCACTCTCTCAAATTGGAGCAAATCACTTCAGCACCATTATGTTCCACAGGGCAATATCTAAATGAATCAGTGTTTAGAAACATGAGCCAGCTCAATAGCTTTCAGGGCAGAAGAGCTAGCTAGGGAAAAAAAAAATTGTAGCAGAATCAGACAAAGGAAAAATAACTAAGCAAGTGGGAGCCAACCCAATTATTGCAAAATCTCCACCTGTCCAACTCCATAAGTATTTTAAAAACAATAAAAAATATTGATATTACCCCTCATTGGTTAATCATTCTATTATAGCTAGAACACTAAAATTTCTTTGTTGAAGATTATAACATCAAAATCATATATTTGCATGCAAATTATGACTTGCACTAGGTGTAAATTATAACTGTCAACTAACTGCCTTTTTTCCTATAGCTGACAATAACTTTTTTTTGAATTATCAAAGATTTGCCTTTGTTTTTAGCTAAACCAGAACCCTCATTTCTATTTATACCAAATTCATATATTCATTTTATGATGCTTAGTAGAAGGTAATTTTTAAAAGTACAAATAAATAACATGCCTCTGAAACAAACAAAATTCCATGCAAAACATAAATATAAATGGACACTATTGATAAAAAAAAAGTCAGAGAAATCATTACATTTCAAAATCGTCAAAAGTTTATCAATATCCCCCTATTTGAAAGCTACTAGATAAAGCCGTTCTAAATTAGTTTCATCCTTCTTAAAATCCCTTTGCTCCTCTAAATTTATTTTTTCTAGAGCAGAGCTTTAACATGTTATCCAATGTTGAATAACAAAATGATAAAAAGAAACATCAATTTCTGGGATACCTGTTACTTATACCTTGAAAAAAATTAGAGCAGTTACTCTATCTATTCTGATCCTTTAATGTTTTGTTGGAAAGCATTGCAAATTGTATATTCAGCTTCACCTTGAGAAAAGTAACTTTACTTTCATAATCTCTTTGGTAAAGGACTTTGTTTTATGTTCACACATTTTGACACAATTTTCAGTCAATTAGTTATTACATAGGAATTACTTTCCTGATATATAAAAGTAAAAAAAAGAAATTAGTACTGAGTTATTGCATCATACTTTCCAAATCTCATGACTTAAACTTTGATTTGCCAAGCATTTTATTTATAGTCTTTTTGTATGAGTTGACCATTCAACTAATAGTTTTCTAAGGCCATGTGACAAATACTCATCAGGTTGACTACTTCTTCTCTCTCTACTCTGTCTTGCTCAAGATGATAGCAGAAGAAAAGTAAGTGAGAACTCTGTCTCAGATCTAGGCAACAACAAAATAGTGAATATCAAGCTTTCAGTTTTCCAAAGACCATTAGTAAGGAAACAAACAAATGGAAAGTAAAAACAGTACAGGGTGAGATGGGATATTTAGGGACATTAAGAAGAGGAAGCATGTCACCTTCACCACTCTGCTCTAGCCAGAGGGTTTGGAGTCTAAGAATGAAACACTTGATCTACAAAACTGTGATAGAGTTCATTGTTCCAGTATCTTGTTTTCCTGGGCTATAAAGGATGGATTTGATTCACTAACATTAGCCCTTTTATATTCAATACCAAAGAAAACAGGAAAAAGGAAAGAAAAAGGCATTCTGAATAACAACTCCCAGCGGATTTTAGGATTACAAATTGACACCAATACTTTTTATAATACTAAAACATTTTTAATGTATTTTAATATTATGTAAGCCATGTATAATTTAACATTTAAATAAGCATCTTTTTGGCATGATAATTAAATAATGAAATATGCAAGGTTGTCAGCACACTTTTAGTATTTAAAAATGATTACCTGATTTTGTAATACTTTGAGATAAGTCTCAATACCACCTAGAATGATTTCACACACCTAAATATGAATGAAAATGAAATGACTAGAGATGATTGCCAACTTTTTTTTTTTAACTATTCAACCCGCTATTACCAAATGTGACATCAAAATTTCACAAATCAAAAAGCACAGTAGACCTTTCCTGACAAGATGATGCACTTCCAAACTCACAGGCAGTGATTCTTTTAAAAATTATCACCACAACCACTCTACAGAGGCTTACATCATTCTGGTGACAGTTCCTATAGTCTAAACACTATCATTGCAGAGCTATTCTGAACATAGTCCAAGGTACCAAAGTGAGGAAGGACATTTGTGAGGCCTCGGCTGTGTTTGTAGAGAATGATGTTAATATTTTCTGTCCACGGAGAGGGTTTGCAGGCCTGTGTCATTGATACAGAGACTGCTAGGGACAGGGAAGCAGTGCTGGGAATTACTGTCCCCTTTTCCTTCTGTGAGCAGTATGAGGAGTATGTCTAAAAGGGTAAGACGATTTAGCTTGGAAATGGTCTAAGATTAAATTTCTTACTCTCTTTCTTCTCTTTGCAGATTAAAACTCATCTAGTACCTGTAAGGCAACAACTTGTCTTGGAGATTCAATTCTCTATTTTCTCTGGGGAAATACAAACACTAACTTGATCTTTATTTAGCAGTAATCTCTAAAATATGGCATGTGTACACAATTACAGTGACTTTGTAGCTGCTTTCAAAGTGTCCTCACCCTCTACAGAGAATAGCATCATGTTGATACTGAACTAGTCAGGTTACCATCATACCCACTTATTTGTGCATTTAGTAGCCTACTCAGTAGTTCAGTCAGGCTGGAATTTGCATTCAGCAATGATCAACTATCTGTAGCATGCGTAGGTATCTGAAAAAAGCACATAGATAATATGATTTGTATTCTAGAGGAAACGTAAACGTGAAAAAAATTGATCATTATAAGACTCACAAGTAGAATGTTTGGAGTGTGAAAAACAATAGAGCCTGAAACACAGATTTATAAATCCTTAAATTCTGTCCTTCATAGGCCACTTATTATATAAATGTTTTGTTTTTGTTTGTTGAGAGAGAGAGAGAGAATGCAAGCATGGAGGAAGGGCAGAGAGAGGAGAAAGGAAATCTCAAGCAGGCTCCACACTCAGCACAGCTCAGTCTCGTGACTGTGAGATCATGACTTGGGCTGCAATCAAGAGTTGGATGGTTAATGAACTGAGCCACCCAGACTCCCTATAAATGTTTATGTATGTATTTTTCGTATTTTATTATTTATATATGAATGAAAAACTCAAGAAAAAATAGTTTCTATTTGACTTTTTAAAAAACTTAATGTTTATTTATTTTTGAGAGACAGAGAGCATGAGAAGGGGAGGGGCAGAGAGAGAGGGAGACAGAATCTGAAGCAGCCTCCAGGCTCCAAGCTGTCAGCACAGAGCCTGATGTGGGGCTTGAACCCATGAACTGCAAGATCATGACCTGAGCTGAAGTCGGAAGCTTGACCGACTGAGCCACCCAGATGCCCCTCTATTTGACTTTTGACTACCATCTTATTTGTGCTAAAATCTCAAGGTAGACTTGTAGCGAGTGACATTGGAACACATAGAGTATGTCTCTGTGAGTATAAAGGCCACATTGGGGCTAGGAAAGCATGTAGGCCAGATAGTCTCTTTTTTGCTTATTTTTATAAACTTGTAATTGGACTTCAGTCCTTTATATTTCAGCATAACAACAGTGAGAAAAAAAATCTGCCCTGGAAGAACACACCATGAGAAAGAAAATGCAAACATACAAGAGAGCCAGGAAGCTTTGCTTCTTGCCTTGCATGGTGCTGATCTTCAATTTCTGTCCTTCACCATTAGGACAGAAGGATAGAGGCCCAACCCCAGCCTTTTGTGCTTTTTATGTCTTGTGGAAGGAGGAGGGTCTATAAGTTAGAGAAATTGGAGAACAAATGAGGAGGGGTGTGTAATGAGTGAGAAAGACAGGCTTCTTAGCTGAGAACAGCCTGAAACCTTCTCATTTCTCTGCTGTTCTGGAGGACATAGGGAGTCATTCAAGAGACCGCTTGAAAGACTAACCATTACTGTATGACTTGCATAATTCAGAGTTTTATTTCTACCTACTTTGGAGTGGAATGAGGTAGGAAGAGGGAAAGGAAAGAGATGACTCCCCTAAAAGCCCATGAGTTATAATAGGTATTGACAAAATGCTGTGGTAGTTTGGAAAGGAAAGGGATTTTGAAATCATTTTATGTAGGGGGATAAAGAAAGGCGTTAGCAACAAGTGACAATTCACAATACGTATCCCTAATACTTTCAAAGATACCCTGGAACAGCTGTAATCATTTTGGCAATCAGCTTCTGCTAACTAGGAACATTTTTCTGAATCTATTTAGTAGTTTACTTGTACTGCAGTCTATTATAACTTTTACATTACTTTTAGATATGCCAATGTTGAAAACAGGTTTACTGAATAATAAAAGCCACAACAGTTTGATCAGGAAAGCAGTGAATAGTGTCACACTGCTGCAATGTGCTGTCTTTTCCTTTCATCATTTAAAAAATTTATTTGCATTTTAATTACAACTCGCCACTATGGCTTAAGAACAGTTGTGTGCACTGCTATGTAGAGCCCTAACAGCTACATGGAACTACTTTGGCAGTGTACACACACACACGCACACACACACACACACACACACCATAATGAACCACTCGATATGCTTTCCTTCATTCTGTCATCTGATCCTGGTACCTGGATATCTCTGTATATGATAATGAAATGTGACATAGACAGAGGATACAGTTGGAATCAGAAAGTATCTGTTCCAGCCTCACCTCTGATTTCTCAGTTTGGAAATGGGGTAAGTCACATAAATTTTCTCCTTAGCCAAAGTTGTTGTGATGATTAAATCAAAGAAAGCAAGGGATGCCTGGGTCGCTCAGTCAGTTGAGAGTCCAACTTTGGCTCAGGTCATGATCTCGCAGTTCATGAGTTTGAGCCCCACATCAGTTCTATGCTGATAGCTCAGAGCCTGGAGCCTGCTTCAGATTCTGCGTCTCCCTCTCTCTCTGCACCTCCCCCACTCACACTCCTTCTCTCTTTCAAAAATAAATAAACATTAAAAAATAAATGAAGGAAAACAGGACACAGTTTTTGAGAGAGAGATGGAGCACTAATGGGGGAGTGGCAGAGAAAGAGGGAGACAGAATTCGAAGCAGGCTCCAGGCTCTGAACTGTCAGCACAGAGCCCATTGTGGGGTTTAAACCCACAAACTGTGAGATCATCCCCAACTGACTGAGCCACCCAGGTGCCCCAATCACATATTATTTACAGAGGTTTTTTTTAATGTTTTATTTATTTCTAGGGGAGAGAGAGAGAGATAGCATGAGCAGCGGAGGGTCAGAGAGAGAGGGAGTCACAGACTGAAACAGGCTCCAGGCTCTGAGCTGGCAGTCCGCACAGAGCCTGACGTTCGGATCTAACCCACGAACCATAAGATCATGACCTAAGCGAAAGTCAGACGCTTAACCGACTAAGCCACTCAGGTGCCCCCCAATCACATATTTTTAATTTAATAATTTTAAAGTGGAGAAAAATGTTTAAATACCTAGGGATATTGCATATAAATTGGGCAAAAGGTAATAAACTAGAAATAATTATGGAACCATGGTAATTCTACCTGAAAAAATGTATGATAATTTTCAGCTAAAATTTTTAAAAATAATACTTATAATTTATTTGTATGCAGCTGAAGCATATTCTAAAATCAGAGTTAAGGGAGCTTGGCTGGCTTCATCAGTGGAGTGTGTGACTCTTGATATTGGGGCTGTGTGTTTAAGCCCCAAAGGAGATGTAGAGATTACTTTAAAAAATATGATCAGCGTTCTAACTCNAGATCTTTTCTGTGTGATGTATGGGCGCGAGTGCAAGTACGGAGCTCCTTACTTCTCCGCCATCTTGCCCCTCCCCTCTAACTCCAAATATTTAAAAGTACGATTTTCCAATGTCATCTACAGTTTTAAAAAGAAAACAGGCCTCTCATTTTATAAGAAGCTTAGAAATGTTTAAAAACCGAATAAATGGTTTCTGATTCCACATGTAAGGAGTTGAAAATTGCCGCTCCATCCTAACAGCAAATAAACAAATACATAACAACAACAACAACGACAACAAAAGCCAAAACAGGATGAAAAATCAACAATTATGGGATTTATAAGAGAGGGGAGGGGGTACCTAGCTTGCTTAGTCAGTTATGCATGCAACTCTTGATCTCAGGCTCATGAGATCAAGCCCCACATTGGATGTAGAGCTTACTCTTAAAAAAAATGCAAGAACAACAACAAAATAATAAAAAAGAAGGAGAGGCAACAGGGCAAACCACTGTGATTGGAGAGAAACAGGTAAATACAGGGTCCCTGCTTGCTATCGATGACTATAAACATCTGAAGGAACCAGTGCATTGGTAGGAAAATCTGAACTCTAATTGACAAATTGCTGAAAACTCAGCATGGCACCAGTGAGAGTTAAAAACTCCAGGGAGACCCAGCGATGGATGGGCTCTCAGTTTTATGAGATGTATTTCCCAGAGCTTAACCAGGTCCTCGGATTAAATATTACAGAAAAATCCCCTGATGCCAGAATATTCTGTTCTTAACAAGGCCTGCCATCTGGAGAAACTACTTGACCAAAGCCTGCCTCATTTGCTGTGTGACCTGGGACAGAAATTCAGCATAGCAGACATGGGACAAGGCAAATATCCTTCCCCAGCCCACTTTCATCATCATCCTGTCCCAACTAAAAGAAAGAGAAAACAAACAAACTAACTAACTAACTAAAAACACTGGTAAAGTCAACAGTCCAAAAGCACAGGCTCACTTAAAGATGTGAGAACCAATCACAGGACTATAGGTTGCTTCTCCTATCCCCACATTTTACCAGCATATTACTAAAGGTCTATTGAAACACTTTCTTTCACCTGGCACATTATGTCCTGCTATCAGGAAAAATTACAAAGCGTACAAAAAAGAAAAAAAAAACATAATTTGAACAGATAGAACAAGCTTATGTGATCATTCCAATTAGAGCTCGCATACAGAAGATTGATGTGCATCTCACACCAGTTTGTGCATGTTAGTCAAGTTAATAATACCCTGATTATCCTTGAATCAATGCCTCTTAAACTAAAGTACTTAGAGCCTAACTCAGCTAAAGTCTTCACTAGCCACTTATAACACATATAAAACAGCATAGGTATTTGGTTATTTTATTTATTTGGCCACGCTGTTCTAACATTGTGCCACCAGCTGGTTGGCTTAAACAACAGACATTTGTTGTCTCACAGTTCTGAAGCCTACAAGTCTAAGATCAGTGGGTTGGCAGAATGTGTTCTTTGTGAGGACAGAAAGGCAACATCTGTCCCATCCCTCTCTCTTAGCTTCTGGAGATTTGCTGCCAATCTGTGTCATTCCTGACTTGTAGATGGTGTTCTCACTAGGTCTTCACAATGTCTTTTTTCTGTATCTCTCTCTATCTGTCTCTCTGTCTCTCTCTCTACCATATGGCATTGTTTTTATCCAGACACCAGTCCTATTGATGTAGAGACCCACCCTATTCCAGTGTGGCCTTTCCTTAACCAAGTACATCTACATGACCCTATTTCTAAATAAGCTCTTCTAAGATGCTGAGGCCTAGAACTTCAGTATATGGATTTTAAGGGAACACAGTTTAACTAAGTCATTATCTTCACCATTGACTTGTCACTCAACATCTCTTGAAATTTAGCAATATGTGTCTCAGTTTACTTATATGTTCTAAGTCTAAATTAATATTAAGAGATTACTTTTGTCTTACTCTCACTGATGACTGTATATATGTATATACACATACACACACGCATATTATATGTAAATATAATATATATATAAAAGTATTGCTTGAAACTTTCTCATCTGACCTTAATAAAACTGCTAGTGTACCCTTTCTGCATTATATTATTTACTTGAGGACACAGCTACCATCATGTAACTAAACAATAAAAAATAACAAATAAAGATTTAAAAATGGAAACATCTACCTCATGCAGTACACTATTTAGTCATTACTAATATTAGTCACTGCTGATAGACATGTATGTAATTCTAAGATTTCAATATAACGTTTGTAGTTTTTATATTAATATCTAAGATTTATTTGCTATGTAATTATAATAAAATCTATCATTTCACATATAGAAGAGCTCGTTAATCAGCCCTCAACCTACTGCCTTTCCAGATATATTCACACTGGAGCTCTTAAATATCTTACTTATGAGAATTAGAATATATTAAGCTAATAATTTATTCCTGGGCTCATAAAGTCATTTGATGCCTTGACCTTCAGAACATATTTATTAGCAATGAAGAGTATGCCAAATACCAACTTGTAGTTATCTAATATACCAAAGTAAATTATTAATAGATAAGACAAATGTTTAATCTCCCTATGACAAAATTTCATTGTGGTTATGATTTCATTCACAGGTACAGCGATATAAATACAAATGAAGTAAGAATATGAATTTCTAAACTTTGTAATTGATTTTTTATATACTAAAAGAGCTTAAATGTCCTACAGAATTCACTTCAAGGTTCATCTGTTTACTTAGTCTATCGCCTGAGGGAGTGTGGAAGGAGAAAATTTATTTGAGAAGAAAATTAGATAATCACTGGGGGGAGTTGATTGAATGCTGACAAAGTGTCAGCAAGTTGCTTCTTTAATTTATGGTTTTAATCATAGAAAGTTGGCTAGAGCTGGGAAATGTGTACATACTTTAACCAATATTCCAAATTTCATAGGACTTAACATTAAATTTTGCTCAACTAAAATTTTAATACTATATTCAAAGTTATGTTCATTCATTTATTCATCCATTCATCTCTTAAATAATTATTGAACATTTGCTATGTATAATGCTTTGGAGATCTGATTGGTATATAGCAGGAGCTTTTATTCTAAAGGACTATAAAGAAGGAGGCTTCCAGAGAAAAGTATATCTATGCTAAATCGAAATGGATGATTAGGGATTAGCCAAGTAAAGTCAGCTGGGACAGGGGAAAATATGTATGTGATAAGGAAGTAGATATTTTAGGCAGAGAAAAAAAAAACATATATAAAGATCTGAAGCAAGCAAGAATATGGTACATTCTGGTGTCAGCTAGTTGGCATATAGGTTATGAGGTAGAACTTTATGCAAGTAGGCATATATAGCATTTCAGCCATGTAAAAGAAAATGAGACTATATAGTAAGTGAAATGGGCAACCACAGAACTTTTACTTGTGAAGAGTGTAAGTAGGTTAGCATGTTACAAAGATCACTCCAGCTATAGAGTAGAGAACATATTGAATTGAAAAACAACTATAGAAACCAGAAGACTACAAGGTTGTTACTGTAAAATATAAATGTGTGCTGGCAAGTAGGCTATGAATAGCAAAGACAGAAGAAGCAATAGTTGTAAAAAATACATATTGAGTATTGAATTTTTGTGCTGTCGATATACATGAGGAAAGAGAATTGAAGTCAAGAAAGATAAGATACCAGCTTTGTGCTTTTGAAAAGAAGTGATAATCCCATCCAAAATAAGAGTGACAAATTAATTCTGATCAATAGGTCACTGCAACCTGTAGATTCAGGCTGAGAAGGATGTTTGCTCATCTGTATTCCTGTGCCAGTCTGGTTCGGGCTGATAAAACAAAGTACCATACAAACTAGGTGGCTTTCAAACAACAGAAACTTATTTCTCAAGAATAAATGTTTCTCATATTATGTGTAAGCCTTGGCTTGATGTCCAGAGTACTGGTTTTTGGGGTTTTTTTTTTTTTTTGGTAAATTTTGTCCATTTTTATTCTTGTTTTTGTAGAAAGGGTTTGCTGACCTCCTCACTTAGACATAGTGGACCATTCCTCACCAGCACTGTCAGATTACCTGTAAGACCTTCAGTAATTCAGAGTGACTGAGGTAAATGTTTGTATTATGCTAAAAGGTAAAGGACAGATAGAACTTTTCCAAAGGCAGAGTATACAAGACAGCTCAACGATGTAGAGTCAACTTTTATGTGTACAGTGGCTTGGAAAGGATGAATCAGGTTTTGAAAATACTCCAAATTTAGTCACCTACATCTCTACAACGCTCTCAGTCATGCTGCCATTCCTATGTCAGTACAAATGACTAGAAATGTTAAATGGCATTTAACTTTGTCATGTATTTGGTTGTTAGTTTCTGACACTTGCTTATTTAATGAATGGCCAATATGTTACTGGAGAGAAAAAAAAAAAAAAACACTCCATTTCACCCACTTAAGTTGAAGTGATCACTGGTTTGTTCTCAGCAGGGTAGTAACAAGAGCAGTTTGGGAAGAGAAATAGAGTTTGAACCTGAATATATATTAGTTGATTTTTGCAGCTTATCTTTATATACATTATACATGTATATGTATGTATGTATATGTACCATCTACAGATCTATATATATATACCTTTGGTAGATCTGTAGATGGTACATCCATCTACAGATAAGAGATAAATATATTGACAAGGACATCTTTTTCAGTTTAGTCCACAAAGTGAAGATGAATATTTTATGGGAAGATATATTTAATTTATGTATTTATCTAACAATTATTTATTGGTCCCTCCCTAATTTACTAGGCATTATACAAGTGTTAAAGATCTGAGTAATAATAGGAAATGGTCCCACTAATCACAGAATTCACAGAAAATGAAGGAACGTGTAAATCTGTTATGGTAATTGTGTGTATTGTACTGTAAAAAAAAAAAGGGTTTTGTGTGTGTGTGTGTGAGAGAGAGAGAGGGAGAGAGAGAGAATAAAGCTCTTTCAGAGTCCTTGTAGGTAATAAAAGGAGAGTGACTAACTGTACATAGGGAAGGTAAAGATAGTCAGCAAGGACTCACAAATCATGTACCATTAGAGGATTTCTTGTGCTCATATGGATCATGAGAGTAAGATTTTCTTCACATAGCCAAGTTACAGGCAACATGGCCATTCTTGGCATCATTCACAATGTGTACACCCATGCACATTGCACATTTAATATATTTCAGTATGAATATAGTTAATATTTTATATAAATGTGTTTATGTCTCAGTTACTTATAGTTTCCAGGATGCTAACAGATAATCTTTCCATTGTTTAGAATTTTCAATTTGAAGGTAACTTAGGTACCAGAAATGCTATATATTTAACTATTAATTTTTGAGGAGATATTGTCCTTTATTCCTTTTGCAATATCTATCAATCAAAGATACATAAACTATCTTTGTACTCATTTTCTTTTATCATTCAGTTGTGCCTATTCACATTTTATTTCTGCAGGTGAAAGAACTTTTTTTTTTTTCTAATTTGATTCTTTAGTTCAGCTTCTAATGTGTTATTCCCATATGTCTTTATCTCTTACAGGTTAGCTTAATATTCAATCAAGGATTTTAAAATGATATATTCCATTTATAGCTTAATATCAATAAATTTCAAAGATGCTTTAGAGCAATGAAAAATATTTGAAAATCATCAAAAATATTTATATTATTCTGATATATTATATCCAATGTTGAACATCCTCTTCCTAAAAAGCAATACTATTTCAAGCTGTGAAATCTATATTCCACTCAATTTAACATTGTTTTCTATACATTTTCATTACGCTCTTTAAAATAGTCTGTCACACCTTCTAGAGAGATACAATTTTGCTGTCATCAGTTACCACAGATGGAGAGAATCATTTTACTATAAGCACAATATTAGGTAATGCAAACCATTTAGTTTTTTCTTACCTAATTTTCTCTTAAAAGTTTATGTTCATTTTGGATTTCAACCAACCATGTACCTCTAGAGGATTTTCTGTGCTCCAGTTGATTCCAAGTAATCATTATGAGGAAAGCTGACTTGACCCAGTAAAATTAGAAATGTGTTAATATTTCAAAGAAAAGTAGACATGGTAAGATTACAATATTTACACGTCAAATAGAAATTACAATTAACACTATGATACAAACTATGCTTCAAGTGGTGATACAGACCATTCAAGTGCAAACAATCACTGAAAAAAACAAGGTGACATTTAGCAGGTGAACATGACTCAATGAGCTGTGAAAATCAATTAACCAAAAATAGCTTGTTCCAAAGAAATGAAAGAGATCAAATGAATCATATGTTAACCTTAACCCATGTTTGTCCTGAATTATACCTGCTAGATAATACTCAATTTTTTCACATGTTTTCCCCAAAGACCATTTCATGAGAGTTGTGTGTAGAAACCATTTTCACACACACACACACACACACACACACACACACACACTACTCACCTTCAACTACATGCATCTGTGTTTAAATAGTCTGTGCCCAATAATTCAAAGATACTTCAGCCATAAGATTTTATTTACATTTAGTAAAAATCTTGCTCTAAGATGAACAATTGGGTATTTTTGCACAGAATTTTGCAAAATTCTATATTTTGCAGAATGTGTCTATTAATAAGATATTCTACATCTAGACCCCATGTTGCACTTTACAGAAAATATAAAACAGACAAAAACATGTGCCAAGATACCGTACTTTCTCCTTCACCTCTTCTTCTCTTCCTCCCTCCTTCATATTCTACATTTCTTTCTTCTGCTTTCTTGCTTTTTCTCTTCCTGTCTCCTTCATTCTTAGAACACAATTATTATAAGTGTACATAAATTCTCACTGGGGAGATACTTTTTATGGAGATTTCATTGGTAGTTATTATATGTGTAATGCTGTATAAACAAAAATATTGTGCCCAAACTGAAAAAATGATTGAACTTACCCTTACAAAAAGAGTTCAAAATTAGGTATTAGCAACTGATAAATGAAAACAATAAAAGTAATTATTACAAATTAGAAATTATATGATGACTATTTATAGGATTGCTTTATATCACTTGTAAATTTTCAAAAGTTTTAAATTTCAATCCTAAATAATAGTTTAAAAATATTCATTAAAATATAGAAGCTAAAATTAAATTGTGAGAAAATCCTCAAGTATGTATAACCCTATAATTAAGGAGCTATGTAAGGACTCTGTGTTACAGTTACTAATGACCTCCTAGAACATCTTGCTAGAAAATGAATGGCCAGACTCTTCCTTTTAGAAAAGTTATTTCCCTTGAGGATATTTTACTATTATTTTTAATCTCTTTATCATAAGCAATAGTTTCAGTTAGGCTGCCTTAATTGCAAAGCAGAGAATATATATGCAAAGGTAGTTTACTATCCAGGCTATTTTCTCACATCATATTAGACGTGTTGCTGGGTTGGTCGATCATTTGAGGTTGCCAATGATGCCATATAAGGCCCAAGCTCGCTGTGGGTTTTTGCCATTCTTGGTGTAACTTTCTTGCTGAGGCTAACACCTATGATTATAAAATGTCTGCTGCAGCCCTAAACATGGTGCTTATGCAAAAGTACATCTAAAGACAGAAAGAGAGAGAGATTGAGATTTTTCTCCTTTTTTTTCCCTCTTCTTACATTTTTTTCTTCTTCTTGCAATTAATCATTTTGTTGACCTGTAATTAAGGACATAAAGTTTTCCAAGAAGTTTCACAGCACATATGATCTATTTATTTTTATTTATTTATCTTTGTCAGTGTCTGACAAAGTGTTTCTTCAAATGATAAAACCAACATGCTACTATAAGAAGGACATGAATATAGGTTGGTAAATAGTACCTGCTGCTGAATCCTTTATATTCAAACAGACTTCATTTAAAAACTTTTTGCAGTGATAAGTAGCAACTGATATTTAATAGCATTATAAACTGGTAATGCCAATCTCATAAAATATAAAAGACAAGAAAGTGGAAGAGAGAAACATCAGGAAGAGAATGGACACTGAAATATGTAGTCTATATTCTGGTTCTTAATGGATTGTCCCACTGGTAAGCTGAGACATGGTTTTCTCATCTGTAATGAAGGTCAAGAAGAGAGTATGCCTGATATTGGATATGGGTGAGGACCATTAGAAGAAATGTAGAGGGAGAATGAAGGGATTATTTTCTAATACAACACACTTGGGAGTTTNACACGCGCACGCGCACACACACACACACACACACACACACACACACACACACACATATATATAAAGAGCTCCCATGGAATTAGTGACTCTTGAATGAGTGCTCTCTTCACAATGAATTGCTGAGAAAGGTACTCTCAATCTCTAGCACAAATGATTTACAGACTTTTCAGAAAGGTATAGTGAAATCTATACATTTAGCTCCAGGAGTTACTGCTTCTTTGGATAAAAATGGCTCTAACCTAAACCAGTCCAGGTGTAAACAGCAAATCCAAGCTAACTTAGTGGCCACTATCACCATCAGGAGTGACAGGGCTCTGCTGGGTTGTTATCAAGGATTGCCTCATGGAAAGAGTAGTAGCAGTCACTAATGGGGCTGAATTTAAGCCTTGCTACTGCCTTTAAAATATTCAGAACATGTTACCTTGAAAATTAATCAGTTTGAATCATATTTTTATTGGGGGATTGGGTAGAAAAGATGGTTGATATTTCGTTGTTACTCTCAATGAGAAGAGAAAATTACAACTGCTTAGCTGGAATCCTGGTGGGATAAGAAACCCAGAAACATCTATTATGAATTTATATTATCCATATAGACCATAAAATCTGTTTCAGATTGCTGGACAGAAGCATCTGTCCTGGGAAAGGGACGGATACACATCTGAATAAATAGTATATTATTATCGTCATAATTATTTTTCACAGCTAGACTTACAATAATATTGAAATATTGTTGGTGGTTTAGCCCATATTTACATGAATTCTCTATGGTTTTCTTAGCGTATAAAAATATGTGTTAGGAAGATATTTTTAACAGTACCAAGTGTGTTCTCACCACGAAGCAGGTAAACTTTCAAAATTTTAAATTAAAAAATTGAAAATATTGGGGCGCCTGGGTGGCTTAGTCGGTTAAGCGTCCGACTTTCGCTTAGGTCATGATCTCGCGGTTCGTGGGTTCGAGCCCCGCGTCGGGCTCTGTGCTGACTGCCAGCTCAGAGCCTGGAGCCTGTTTCAGTCTGTGACTCCCTCTCTCTCTGGCCCTCCCCTGCTCACGCTGTCTCTCTCTCTCTCTCCTAGAGATAAATAAAAAACATTTTAAAAAAATTGAAAATATTAGCTTATGCCATAATATTATTTTGATGAAATACAAGAGTAGAGGCACAATGATTAATACTATGTGTAAGACATATAAATAATAACAATTAAAACCATACTTGGGGATTTATTTTTTCCCTTTTGACAGGAATTTAGAGTATGCTAACACTAATAGTACCAAAATACTAGCTTTATCAAGAGCTATTATTCTTTGACTGGGAGGAATTTAAGATTGTGAATGTATTTCATATTAAGAGTATGCAGTTTGGTTTCAAGCAACACAGTCAACTATGATTCTGATCATTATTCAATGCTAACATTTCTATTTTTTTTAGAGTTTCAGTAAACAGACACACCTAAAAGCCACCCTACCTTTCTAATCTCTTGCTCCCTTGAAAAGTTCTTGTTAGACCTCAGAAATAAGATATAGTATCACTAATAAGCAATATACTCTCACATTATGTGATTGTTAAGAGAGCATTCACTTTGCTTGAAATGTCTCTCCCTTTCCAAAACCTAGGATAGGACTAGAGGACTTTCACATACTTTTGTCAAGTGAATTTTAGATTCAGGTCTTATAAATTTAATAATGCAGTGTACTTATGAATAGATGCATAATCTACATTCTGGTAATTCAAGTACTCAAATGCCTGTGACGGTAAAAAGAAAAATAATGGCATACACCTTGGCTCCTTGAATGTGTGATTGTTGGTAGCAATGAAAAGTCGTCTACTCAATTTTGTCTAATAAAAGATTCCTTTCTTCTTAAAGCTGTTCCACATACATTATATGATTAATATTGTTGTCATTGTCGATAGCATCAATACTGAGCAATATTAATGAAAGCAAAATGTCCACCATTGGAATTTGATTGTAAAGAAACATAATATTATATAAGTGTGCTTAAATACACGTATTTTACACACATACATACACAAAAGGAATTGCGGACTAATAGGGACCTGCTCATTTGTTCATAATTTAGATTAATTGGTTTTTATTTGTGATTGGTTGAATGTGATCCAATAAACCCCTATCATAGGCCATATTGGCCTTCCAGTTCTCCTAATGCCTAATAATCTACAGAGTTTAAGCATTAACTCCATTCCTTTCTTTCTGGACAGAATAGTTTCATATGGCAAGAAATCTTACTTTCCCAACATTCTTCCACTATTAATGATACTGCTCCTCCTCTACCTCTGCTCCATCCTCTTTTATCATTCTCTTTAAATCTGGTTGAGTTGTTTGAGTTTGCAAGACACAAGCATGTGAGTTGAGCAGACCTGGGTTAACCATAAAACCTGTTCAAGATAAATACAACCCCTTTCTATACACACACACACACACACACACACACACACACACACAGACCTATGCACAGACCCTAGGTATTTTTCTACCTGCTAGACTATTTTTTAGATTTGTACTGTTTGTTTGTTTGTTTGTTTGCCTTCTGTTTTATTTTGTTGTTGTTATTGTTTTTGGGTTTTGGTGTTTTGCCATCAGCCTAGATCCAAACACTTATTCCAATGCTCCCTCACCCTGATCTTCAGTGTTCCCTAGCTGGCCAGCCACTGATAATGAATGTCTCTAATTCTGTCACAATTTCTGTCTGCAATTTATCTGATCTCTGTTTTCACACTCCAGCCTAATAACTCACTAGTGATTCCCAGTAGTTACACAAGGGACAATTCTCTTTCACTTTCTTGATTCTAATTATTTATAAAAGCACTAATCAAGTGAAGACTCCTCCCTTATATTATTCAAACATACTGTAATAAGTTCAAATCTAACATGTTTATTGATATTACCATAGTCAGTCATTAAAAACTGCCTGCCTATGATTTAAGCTGAAACAGGGAAGAGTTTACATGGAGTATAGGGACCGATCATCATTCCTGGAAAATAGAACTCAAAGAATGTTGGGCACAATTAGCCCTAAAGAACAAAATTCATGGTGAAAAATAAATTTGCTGTGGCTCCTGTTAATATTCTTGTGAAAAAGACAGGTAGAAATAAAATTGAGAAGCCATTATTTTTTTCCATACAAAAAGTTTACAGAGAGAGAGGATGAAGGGTGTACACAAAGGAAAACAGAAACAGGAAAAGCATACATTTTAATGATTTTTTTCTAATATTATAGACCTTTTCTCAAGTTATTTATGTATGCTATCAGAGTTAATATTCAAAACAGCTTGATGGAGTAGGTACAATGGCAGAGTAAAGGAGAATGTTCGTAGACTTTCAACAAATCAATGTTATAACCACATTTTTATTTTTATTTTTTATTGCCAGTTTCCACTTCCTTATTTATATGAATGCTTTAACCAGTATGAGATTTATTATGGTTTATTGTTATAATTATTTTGAAGGCATTAAGCAATATCTAGTAGTGAATATAGAGTGACAAATTCAGCTTTTCATTACAATACAAAAGTCTTGGCTTTGTAAATATTATCCATATTATCTAATCAGTACTTGAAGTCTGGGTGTTACCTAAATTTTATGTGTAAAACACATAAAAATAAGAAGAGATACATTGTTATTCAGTCACAGGTTTGGAAAAGTTCTCTCTCTTCCTATTCTCTGAATAAATTTTTATTAATATCATCTACTATAAGTAGTTTTTCTAGACAAAAGTCAGTCAGAACGTGAGGTTCACCTAGTATACTTCCCTTTTCTTAAGGTTTACTGAACTGTACTAATGGCTAACAGACCATCAGGAAAATCAAAACCAAGATGAGATATACCACCTCACACCTGTTAGTATGGCTAAAATTAACAACACAGGAAACAACAGATGTTGTCAAGGATGTGGAGAAAGGGGCACCTTCTTACACTGTTGGTGGGAAAGCAAACTGATACAACCACTCTGGAAAACAGAATGGAAGTTCCTCAAAAAGTTAAAAATAGAACTACCCTATGATCCAGCAATTGTACTACTAAGTATTTATCCAAAGGATACAAAAATACTATTCAAAGAGACATATGCACCCTAATGTTCATAGCAGGATTATTAACAATAGCCAAATTATGGAGAGTCCAAATGTCCATTAACTGATGAATGGATAAAGAAGATGTGGTATACATGCAAACACACACACACACACACACACTGGAATATTATTCAACCATCCAAAAAAATGAAATCTTGCCATTTGCAATGATGTGAATGGAGCTAGAGTGTATTATGCCAAGCAGAATAAGTCAATCAGAGAAAGATAAATACTGTATGATTTCACTCATATGTGGAATTTAGAAAACAAAACAGATGAAATAGGGGAAAGGAGAAAATAAAGAGGGAATCAAACCATAAGAGACTCTTAACTTTAGAGAACAAACTGAGGGTTGCTGGAGGGGATGTGGGTGGGCACATGGGCTAAATAGGTGATGAGTATTAGGGAGGGCACTTGTGATGAGCACAGCATGTTATATCTAAGTATGAATCACTAAATTCTACTCCTGAAACCAATATGTTACCCACCCTATATGTTAACTAACTAGAATTTAATAAAAACTTGAAACAAAAAAAAAAAAAAAGATTTACTGAACTGTAATATCTAATGTCTAAAACCAGTTGTTTTATGTATTTCTTCAATTTTTCATTTGTTTACATGAGTAGGTATATTTAATACTAAATAATGCATCATGACCCAAAAAGAAAAAAAAAAAAACCTTCTAAAACATAAGTAGCTACAGTAAATTTTGTGTCTCTGGCTCAACTTTTTTTAGTTTTACCAGGCTGAGTATGTAACTTACTTATAAGGTAACAGAATGATACAGTAGCTTTAGGAAGGAACTGGCTTTTACTCATCACCAAGAGCTTTGTTGGGATGGGAATATAGCAACAGGCTGATATAACAAAGTGTAGTCAAGTGGTTAAGGCAAGTCTCTGCTTTCAGGATGAAACAAACCACAAAACTAGGTAATGTTATGATCCTAGATGCTGTCAGATTTAATATTCAAAACAGATCACTAAAATATATCACTTATTGGATCCCAGAAGGAACCCTAGCAGCAGTAGAGCCAGTTACGGTTTTACATACTGAGGCACATGATGAAAACCTGTTCTGGCAGCACCTTATAAGAACAAGGATATTAGTCTCTGATGCGGGAAATAGTGCAGGAGTACACTGACCAAAATCAAGGAATTGTATCCTTGGAAAGACTTAAAGGAGGAATAAATAATTGACTTCTGGACTGAGGTTAAAAAACAAAACAAACAAAAGCACTCCTGCGTTAAATGCAAATAGGCTAGTCTGACAACTGTAATTTAGCTGAGGGCGTGGCTATGTTTAATACCTGTGTAGAAACCAGGAAAGACAGATTCATGGGGAGTGATAAGATGAGCTACTAATAGGTCATTTTGAATTTACATATTTTAACAGTAGGTTTAGAACTTGTCTACATCTCTAAAACAGGAGGGGTAGATATTTACTTTGAAGGTGTACTAACTACACTTTTTTGTGATGCCTGGTATTGCTAATCCTTTCCTCCTCCATTTGGCAGTATCTACATTATTAGGTCACCTGTGATAACCAGGCCCAGATACTTATGGGCTTTTATAAATCTTAATTTCCCAAAGTGTTCAACAGAGATCATTAGCGCTCCCATGTATAGGGATTTTGTTAAATATAAATGAGTAGGTACTTAACAATGCCTGACACACAGTAAGTCCTATATAAATATTAACTATGACTAATAGTTTAAATATATGCCACATGTATTAAAACTAAATTCAGTTATTATGTTAACATAGTGATGGGTTGGCAAGGTAGAAAATCAGGATATCTTAATTTCACTTATTAAGATGTGCCTTTTCTATGCCCTCTGTGTAAAACTAAGTGTACTATTATAACAGGAAGAACATGATATTAAAATGTCACAGACCTAATGTAAAGATATTTATCCTCTGGAAAACTTTACTTCAAGGGAATTTTGATAAATGATGATTTTGACTTTTTATTAGGATGATTGAACAGTGAAAAAGTGCTTTTAAAAATGAGAAAAAATATTTCATGTATACTGAAAAAGTGGAAGAAAAACTAATTACATTTTTGATAGCCTAATCTAAGAAAGACTACTAGAAACTACTTTTTATAATAAATTTTATTTTTTTAGAAATCAGAAGCTCTTCTAAGCTTCCTAAGAACTTACTTTTATAATAACACAAGACTTTTTAGACTTATTAGGAGTTCATTATATTTCTGTACTTGCAATGACAAAATACACACATTTATATTTTATATTATAAAGTTATGCTGAATTATTTAAATATGAAACTCATTTTGATTAGAGGAATGAGTCTTAAACAAACAAAAATTTGTTGCCCCCAAAATTAAGAAGTCTTAAAATACCAAATATTAATAAATAAATGTTTCAAGGGTGCCTGGCTGGCTCAGTCAGTAGAACATGTGACTCTTGATCTCAGGATCCTGAGTTCAAGCCTCAGGTTGGGTATAGAGATTACTTAAAGATAAATGTTTAAGTAGTTAAGATAATAGTCTTTAAATGTCTGTTAAAATACATAAAATAAAACTTTCTTTAGATGAATATCTAAATGTTCTCAAAGATTTACTTAACTGAGAAGAAATTGAATTATTTCATGGTAGAGAATGATTAAATAAACAACATAAAGACACAGTTTCTTTACACTTTTAGTTCTACTGCAGATCTGAGACCATAATTGACAGTGTAAACACAATTTTTATTCTCACGATAGGTGAATAAATATTCACCTAGAATTTTTTGATGGATTTCTTCTGCCTTTTCTTGAACAAAGCTAATGATAGTATTTATTTTACACTTTTAGATAGGAAAGATTCAAATGAAAATAAGCTCTTCAGTTACCATATTAATATTTATTTTAAAAATACACATATCAGCTGTCAAGGAGTTTTATTTTATTATTAAGAATCTAAGTTTAATTCAATTGTCCCCATAATATCTGTATATTAGTATCCATGTTTTAAGTAATCAAACACACACTCACTCACACAGTGTTTTATAAGACACTTCAAAAATAGTTCCATAAACAATGTGCTTCATCTTAACTAAGATATTCTGTCTTTAATTAAAGTATGGATGATAAATGGAATATTAAATTATATTAGCACATAAAAACTTGACTCTTCACATTGTAAATTTTCCTTTATAAAATCCCTATAAAACTAACAAAAAAGCCATTCAATATCTAGCTGATGGAAATAAGTTTATCACTAACATTTTAGATATATGCCAACTATTGCATATATTATAAAATCTGACCAATGACTTATTTTACAATTTTTCTTCCCTAGGTATTTTTATTAACTTTATTAGTTCTATATGCTTTGGATTAAATTGGAATTGACATAAAATAGATAAACATATATTGACTATTTACAGTAACTTATGTCATCCTACACAGGATTGGGTTGCCTTATGAATGTCAAGGCAACGTTTACGGAAGGGGTTGTTGAAGAAGACAAAGTAGCCTACTGACGTTTGCTTCTCATGCTAGTTGCTAATACAGAAGCAGCAAAAACAGGAAAACAAATGCAAACTGTAGTGTATGAACATGGGTTGAAACAGGGACTAGAGAGTAACATTTTAGGTAGTATTGTTAGAGATGAGCTAGTGGTGCTGTTATCATTAAAACTGATACTTAAATGGAGTTAAGCATGTCATACAGAGGGAAAAACAGCATTCTAGCTGGAAGAAAACTATGTGCAGAAATTGAAATAGGAAAGAAGAATACTATTTGGGAAACTTAAAGTTAGATATTGTGATAAAGATGTAATTATCAAGTCAGGAAGTGTGAAAGCATCTGAAATTTTAGTTTACTCGTAAACCAACAAGTTAGTCTACCAGAGTCATATAGGTATCAGTAAAAGACATAAGACACCTGGGTCATTGGCAAAAATCAGCTTTATTATTCATAGCAATAGCAGGAGCCAGAATGACATAATGTCAGTTCCAGAGCAGTGTGATGAGGGCCAGATGTTATGTGTACACAGAGTGGGGTGTGCTACAGAAAAGGAATATTGATATTAGAAACTTCAACATTATGTAGGGACAGCTGGCAAACATATCCCTCCTTGCCCTCTGCAGGGAACATTATCTATATTACTCTGCAATATCATGCAGATTTGCTCTAGGGAAGGAGGTACCTCTATGTTTGCTACCCAAACAATATCCAAACAGTAGAAGCCACTGAAGGAAGTCATATTGAAAAGGGCTAGATACATTCCAATTTATACTCATCATAACTTGTGTCATTATTCACAGATTAATTTACAGAATTCAATTCCATTGGAAAGAAGCAACATAGAGGCAAGAAGATTGTGAAGATGCAATTGATTCATACACATGCGAATTGATGATAACAAAGCTAAAATGTTAAATATATGACAAAGAAGGTATATTTTAGAAATTAAATTTTGGTGAGAGAGTTGACACCCATTTTTCATGAATTGGACATAGGGAGTGAGGAAAGGATAGAAAAAATGAGAAAACAAGAAAAAAATCTTATGTTGAATACATGAAAAGTTGGGTGTGTGGATAATGCTTCTATTTGATTAGCTGGTGCAGAATGAAATTTTGAGACTGTATTTTGGGGGGAAAGTTAATTCATCATGCAGATGGTGAGATTTTTGTTAGACACCAAATATAATTGCATATTAAATGTAGATATCAGAAAATGTTACTAGTTTGTGAGTCATCAACCATAAGAATATATAAACGTCCATAAGAAAATGACCTTATATAGAGGGAAGGGTGGCGGGAGGGAGAGAAAAAGAATAAGATGGAGTTCTACAAAATTAAAACTATTAAATATTGTACAGTTTAAAATAATGAATCAGACAGTGAAGAAGAAATAAAAACAGGAAAAACTATTTCCAGTAAAATAAAACAAGACAAGATAAGAAATAACTACCAAAAGAAGCAGTATTTATTTTACTATAGCAATCGCCCCTTAAAGGATTAAATGAAATGATGACAGAGAAAAGAGATGTGTGATTGGATAACTCAATAAGAGCTGTTACCATGAAATTGTGGTTTCCAGTTATTTTTTCTAGGAGTTTATAGTTAAAAGAGGAAAGAGAAGTAAGGTAATTTTATAGTACACCAAATTGGTAATATTAGGGAAAGAGAAATATAATCCAACTGAAAAGATCTGTTTAGGCTTCCTAAAAGTAATATATTTTTCAATTTTATGAAATATCCTTTCCTGTATTTGTATGTGTGTATCTATACACATACATATATATGTATTGGAATAGGTTAGAAATGATACTTCTAATTGCAAATTTCTCAGGTTTGCTTTGTATTTTGCTGTTCCTGCTGATGACCTCCTTGAAAAAATATCCCCTGAAACAATACCTGTGTAATTCAGAACAAAGTATATACAGTATCTATAAACTTGCTATTTTTGGAAGACAACCTTGTAATATGTCAGGGGATTACTGAAGTTAATGAAAAGTTTGGGATCTAGTTAATAAGTCTTTCTAATTAGACTCAGTACATAGTCCATTAAACAGTAATTTTTAATATGATAAAAATTGTTATGTTTCAGCTTTACATTTCCATACATATACTATTAATGGGTTGTAAGATTATGCAGAGCAAGAGCATGACTTTCAAAGTGGAGTACACAGTGTCTGTCACATGCTAACCACTGGGCAGTAGGAACTTAGAGGAAAAATAGATCAGTGGATGAATAGCCAGCTGAGACCATGACATTTTAGATAGAGATTGAAAAAGTGCTACAAGTGTAAATGGAAGGTACAGAGGTAAAGAGAAGGAACACTGAGGAAAAGTTCATGAGTAGAAGACTGCAGAACATGTTACAAAAAATGATGGAGACTGGAAGTAGAAGTACATGAGAAAAAGAAAGTGTGGTTCCCGTAACACTGAAACAAATTGTAGAAGCCAAATCAACATCTTTAGGCAGTGGAATGGACCAAACCAATTTAGTTTGTAGGCAGATTTAGGCAATAGCTGTGAAACTCAGTCAGGGCTATAGTCAAAGGCAAGTTCAGTGACTCGATTTAACACTAGGATGCTGACGAATACAGCATATGTAGTGGGGGGGAGTAGTATGTTTTAGATAATTTAAGTTTGAAGTTCAACTGGGTCATTCATGTAATGTCCATTAGCAATTCCAAAATATGAATATGGACCTTGGAAAAGATATTATAAAGCCAATTTAATTAAGATGGTCATATATTATTCCCTCTAGTACTGCTGAGTATTCTAGAAATTGGTGCACATTAAACACTTAAATATTAATGTATTCATTGGAAAATCATTTAAACACTAAAGTGATGTCAGTCACTATCATAGACACTGAAGATATAAATATGAATATGATTAGGAAATTTTTAATAAAGAACTTGAAGACAGCCTTTAAGCTTAAAGACCCACAATGTATATCTACACATACACATACACTAAAGTAATATACCTATTTCACATCCTACACATAAAGGTGAGAATTTAATAGAGTATTTCTATTTGTAGCACTAATTAACATTTATAAAAATGAAACATAAATAAATAATAAGTGAAGAAAAACTATTAAAAGAGAAAGAAAGTATAACAGTTTAACAAGTGAGATGTCTTGCTGACTATAGAGTTAAAATTTGTGACCAAGGGTTGGATTCTTTACTAATTTTTTTTCTTATCTTTGAGAGCCAACATTATCACTATCTACTTCACATAATTTTTAATGGCTTCAATATCCTTTCCAGGTTAAATTGTGCCTGAGAGGGTTTCCCAGACATGAATTTTTTTATTGGTTTTTGCACATGGAACAGATCAACAGATTGCCACCATCATTGGCTAAGGGTGTCTCATCAATCATATTAAATGATTGTAAGTGTATCTGAATCTCATTTGCAATGTCATGCACATAACATGCTCCTTTAAGAGGTCCAAGAATATTTAATTTTTAAAATAAATTAATCTTTTAAATCTTCATTTCTAATGGAGCTAAAATCATTATAATTAATGTAACCACAGTAGTTTAGCTGAACTATAAAGAAAAAGAACCTTGGCTTAGGTCTAATGTTTTGAGACTAGCATTGCATATTTGTTTCCTGAATTGATGATAGGGCAATTCAATTAACCTTTTGCACATGATATGTGTTGGTGTAAGCAATTTATTTTTGCCATCCGTTTCACTTTACAGGATCAAATTCAATGATGATATTACCATCAAATGGAATGGATTTGAATATGTTCGATAGCTACTTAATTTACTTATTTTTTAATATTGGAATTGTTTTCAAGTTATCTTAATCATGTATGCCTTTTGGTGGGTACATCATGTAATGATAGCGTGGTTTCAGTGTATGTATTAGAAATACATGATTTAAATATCACAAGACAAATTTCCTCTTAAAATGTACTAAATTAGTACTCTGGAGATTCCCTTGTAAATGATTGGCACATTTTTAATTTTTTTATGAAATAACTCTCTAGTTGGAGAACAATAGACTATATTTATGTGATGTGTATGTATGTGTGTTGGGTGAGGGGCAGTGTAATAGGCCAAAGTAGCCCACAAAAATCTAAAAGTACCTTGATTACATGAAAAGTTAAGCCATTTTTAAAATTCTCTCATTAGTATGCTTGATATACCATTATTACTAAACTTATTACATTAAATTTTTGATGAATGTTAGTTTTTGTATTAGTTGATATTATATTAAAATCCTATGGGTTGGTCCAGGAAAAAATAATGTAAAAAGCCGTTTTTGGCACAGTGCTTATGAGACTTACATTTATCTCATCATTCTCTCCCATTTTAGGAAAACCTTGACCTCCATAGCATCTTACCATTCCAACTTCTGACACCCCTGTTCTAGCATAAGGCTACATCCCCTGCCCCCTACCCACCTCCTCAATTGCTGAGAGTTTTCAGGAATTACAAGTGGAGCGTTGCCATAGACACCCAGAGTTCAGTCTCAAACTTTATTCAGTAATATGCAATTGATTTTAACAGTGAGCATTTCACATGCTGTAATTGATATTTGAGGAAGCCATTCTGATCATTTCCACTATGGCTGTATCTAGCATTTCTAATTTTACTCGTGACACCTCTAAATACATTTACCTGATGCATTAGCTATCTCAAGAGTTCTTTCACCATGCACAATAGAATAATTTTAGGCAAGAAAAGCTTCAGATAATAAGTAACTAAATTTCTAAATTAATTACATAAAAATTCACCAGGTGGTATTAGCTATCATTGTATCTGGTAATTTAGGTAGAAAATCACTATTATCTTCAGTCTTTTGAAAATACAGATATTTAAAGTCTCATTTGATCACCCAATTATGGCAAGAGTAGTCTAAATACATCCCAATAAATGCTTCATTTATTCTTCTCCTTTTTTTTTTTTTTTCCCCCTGACCTGATACTGATTTCCCTTTCACTTGTATCCTCATTAGTTTCTCTTTTTTTTTCTGGCTGATGTTGATCAATTTAGCAGTCTGCCAGAATGCATAAAGAAGATTTCATAGAAATATTGATAATGATCCCACTGTTAAATTCTCTCATTTTTAAAATCCTGATCTGCCAGACATCTTTTTAGTATTTTATCACTAGCCTATTTTTATTCAATGAGCATTTTTATAGAAGTAAATATTTATTACCTTATGCTGGGTAATAAATAAAGTTGAAATATGTCCTTATATAAAAAAAAACCCAGAATGTTCTAAATTTTACGGAGACATTAAAACAGACTGCAGCTTTTGTTCCTAAATTACCTACATACAGCCAGGTTAAATTTATGTTCAAATATTTCTCTTTTCTGCCACAGGTTAGGAACTGAAAAGTAAGGTGATGCACATTTTCACAGTGATAAACAGCAATTTAGCTCTCTTTAATATTCCATTGTAGATATGTTTGTGATTTGTGTCTCTATAAAATGATTTATTGAAGGAATAGCAATTGGGAAATTTTTATAGGAAAGATATTTTAATTTTAAATACCTGAGATACACTTGGAAATTCATGCAGACAAAAAACTTTATCTTTAGTTTTCTGAAATTTTAATCATTAAAAGTCTTAAATGACTAGCCAGTTTTAGGTCATTTTAGAAAAATGGAAAGATCACACAGAAAAGTACTGACCAGCAGGAAGCAAAATCAATGTAAAATATAACGATGAGGCTGAAATGAATAAGCTCACCAATGTTGTAGTTTCCTTGTGATTGTTCATTACTTGTCCAAGTCCTCTTTGAGATAGTGGTAATAATAATTACTTAATGGTATATTTAAGAGAATTGCATGAGAACTTAAAAAGCTAGACAACTAACTGTAACTATTTCAGAATTTCCTGGGTCTGTTGTCTGATGTCTGTCATTGATTTTGCAAAAAGTTCAGCCGTTATTACATCAAATATTTATACTCCTTTCTCTCTTCTCTCTCTGGTATTGTCATTACACATATATTACACCTTTTGGAATGCCTTCCCTATTGTTGGGCATGGAACACCATTTTGTACATTCCTTTTTCTCTTTGCACTTCAGTTTTGGAAGTTTCTATTGCTACTTCTTCTAGCTCACTGATCCCTTCTTTGCACATCCAGTCTACTAATGAGCTCCTCAGGTGTACTTTTAATTTCTGTTACAAAGTTTTGACTTCTGGCATTTCCTTTTGACTCTGTCATATAGTTTTCATCTTTCTGCTTATATTATCCATGTTGTCCACTTTTGCATTAGATCCCTTAGCATATAAACTGTAACTATTGTAAATGCTCTCATAATTCCAAAATTTCTGCCATGTCTGATTCTGGATCTGATATTTGGTTTGTCTTTCCAGATTCTGTTCTTTGTCTTTTAGCATTCCTTATAATTCAGCTTTCCTTGAAAACTAGAAATGTCCCATAAAAGGAACTGAAGAACTAAGGTATATTGACCTTTAAAATAAGGTTTTATGTTTATCTGGACAGAAGTTAAACTTTGTTGTTGTTTTTACTATTTGCTATACCTATGGTATTGAAAGCTAAAAATTCTCTATTTCACTTGCTATGTCACCCCTGTTGTTACTGAATTTTTTCTAGACTCATTAAATAGGGCCTAAGCCTTGTGATTTTTAAGCTGTAATCCCTTGTTATCATAAAGCACACCATTGATGTGGGGATAAGTGTATGTGTGAGGGTCATTCTATAATCCTATGATTAGTTTTCAGGGCAGTCTAACTGAAACTCCAGCCATTTGTCAATCATAATTTAAAGTCTTCTAGCCAATATTGGTTCCAGTTGGAGGCTTCTGCTCCTGGGATTCTACTCCTGGTAAATTGTGGTCAGATATTTGTCTCTCTCTCTTCTGTTTTGAAGGTAGAAATTTGCCCCGTGACCTCAATTCTCTGATGCATCTAAGAAGAGTTGTTGAGTTTTGGTTTGTTCAGTTGTTTTTGGATTTGTTTTTGTTTTTGCAAGGATAAAAGTGATGACTTACATGCTCGTTACTTGGTAGATGAGAAAGCACTATTTTTTTTTCTTTTAATACTCTAAATTTTAAAACAAATTGTAAAATCCATAGAATGATTTTCTAGGTAGAACTTTTCTATATTTATATTATCTGTTTCAACATCTTAGAACTTAAAAGGTTGAAGCATTAATTATCTGTTTCAACATCTTAGAACTTAAAGGGTTGGAGCATTAAATCTATTAAGACATTATGAAATGCATTTTTCTTTATTTTAACCAAATAATTTCTTCTTAACAATGCATCATCTGTATAAGCCAAAATTCACAAGAGTGTTTCATGCTTATTGTCAATGGAATTTAAGGTAATATTCATCTAGATTCAGATTTTGACATTAACATTTAATTTTAGCATTAATATTAATTTTGGAATGATTTAACCAGGTGGCTGGAGAATTTTAGTTTGCTTTAGAGAACACAGGAATCTCTTATTGGCTTTAGAAACTCATTTTATAATAAAATTTAAATGTTTAGATCTTAGACTTCAGGAGATTTTAAGGGCTTAAAATAAATTCACAAATATATTTTAAATGCTGTCATGACATAGCTGATCTATTTCTTGCACCCCACAACTTGAATTTTTGCAAATGTTCCACAGGTCTAGTGCCTGTGGCAGTAAATGATTTAACCATTAGATCGTAAATGACTTTGGAAATTAGTTGGAGGCTAATTCTTTGCCTCATTGGCCCCCCAAAATGGACAAACAGTAATTGATTTTGATAGCATTCACAAAATACCTTCCCCTATTGAATAATGGAATAGCACTGATAGAGACATCCCCAGGATACAGGAACAATTAAGTGGGTGTCAATGAGATGTCATTAAGAGTTTATGTTTGTGCACTTAATCAATTTTTGCTTACCTTTAGCAGTTGTGTTGCTTTAAGGAAATTAAAATTCTAAAATGTAAAAATGGTTTATATGTTATACCAAATATTCTACATTTAAATAAAATATCCTGAATAGATTCTAGTAATTATTGAAAATATACCAAAATTAGGTCTCATGACTGCTGTATTTAAGTAATAAACTTAGTATGTCTCATCATTACTAATGTATATGTATCATATTGAGTTTAATGAAAGGGATAAAGTCCATATTGAATGCACTGAGGCACTGTGGTATAATCACCTCCTTGCCCCCAGAATATTTACTTTCAAATCCCCCCAAAATTTGAATATGTTACCTTACCTGGCAAAATGGTCTTTGCAGATGTAATTAAGAATCCTAAAATGGAAGGGCACCTGGATGGCTCAGTTGGTTAAGTGTCCAACATCAGCTCAGGTCATGATCTCAAGGCTCCTGAGTTTGAGCTCCTCATCAGGCTCTGTGCTGACAGCTTGGAGCCTGTAGCCTGCTTTGTACTCTGTGTCTCCCTCTGTCTCTCTGCTCCTCCCCTGCTGTGCTCTCTCTCTCCTTCTCCTTGATATATACCAACCAACCAACCAACAAACAAACAAACAAAATAAGAAATTTTAAAAAATCCTGAAAGGAAAAGATTACTTTGGTTCACAATGAACCCAATATAATGATAAGAGTCTTTGTGAGTGAATGAGGGAAGCAGAAGCAGGAATGTCCAAGAGACCTGAAGACCATACCTATGCTTTTGACTCTGATGAGGGAACAAAAGACAATAAGTCAATGCATGTGGAGGCCTCCAGAAGCTAGAAAAATGAAGAGAACAGATTCTCTCTAGAGTCTACAGAAATAATGCACTTCTATCAACAAGTTGATTTAAGCTCAATGAAACCTACTTCATACTTCTGATCTTTGAAGCTATAAAATAATAAATTTGTTTTATTTTAGGCCACTATTTGTGGTAATTTGTTACAACAGTAGTAAGAAAGATAGAGACATGCAGAGTTGAAAAATTCTAGGATACTCTTGATGACTAAGGGCAACATAATATGAACAATTCCTAACTCATTACTATATGCTAAACAGTATATCAAATAAATTGTATCCATAAATTTACAATCACATTATTTATATATAAATATGGTTATCATCCCCATTTTATAGATGTCAAAACAGAGACTGAGAATTTATAGAATTTGCCAAGGTGGATTTAGTATCGCTAGAACTAGAATGTTAACAAGGGGAGTCAGATGTGGAAGACAGTTCTCTTGGCCACTAAAATATACTGTCTTCCTCTGTAAAAATGTTTTAATAGAAAGCAGAGAACTAAACTAATATATCTGTTATAGTGGCTCCCCCAAAGATACTTGTGAGAATTAAACCTAACTCCTTTCTCTAAGATTCCAAATTCAATACAGAAAAAAAAAAAATAATTTAAACAAATCGACTGAAGAATCTTGTATTTCCAGAATGCAAGAATAGGGATTATGAAGCTACATATGAAAAAAAAAAAAAAAGTTTTCTTCCCGTCCTCAGGAATTTTACACAATATTTGCAAGTACAAATATTGGAGTACAATTTGGAATATTCACATGAACTGCCATATCATTAATTGGAATCTAATCTTGAATACAGCCCTTAGCCAAGTGTTTCTGTATTTCAATTAAATAATTGGAGGGAAGGAGTGATATCATGTTTGCAAAGTATCCAAACAATGAGGGAAATTATTGAATCTAGAGTCCACCATCAGCCCTCAAGTCTCCCTTACTTAGAAGGCTTATTGTCATGTGTCCTAATTTATTTCAGTTCCCTTTAAACATCTATCTTTTGAATCTTTCTTATGGTCAAAGTCTGTGTATGTGAAGTAGGATGACTATTGGAGCCAAATTTATCTATGAATAGTTCGTGATTTAAATGAAGTAATGGTCATAATGAACCTAGAATAGTACCAGAAACTCAATAAATAAAGTTATCATTATTCTGTCTTTACATTTTTAGAAGTAGCCATTAACATAAGCTCCAATTTCATCTCAGTTTATAGTGCTTATGGGATATAATTTGGCTCATATTTCTTTTTTAAATTATTGTTTTAAATTCAAGTTCGTTAACACACAGTGTAATATTGGTTTCAGGAATAGAATCCAGTGTGATTCATCTCTTACATATAATATCCTGCTCTCATCCCAAAAAGTACCCTCCTTAATGCCCACCATCCATTTGTCCCTTCCCACCCATCTCCCCTCCAGCAACCCTCAATTTGTTCTCTGTCTTTAAGAGTTTCTTAATGGTTTGCCTTCCTCTTATCTGTTGTGTTTCTCAAATTACACATATGAATGAAATCATACAATATTTGTCTTTCTCTGACTGATTTATTTTGCTTAGCATAATACATTCTAGTTCTGTCCACATTGTTGCAAATAGCAAGATTTCATTCTTTTTGATCACTGAGTAGTATTTCTGAAAGTCTCACCAACGAATCAAGTTCACCTTTATCTATTTTGTGGGGAAACAGAGGGAGGCTCTTCCTGCCTTTATGCTCCTAATTCTCTGAACTATATGTGTTCTTTATCTATTTTGTGGGGAAGCAGAGGGAGACTCTTCCTGCCTTTGTGCTTCTAATTCTCTGACAAGACCTAGGAGCTCAGGGTCTTTATAGGATTGAGAGGCCTGTTCGCTGGTACATCTGACATAGTGACTGGAGTGTAATTATTCCTCATTTCTGTAGCTTTATTAGGAGACTATTATTGCTCTCTTAGAGGTATCTCAAAGCTGAATATTTGAACAATGAAATGTTCTTAAAATAGTCCTTTACTGATAATTTCCCCCTTCATAAGTGGCAATACTGCTCCCATGAACTCAGTTTATTTTCTTCTTTTAGGTAGTTGATGTCTGTTGGAGTTCTTTTCAGAGAAGAAGCAAAGCATTGAGCAGAGTTTTCTTCCTTAAATATGAGTATTCTCTCAATATGAGTAGTTTGTTTTCAAAGATGAAATATAACAGGAAAACATCCTCAAACAATAGGTTCTGATTTAATAAAATGTATAACACTTTGCACAGTTTTGTATTTCATCCTAGAGAATTTTGGAAAGACATTTTTATTTTAGAAGTCTTTTTTGCTTTAGAATTTTAGCAAAAATGCTAACTGCCATATTTTATTGCAACTTTTTGTCTTCTTACCTTGTGGTATTTTTTTATGATTCAAAGCCTATAGTTAATGATAATTTAATAAATATTTTAATGGATAAATGAATTAATCAAAACATAGTTAGAATGTCTAGAATAGACTTAAAAATATTTTCAGAATCTGATAGATTTTATGCTTTATCTAATTACTATAAAACTCTATATTCTATTTTCCCAATTGCAGAAATAACCTATCTTCTTTATTTGACTGAACTACATTGGCTGTGAGATCTTCTCTATAGATCTAGATCTAAAATAATGGAAAGGATCATCCTTAAAAACTGTGTTAGTACTTCAGTGATGGTGTAATGGCAAGGGCAGATGGTATTATAATAATGGTTATTTGCTGGTACTCAGTAACACAAAATGTTATTGTGTATTTACCCTTAATTTATCACTACGGAGAATACAACGCAAGTAGCAATGTTTTCTTAGGGTAAAAAAAGGATGTTTTTAATGATGTACAGTAGTCCAACAGCTCACAATTAGTAATGAATGAGCTAATGAATGAATGATGTAAATTTACATTAAACTGTGAAACAAAGATAGCATAGGAGATTTTAATTAATAGATTTACAAAATAACCTTTCTCTGTTGTGGTTTCATAGCATAAATTGGACTCAATGTGATCATATTTACTTTATAGATATGAAAAAAGAGTAAAGACACAATATGTATACACACTAAGAATATTAGGTGGCAAAAATGGTGTGATTCCCATTATTGTGAATCCATTTAGCATCTTACTTGGTTTAAGAATGACTAAGGAAGGAAGTACTTTAATGATCTAAATATCTTCTAAGGAGTATAATTTTAATTTCTTATATGATCTTTTGTTTTCTATATATAGGTATAAATAAGATCACATCAAAAATAACCCAACAAATTTCTCTAAACCATTTCCCTATCTGCATAAGGTAGAATATCAGATTCCTTTAGTTTCCTTACTTCAAAGTATTTTTTTTGGTGTCTCAGGGTATGTCACACAAATAATCTGTGTACTTCTGCTCCAATTTTCCACATTGACTTTTCCTGTGTCAGAAGCCTCTGGAGATGGCATTTAGCTACTCTCATAATTCTCCATTTCAACAAATTACTCTGATAAAGTCCTTCTGTTCCCTGATATGTCAAGATTGCCAAGCCATGTCCTGTTTCACATAGAAGTGAGAGATACTCTTCTTTCTCATCCTCTCTCTCACACTGTTATCTGGACACACACACACACACACACACACACACATACACACACAC